>NC_048224.1:86347083-86551609 GCF_002007445.2 Ailuropoda melanoleuca | reverse complement strand
GATCGGTAGGGGAAGAAAGGGATAAAGAAAAGGGGGGTAATCAGAAGGGGGAATGAAACATGAGAGACTATGGACTATGAGAAACAAACTGAAGACTTCAGAGGGGAGGGGGTGGGGGAATGGGATAGACTGGTGATGGGTAGTAAGGAGGGCACGTATTGCATGGTGCACTGGGTGTTATACGCAACTAAAAGCATCAAACTTTACATCGGAATCCGGGGATGTACTGTATGGTGATTAACATAATATAATAAAAAAAATAAATAAAAAATAAAAAAAAAATAAAAAGTGCCTG
Organism: Ailuropoda melanoleuca; assembly: GCF_002007445.2. Taxonomy (NCBI): domain Eukaryota; kingdom Metazoa; phylum Chordata; class Mammalia; order Carnivora; family Ursidae; genus Ailuropoda; species Ailuropoda melanoleuca. The sequence continues at coordinate 86,551,314 of NC_048224.1, read as the reverse complement.
GGTGGCTCAGCCAGTTAAAGATCTGACTTTGTCTCAGGTCATGATCTAAGGTCCTGGGATCAAGCCCCACATAGGGCTCCCTGCTCAGTAGTCTGCTTGTCCCTCACTCTCTACCCGTCCCCCTGCTCATGCTTTCATTCTCTCTCAAATAAATAAAATCTTTTAAAAGTTAAAAAAAAAAAAGAGTGTAGCTAAAGGTATGTAATGTGATACTTATTTTTCCTCTTTCTATATTTAATCAAGATACATGTTCACAAATGCCCAAGCTCTATGGCAACTAAATATTATCAGTAGCAAATTATGCAATATCCTGCCAGTGTTTCTTAGGCTATTCATTATATGTGCTATTGCTTTCCTGAGGCATACCTTGTCCCCCAAATCCCACTCCCAGGACGATTTATTCATTCGACAAATATTTATGGAATTACTGCTACATGCTGGGCACTGTGCTGAATGATGGGCATAGAGCAGTGAATAAGATGGACAAGATGCCACTCTTACAGAGCTTCTCTTCTAGCTAAAGAGAAAGATATTAAACAATTAATTACATATGCGTTTGCATAATATTTTTTTAAGTTTTTATTTATTCATTTAAGTAATCTCTACACCCAGCGTGAGGCTTGAACTCACAACCCCAAGATCAAGAGTCACATGCTCTTCCAACTGAACCAGCCAGGTGCCACCCTTCAGTAATATTTTTATTGTGATCAAATATATAGAACATAAAAATTAGTTAAGCCACTATGTTGTGTGTCTTATTAAAATTGTCTTTATTCAATGAACGCAGATTTAAACATTTTCAAGTGTACAGTTCAGTGGCAGTAAGTACACACACATGGTTGTGCAACCATCAACACCTTCCATCTCCATAACTCTTTCCATCTTGCAAAACTGTAAGTCTGTACCCATTAACCATGAACTCCCCATTCTCCCCCAGCCCCTGGCAACCACCAATCTGCTTTTTGTCTCTATCTATTGGACGACAGTCATGTAAGTGAATCATACAGTATGTCTTTTCATGACTGGCTTCTTTCCCTTATCATAATGTTGTCAAGGTTCATCCATGTTGGAGAAGGTGACAGAATTTCCTTTCTTTTTAAGGCTTATCATATGTGCAGACCATACTGTGTTTACCTAGTCATTAGTGGACACTGGGCTGCCTCCACCTTTGGATATTTTTAAACTTTTTATTTTCTTTTCTTTTAACAATGTTTAAGCTGGTAAAGACTGGCAAATTATTTCTCCCACATAACTTTCACTACACATTGCCAGACAGTAAATATGTTTGAACTACTATTTTAAAAATATTAACCAAAATAAATAAAATCTTTAAAATTAAAAAAAAAAGGGGCGATGCTTGGGGGTTCAGTAGGTTAAGCGTCTGCCTTCAGCTCAGGTCATGATCCCGGGGTCCTGGGATCGAGTTCCACATCAGGCTCCCTGCTCAGTGGGGAGCCTGCTTCTCCCTCTCCCTCTGCACCTCCCCTGCTCCTTCTTGCTCCCTCTCCCTCACTCTCTCTCAAATAAGTAAATAAGAAAATCTTTTTTAAAAAAAATATTGCTGAGGTGTCCAAAACTCCATGTGGATGCTATCCTTTTCTAGTTTTATATTTAGAGTTCTCTAGACATTTTAAGACGCCATCTTGATCTTTGCAGCTTATCTTCTTTTTTTTTTTTTTTTAAGATTTTATTTATTTATTTGACAGAGATAGAGACAGCCAGCGAGAGAGGGAACACAAGCAGAGGGAGTGGGAGAGGAAGAAGCAGGCTCATAGCAGAAGAGCCTGATGTGGGGCTCGATTCCATAACACCGGGATCACGCCCTGAGCCGAAGGCAGACGCTTAACCGCTGTGCCACCCAGGCGCCCCTGCAGCTTATCTTCTGAACATCTGAGCATTCTTCATGTAACACAGACATATCAGCTCACATGCGTTTTCCCTAGCAGTATTCATATTCAACCCTAACACTCTATCCCTTATCATACAAAGCCATCGTGTTGAGAAACAAATAAAGGAAAAATTTCTTCCCACAGCATTAACTACTCCATTTTTAAGCAGACACAAACATGTTTCCTCCTTGGATTTGAAACAGCTACTATGGCTGCCAGCTGGGACTCCCAGAGGCTTTAAGAGCGTTAATCACCATGCTAAAGCTTTGTTCTTTTAAGACTAAATGAAAGGCACACTCAGATATTTTCCCCCTGGTTAGAAAAGGCACAAAATTTGGTGACTAATTTCTCATATACTCACCAGCGATTTTTTTCCAGTTACTATAATTTCAGTAAATTTCTATTGAAATATAGCCAAATTATGATTTAACTATTTAGTCTAAATCTATTTTCTAGCTCCAAACTCATATGCAATTATCTACTACATCCCCCCTTAAATATCTCATGGGCATCTAAAAGGAAAAAAAAATTTCATCTAGACTCAGGATTCTGACACCAAATGTGTGGGGTTTTTTCCACACCAAGAAATTTTTTTTTAAAGATTTTATTTATTTATTTGACAGAGATAGAGACAGCCAGCAAGAGAAGGAACACAAGTAGGGGGAGTGGGAGAGGAAGAAGCAGGCTCATAGCAGAGGAGTCTGATGTGGGACTCGATCCCATAACGCTGGGATCCCGCCCTGAGCCGAAGGCAGACACTTAACCGCTGTGCCACCCAGGTGCCCCCACACCAAGAAATTTTTTAAAAAGATTTATTTATTTATTTTAGAGAGAGAGCGAGAGAGCAGGGGGAGGAGCAGAGCCAGAGAGAATCCTGAACCAGACTCCCCACTGAGCACAGAGCCTGATGCGGGGCTCGATCCTAGGACCCTGAGATCATGACCTGAGGTGAAACTGAAAGTCAGATGCTCAACTGACTGTGCCACACAGGAGCCCCATGCCACCTGTATTTCTGACGGGGGGATTCTCATGACCCTCTTCTCTGGCTCGATGACTTGCTAGAATGGCTCACAGGACTGGGAAACATGTTACTCCCCAGGACTGGTTCATTATGGAGGGATACACTCAGGAACAGCCACCCGGAAGAGAGGCATAGGACACAGATTGGGGCAGGGGTGGATGTGTGAGAGCTTCCGTGTCTTCTCTGGGCATGCCACCCCCTCAGTATCTCCGTGTATTCGCCAACTCAGAAGCTCTCCAAATCCTGTTGTTAGGTTTTTATGGAGCCTTCATTACATCGGCATGACTGATGAATTCATTGGCCATTGGGGATTAAGTCAATCTCCAGCCCTTCTCCTTCTTCTTGGGGTGAGGAGAGACTTAAAAAGTTCCAACCCTCTGGCAACCAGCCTCCATACTCTAAGAATTACCTCATCAGCATAAAATCAGGTGTGGTTGCAAGGGGCTTCTTATGAATAATAATCTCCTTGCACCCTATCACTCAGGAAGTTACAAGGGTTTTAGAAGCTCTGTCCAGGAACTGGGAGCAGATGCCAAACGCATATTTCTTTTTATATCACAACATCTCAAAGTAATCATGTCCAAAACTGAAGATTCTTTTTTTCTGTTATTGTTATTATGTTTTTACGTAGTCTCCATGCCCAACATGGGGCTTGAACTCACGACCCTAAGATCAAAAGTCACACATTCTACCAACTGAGCCAGCCCATAACTGAAGATTCTTGCTTTCTCCCCAAATCAATAAATATTGTCAATATCCACCCACCCACCCAATATCTTGAGGACTCTGGGAGGCATTTACACCTGCTGTCCTCCTCGCCTAGAAAGCTTCTCCCTACTCAATCCTGGATTGGCTTCTACTCAATCCTTCAGACTTCAGCTCAAATGTCACCGTGTCCAAGAAGTCTTCCCTGACCCTCTCCTAGTCTAAATGATATTCTCTCCTGTGCCCTACACTTCTTGATAGTGCGTATCACAGTTTTTATTCATGTTTGATGATGGTGGGTGTCCTGTCTGGCTCCCCAGCTAATGTGAAGGTGTCAAGAAACTACGGTCCGTGCAGCCACAGACAGCACAGGACCTGTGGGCATCTCTGTCCTTCTGCGGCTGCTCCTGCTGCCGGGGACGAGAACTCTCAGGTCCACAGCCTCTGCTCTCCCACGAAGGCTAGCAGAATGGTGGCCAAGGTTTACAAACACGGAATGTGGGGATGTGGGGGCGAATTCAGAGAGCTAAAGGGGACCAAAAATCTTGAAGGAAAAAGAGGCCTATCTCCTTCAATAAGATAGCAGTTAAGTAAATGATGGCATAGGCATGTAATTACCAACACAAATATAGTACGTTGTTATAGTTCATGTTACATTAAGTAAGTCATTCAAAAAAATAGAATGCCATCCTAATTTTTAGTAATCAATATATGCATAGAAAAATGTCCACAAGGACATGCATATCATTATTAATAATCTTGATGTATTGGGACTGGGGATGACTTTAATCTCTTTTTTAGGGTGCACAGTTTATAATATTTTGAAAATAATGATCATTTTGTAATAAGAAAATTTCTTCTAGGGGCGCCTGGGTGGCTCAGTTGGTTAAGCATCTGCCTTTGGCTCAGGTCACGATCCCAGGGTCCTGTGATGGAGCCCAGCATCTGGCTTCCAACCCAGCAGGGAGGTTGCTTGTGCCCTCTCCCTCTGCCCCTGCACCTGCTCATTCTCTCTCTTTCTCTCAAATAAATAAAATATTTTAAAAAAAGAAAAAGAAAATTACTTCTAAAAATAAAAAGATGCACAAATTTTTAAAGAAAGAAAGAAAGAAAAAACTACGATCCCGACTCTTCCTATGGGTGCCTGACACAGTGTCTGCTGCCCAGTGGCCACCCCATGTTCGTTGGAGAAATGAGCGAATGGTCTCTGTGTTTTTTAAAGTAAACTCCCCAGAAATTGTTCTCCTAGATGATAACATGTTTCCTCACAGAATGGTTGTGCGGTCAAATACGTTTGATAAATAACTGAGTTAAAGGTAAGCAGGTTTCAGGGCATCTGGGTGGCTCAGTCAGTTAAGTATCTGCTTTCAGCTCAGGTCATGATCTCGGGGGTCTTGTGATCAAGCCCCACACTGGGCTCCCTGCTCAGGGGGGAGTCTGCTTCTCCTCTCTCTCCCCTTCCCCTGAGCTCCTGCTCTCTCTCTCTCTCTCTCTGCACTCTCTCTCTCCAATAAATAAATAAAATCTAAAAAAAAATAAAAAATAAAAAAGGTCAGCAGGTTTCTGTAGTGCAGGATTTCTCAGAGCCTACAATTTGCTATGCAACACTCCGAATATAGTACTTCAGAGGGGAAATGAGTGTGAGGTTTCTCTCACAACTTAAATTGTAGAACCCTTATTTCACAAACTGTCTTTCAAGATGAGTGTTCTCTGGACCGTATCAGGGGAAAATCTAGCAAACAGTAATTTAACTTAACAAATATTCTTTTTTAAAAGTATAGAACTCTAAGCTCATAAATGAAGATTGTTCTAAGTTGCTAAGTTTGTGGTAATTTGTTACACAGCAATAAGAAAACTACTACATGCATTTGTTTTTTTAATTCTTTTTATTTAATTTCTTAAAAGATTTTATTTCTTTATTTGAAAGAGAGAGAGAGCATGAGTGGGGGGAGGGGCAGAAGGAGAGGGAGAAGCAGACTCCCCACTGAGCAGGGAGCCTGATGCAGGACGTGATCCCAGAACCCCGGGATCGTGACCTGAGCCCAAGGCAGATGCTTAACTGACTGAGCCACCCAGGCGCCCTACTACGTGCATTTAAAGGGACTAATAATAACACAAGAAGGCTTTCATGCCAGACATGCTGCTGAATCCCATGTGGAGCCACATCTGTCTCCACGTCAAGATACTCTATGTGCAGATTAAGGGCGCCTAGGTGGCACATTCAACTGAGTGTCCAGCTCTTGGTTTCAGCTCAGGTCATGATCTCACGATATCAGGATCATGATATCAAGCCCCGTGTCGGCTCTGCGCCCAGCTAGGGAGTTAGGAGTCTGCTTGGGATGCTCTCTCGCTCACTCTCTGCCCCTCGCCCTCGTTCACACACTCACTCACTCTCTTCCTCTCAAATAAATAAATAAATAAATAAATAAAATCTTTTTTTAAAAAACTATTGTATGTGCAGATAACGTGGAAGATTCTGCAAGAGTCTGTATTATTGCATAGTAAAGAGCTCAGGTTTTGAAATCTAAGTAACCAGATTTAAATCATGATTTCACCTCTTATAAGTTGTTTGATATTCCATAAATTAGATAACATCTAGGGATATTGAGAAAAGTAAATGAAATGTACACACCTGGTCGAATGGCCATAATCTGGAACATGGACAACACCAAGCGCTGGCAAGGATTTGCAGCCACAAGAACTCTCATTCACTGCTGGAGGAAACGCAAAATGGTACAGCCACTTTAGAAGACAGTTTGGAGGCTTCTTACAGAACTAAACATATTTCACCATACAAATCCAGAAATTGCATTTCCTGGTATCTACCCAAAGCAGTTGAAAACTTAATGTCCACACGAAAACTTGTGCATGGATATTTATAACAACTTTATTTATATTGCCAAGACTCAGAAGCAACCAAGACGTCCTTCGGTAGGTGAACGGGCAAACAAATTGTGGTCTGTCCAGATAATGGAATACTGGTCAGCCCTAAAAATACATGAGCTATCAAGCCATGAAAAGACATGGAGGAACCTTAAATACATAACACTCAGTGAAAGAAGTCAATCTGAAAAGGCTGCAGACTGTAGGATCCCAACCATACGACACTCTGGAAAAGGCAACATTGTGGAGACAGTAAAAAGCTCAATGGTTGCCAGAGTCAAGAGCGAGGGGAGTGAGGAACATACAGAGCAGAGGGGTTTTATGGCAATTAAAATACTCTGCTCTGTGTCTTATAATGATAGATATATGTCATTATACCTTTGTCTAAACCCATAGAAAGTACAATAGATGGAAGCAAGGTGGACATCTTCGGTTTCATCCTGATTCTTGGGGACGCAGGTCTACTTCTGTCCTGCTGAGGAATGACAAAGAACGTTATTATTTAGTGGTTTCATGGAAGAAGTGGAGTCCGTGACAGTACCTGACTAGGAATAAACAGGTAGAGGAAAAGTAGTAAAAAAATTTTTTTGTTTAACTTTGGAAAAAGAGAATTTTAAGAGGGAGTAATGACAATGTCTGATGCTGCACTCAGTACACCTAACGTGTCCATTGCATTTGGAAATTACAGCACTACTTTCAGTAAGATGAAATCACAAGGAAATTAGAAACTACTTTGAGATGAATGAAAAGGAAAACAAATTCGAGCTTGCATATTTGCTGCGAGGGAAATTAATAGCTCTAAACGCCTTTCAGAAAGAAGAAACCTTATTAAGAAACTTATTAAGCTAAGCTTTCACCTTATAACATTGGAAAAAGAAAGGCAAATTAAACCCAACACAAGCAGAGAAAGGAAGTAATCAGAAGTAGAACAAAAATTAATTAAATAGAGAAGAGAAAAACAATAGAGAAAACCAATGAACTCAAAGATTGGTTCTTTGCAAAGATCAACATAGTTTCAAATCTTCAGTGAGGGTGGCCAAGGGAAAAGAAAAGAGATTCAAAGTACTAGAATCAGAAATGAAAGGGGGATATTATGGAGGGCCTGGCTGGCTCAGTCCAGAGAGCATGTGCCTCTTGATCTCGGGATCGTGAGTTCAAGCCCCACTTTGGGTGTAGAATTTACTTAAAATAAATAAATAAAAATAAAGACTGACATGATTAAAATTTAAAAAAAGAAGAAGAAAAAGATGAAAGGATTGGAGGAGAATACTACGAGCGGCTATATATCAACAAATTAGATAACTTAGAAGAGATGGACAAATTCCTAGAAACCCAGAAACTATCAAAACTGACTCAAGAAGAACTAGCAGTGAGGTTAAAGGCCTGTGGGGTGCCTGGGCAGTGAGGAAGGGCAGTTGTGCCCAGACTATTCTTTGAAGAAGTCTGGCTATGAAGGGAAAGAGAGAGATGTGGTTACTAGTGGGGGTGTGGTTAAGGTTTCTTTTCTTTTCTTTTCTTTTCTTTTCTTTTCTTTTCTTTTCTTTTTCCTGGTTCTGTTTTCAGGATGCAGAGACTTTCTTTTTTTCTTTTTCCTTTTTTTTTTTTTTAAAGCAGGCTCCACACCCAATGTGGGACTTGAACTCATGACCCAGAGCTCAAGAGTCACATACTCTACTGACTGAGCCAGCCAGGCATCCTAAGATGCAAAAACTTGACCACAGTTGAACAATAAGGGACCAATGGAGATGAGAGGTTGACGACATAAGAGGAGAGAGAAGAACAAGAGACGGGATGTTATCCAGAAGGAGGAAGTCAGTGCCATGCCTGCCCTCAGCCACAGGGACCACGCCATGGGAAGATAAATGGCTTCTATCTGGAAGGTCCACAGGGAGAGTCAGGATTCTGTTAAGACAAGAAGGTACAGAGGGTAGAGGCCGAGACTGTATTTTCAAATAGACAGATGCCTCAGAGCTCATAAAGAGAATGATTAAAACAGAGGCCGGTGGTAATAGCAGGTGGAGGTATACTTGGGTCTGTCATCATAGAAGCCAAACAGAGCTATGTTGCATTTCAACCCTGGGCAGAGTACTGTTCTCCAAATCTTTCTCTTCCCTGCTACTCCAGACTAGGTGGAGTGACCCTCACCTACACTCGTACTTCCCTGCCATACTTCTATTATAGAAGTTAATTGCATTGTATCATAATTGCATGTTTACTTGCTTATCTCCCCTACTAGACCATGACTATAATTAGTATAATCTTTGCATAACAGTTTTTGTAGTTTTCTTCTCTTGCTTATGTTTTTAGACCTCCTAGTCAGTAATTATAAAGAGGAATTTTTAAAAAATCTTTTATAATAGAAAATTTTAAATACACACAGAGGTATAGGGAATAGTAAAATGCCCCTCCTCATCGTGCAGATTCAACAATTATCAATTCATTACCGTTCTTTCTTCATTCATGGTCCCACCCCCTCCCCTACTCTGATTCTCTCTCTCTCTTTTTTAAAGATGTATTCCTTTATTTGAGAGAGAGAGAGTATGCATATGTTTTTGCCAGTGGGGGTGGTGGGGTAGGGGGTATATGGGGAGGGGCAGAGGGAAAGAATCTCAAGCAGACTCCTGCTGAGCTCAGAGCCCAATGTGGGGCTTGATCTCACGAACCAAAAATCATGACCTGAGCCAAAATCAAGTCAGACACTTAATCAATTGAGTCACCCAGGCGCCCCTCCTCTCCCATGATTCTTTTGAAGCATGTCAGAGACATCATAGTTCACCTAAAAAAATTTTTTTTGAGATTGTATTTATTTGACAGAGAGAGAGAGAGCTCACAGCAGGGGGAGTGGCAGGGAGAAGGAGAGGGAGAAGCGGACTCTCCGCTGAGTGGGGAGCCTGATATGGGGCTCAATCCCAGGATACTGGGATCATGACCCGAGCCTAAGGCAGACATTTAACTGACTGAACCACCCAGGCGCCCCTACCTAAAATGTTTTAGTGTATGTTTCTGAAAGTTAATTCTCTTTAAAAAAAACATAACCACATGTTATTATTATATATGTTTAAAAATTAACAAGTTCTTAACATCATCAAATACCAAGTCAATGTTCAAATTTCCTCATTTGGCTCATAAAAATGTGTGTACTCTTTTTTTAAATCACTGCAATTGGTTGATACAGCTTTTAAGTCTCCTCTTAATAAAGAAGTTCTCTCTCCCTGATACTCTATGTAGAAAACACAAAAGACTCCACCAAAAAATTGCTAGAACTAATACACGAATTTAGCAAAGTTGCAGGCTATAAAATCAATGTGCTAAAATCTGTTGCATTTCTATACACCAATAACGAAGCAGCAGAAAAAGAAATTAAGGAATCGATCTTATTAGCAATTGCATCAAAAACAATAAGATACCTAGGAGTAAACCTAACTAAAGAGGTAAAAGACCTGTGCTCTGAAAACTATAGAACACTTAATGAAAGAAATCGAAGAGGACATGAGAAATAGAAAAGCATTCCAGGTTCATGGATTGGAAGAACAAACATTTAAAAAATGTCTATACTACCCAAAGCAACCAATACCTATCAAAATGCCACCAGCACTTTTCACAGAGTTAGAACAAACAATCCTAAAATTTGTGTGGAACCACAAAAGACCCCCAAATAACCAAAGCAACCTTAAAACAGAAAACCAAAGCTGGAGGCACCACAATACCAGACTTCAGGCTCTATTCCAAAGCTGTAATCATCAAGCCAGTATGGGCCTGGCACAAAAACAGACACATAGATCAGTGGAACAGAATAGAGAACCCAGAACCAGATCCATAACTCCATGGTCAACTAATTTTCAACAAAGCAGGGAAGAATATCCAACGGAAAAAAGACAGTCTCTTCAAAAAATGGTGTTGGGAAAACTGGACAGCGACATGCAGAAGAATGAAACTGGACCACTTTCTTACACAATATACAAAAATAAATTCAAAATGAATGAAAGACCTAAATGTGAGACAGAAAACCATCAAAATCCTGGAGGAGAACACAGGCAGAAGCCTCTTTGATTTCGGCTGGAGCAACTTCTTACTAGACTCATCGCCAGAGGCAAAGGGAAACAAAAGCAAAAATGAACTAATGGGACCACATCAAGATATGAAAACGTCTGCACAGTGAAGGAAACAATCAATAAAACTAAAAGACGTCCTACGGAATGGGAGAATATATTTGCAAATGACATATCTGATAAAGGGCTAGTATCCAAAATCTATAAGGAACTTATCAAACTCAACGCCCCCCAAAACACAAGTAATACAGTTAAGAAATGGGCAGAAGACATGAATAGACAATTTTCCAAAGAAGACATCCAGGTGGCCAACAGACACATGAAAAGACGTTCAATATCACTCATCATCAGGGAGATGCAAATCAATGAGATACCATCTCGCACTTGTCAAAACAGCTAAAATTAACAACAGGTGTTGGCAAGGATGCAGAGAAAGGGGAAGTCTTGCACTGTTGGTGGGAATGCCAGCTGGTGCAGCCACTCTGGAGAACAGCATGAAGATTCCTCAAAAAGTTAAAAATAGTGCTACCCTCTGATCCAGCAATTGTAACACTAGGTATTTACCCAACGAATACAAAAACACAGATTCGAATGTGTACATGCACCCTGATGACTATAGCAGCACTACCTACAACAGCCAAGCTATGGAGAGAGCCCAAATGTCCATTGACTGATGAATGGATAAAGAAGATGTGGTGTGTATGTGCAATGGAATATTACTCAGCCATCAAAAATGAAATCTTGACATTTGCAAGGATGTGGATAGAGCTAGAGTGTATTATGCTGAGTGGAATAAGTCACAGAGAAATACAAATACCAGATGATCTCACTCATATATGGAATTTAAGAAAGAAAACAGATGAACATATGGGAAGGGGTAGGCAGAAAAGGAGAGAGGGAAACAAACCACAAGAGGCTCTGAACTATAGAGAGCAAACTGAGGGTTGATGGAAGGAGGTGGGGGGGTGGGCTAGATGAGTTATGGGTATTAAAGAGGGCACTTGTCATGAGCACTGGGTATTGTATGTAAGTGATGAATCACTGAATTCTACTCCAGAAACCAATATTGCACTGTATGTTAAGTAAGTAAAATAATAAAAAAAAAAAAATCCAATACCTTTCTATTAAAATTTTGAGGCCGTTTCATACACATTATATTGACTGGATCAGAGGTATAATAAAAACCAAGGAATGAATCAGGATGGTAAGAGGATAAATTATATCATGTAATCCTTGCACTGCCTTTGGAAGAATCATATTCTCCCTAAAATAAAGGTTAATCGACTTTCATTTCATTTAACCTTCAGATAAATAAAGTCTAGTTAAAGCCATAAAAAAAAAGTTCCCTCTCCTTCTCCTTATTTCTCCATGCAATTTATCTTTTGAAAAAACTGGCCAATTGATCCTTTTTTTAAAAAAAAATTATTTATTTATTTGAGAGAGAGAGCAGAGCTAGCGAGAGAACACAAATTAGGAGGGAGGGCCAGAGGGAGAGGGAGAGGCAGACTCCCCACTGAGCAGGGAGCCCTGATGCGGCTTGATCCCAGGACCCTGGGATCATGACCTGAGCCCAAGGCAGACATTAACCGACTGAGCCACCCGGGCGCCCCTGGACAATTTATCCTAAAAAGTTTCACACATTATAGATTTTGATTATTGCATCCCCATTTCAGTATTTTACATATTCCTAAAGAGGATTTTTTAAAAATGTAGTTTACCCTGTTAAAATATACAGCTTAATTCTCATATTCAATTGTTAACATGTTGTTTTAGGACTCTCTGGCTGCAAATAAGAACAAACCCACGCAGGCCTACACAAAAAGACGGACTTCTCAAGTAGCGAACTAGCAGAAGCGGCTTCCCCTCCCCAGCCCTGCCTGCTCTGATACAGCCGGCATTATGATCAGGACTGAACGATTCCGCAAATTTGCTAAAACGTAAAACCTTACATTCTAATAGGGAGAGACAGATAATAAATAAGAAAGAAGTAAAATATAGAGAACATTTAATGGTAAAAATGCTATAAAGAAAAAGTGCATGGACCTGGAAACGACACAGACTATGGGAGAGAACACTTTCCCTCATCTCGTTTGGAGAGAGAAGGGGATCGCGATGGGAGGCTGGGGGCAGACCTCGGGGAGGGCTCTTTTCTTTCTTCCGGTGATTGCAACCTAGAACTAAAGCAAGATGATACCTAGCGTGCTGGGGAGGGGAAGAAGGGCTGGCTGGACACCAACACAAGGACAGTAAGGATATACTATTATACTTGTCCTATGTGGGGAGAAGATAAAGATCTAATTCATGTAAGAAAGTGATACAACTCAATAGGAAAAAAACCAAACAATGTAAAAATGGGCAGAATAATAATAGATAATAAAGAATAAAATATTCTAGGGGCAACTAAGGTGACTCAGTCGGATGGGCATCCAACTCGGTCTTGGCTGGGGTCTTGATCCCGGGGTCATGTGTTCTAGTCCTGCATTTGGCTCCATGCTGGGCATGGAGACTACTTAAAATATAAATAAATAATAAAATATTCTAGATATGATGGCGAGTGAACAATTCCATAAGTTTACTAAAATTAAAAGAACTCACATCCTAATGCGGGAAATAGACAATAAATAATAAAGAATAATAAAGGATATGTTTGATGGTAATAAATAGAGGAAAATAAGCAGGGAAAGGGAATGGTGAGGAAGGAGGAGCTACATGTTTCGATAGAGTGAAAAGGGAAGGCAGGGCTGGGAAGGCACCATTTAAAGAATGGTTGGAAGAAGGGAGGTAGCTTTGTGGAGCTGAGGGAAGATTATTCCAAACAAGGAAAAAAAAATAAGAAAACAACCCAACAAGCAAAAACCAAAATACTAAAAGCAAATGAGCCTAAGAAATCAGAAAACAAGCAATAGGTCATAACCAAGGAAACCAGAAGAAAACAATACAAATAAATGTTAAGGAGAGAACATCAACAAATTATACAGTAGAGAATATCAATGAAGCTAAAAGCAGTTTTCAAAAAAGAACTGGAAAAACTGAGGAAGAAAACACCAGACAAGAAACAATTACAGAGGGGTGTCTGGGTGGCTCAGTCAGTTAAGTTTCTGCGTTCAACTCAGGTCATGATCCCTGAGTCCTGGGATCTAGACCCCCATCCCCACCCCACATTGGGCTTCCTGCTCAGCGGGGAGTCTGCTTCTCCCTCTGCCCCTCCCCCTGCTCGTGCTCGTGCTCTCTCTCTCTCTCTCAAATATATAAAATAAAATAAAAAATAACCACAAACATAACAGAGTTTAAATCATAATAAAAAATAAAATGAGTAACTATTTAGCAACCTGGATAAGAGATACATTCTGAAAAAAAACAACAATGTAAAATGCCAAAATTGATACTAGAAGGAAAAGAAATATGGAGAGACTAATAGTTAAAGAAATTGACATGATTATCAAGGATATCCCCAAACTTGCCCCCAACAAAAGGCCTTGCTCCTAATGATTTTACTGTTTTTAAGAAAACAGAAAGTAACTATTTATACAAATCCTCCCAGAAAATAGAAAAAGAGAGATAACCTCATTTCCTGAGACTGCTATAACTTTGATTTCAAATCCAGACCGTGTCAGGACAAGAAAAAGAAATTATGAGTCCTTTTCACCTCTGAGCATGGATGCAAAATTCTGAATAGACTATTAACCACCTGAGCCAACAGTATATTACAAATAAGAAACATCATGACCAAGTAGTGTTTATCCTAAGACTGCAAAAACAGGGCAACATTAAGCAATCAGTGAGTGACTACCTGGCATATGATAATGCTCAGTAGATATTAGTTATTTTTTGGCTATTAATGATGATGAGAATATAAACATATAATTGTTGCAGGGTGAACTGGGGAGACTTCCAGGCCCTGGGGCCTCAACACTGACAGAAGGAGTCATTGATGATTCTTGGTCGTCAAGAGAATGAATTCAAGGACAGACATGCAGCACAACAGGTGAGTGACACGTGTAGGAAAGTTTATTAAAGCAAAAAGTATACTCCTGAGATATGAGAGCAGGCAAGCAAGAGACAGACAAAGAGAGACAAAAGGACAGAAAGACAGAAAGAGGGACAGCCCTGGCCCAATTGTTAAGTAGGGGGTAGAATGTTTATTACTTGGGGTGGGAAGTAGGGTTTCACTTTTTCTTCCTACTTTGGTCCCGGGGTTCCTGTCGTGGCATCCGCCATCTTGGGCCTAGCTCGTTAGATCTGGCTTCTTGTGGAGCACTGCCAGAGGCTGTTTCTGATAGCTGGCCATGACTTCCAACTTGCTGGCCTCCAGGTATCCTGTTAGAACCTAACTAACTGCCTACTCTATCACACGGCTTTAAAAAACAATTTGATATTATCTTGTAAAGTTGAACATGTGTAGTGGGTAACCTCAGGAATTCCACCTGGGAAATATACCCTAAAGATTCTTACTTGTATGCAATTGTAGACATACACAAGAACATCCTTAGCAGGTTTTTTGGAAATACTGAAATAAGAAAGAAAAAAAAAAGGGAAGCAATTTAAGTGTCTATCCACCGGGAAATGGATAAATAACTTGCATAATAATCACACAATAGCCTTCCATTCAGCAATGCGGCTGGAGGTAAGTAAGAGAGGGTTGAAGGATTGAAGATGAACGAGAAAAGCAATTAAAACTATAAGCAAACCAACGCCAGTTCGCTCCTTGGTGAGTCACAGAAACGGCAGAAAATAAGGAGTCACAGCTTCCAAATAAAGTTTTCTTTGTGTGACATCTCACCTGATGCCATCTCCATGACTCACCAACTCAGGTTGGTTCCGTTACAAATTTGGCAACCCAGTTAGGTGGGGAGATGGGTAACCAGGTGACGGGCGTTAAGGAGGGCACTTGATGTAATGAGCACTAGGTGTTACATGCACCTGATGAATCACTACCTCTGAAACTCAGAGGATTTCTGTTGGTTTAAATTATGCCAGGTCTGTGGCACAGCTTTTAGAGGTAAAACTAGAGTTGTCTCGCAAAGTCTGGGCAAGATAGCATAACAGACAGAATACTCTGGGTAAACAAGGCCTCTCTAATAAACACGATGGGGGACTGAACACTTGATTAAGGTCTAGCGGCTAGGGGTGACAAAGCTCACTAGGCCCCGGCCATTCAGAGGGTTGTGTGCTCCAGCCCCGTGAAACAGGAGCGATCAACAGATGAGTTTAGGGTCTGGGACATTGAAAGAAATTTCTGTCCCACCTAGTGGTTTGGTCTGTTTGTTGTTGGTTCCTGTGTCGATCCCCACCCTAGCAGTTTGGCTATTGTGCACCTCCTCCTTCCCTTACAACCCTGGATGAAGGAGACAGCAGCTCTTTGGGTCCCTGGAAGCAAGCACTGGGAACAAGTAAGAGCTCTATTTAATTGGCTGAAAGACAAGCACTTAAAAAATTGGGCATTCGGGGCGCCTCGGTAGCTCAGTTGGTTAAGATTCTGCCTTCTGGCCATATGCACCCCAATGTTCATAGCAGCATTGTCCACAATAGCTAAATCGTGGAAGGAGCCGAGATGCCCTTCAACAGATGACTGGATTAAGAAGTTGTGGTCCATATATACAATGGAATATTACTCAGCTATCAGAAAGAACGAATTCTCAACATTTGCTGCAACATGGACGGCACTGGAGGAGATAATGCTAAGTGAAATAAGTCAAGCAGAGAAAGACAATTATCATATGGTTTCTCTCATCTATGGAACATAAGAACTAGTATGATCGGTAGGGGAAGAAAGGGATAAAGAAAGGGGGGGTAATCAGAAGGGGGAATGAGAGACTATGGACTATGAGAAGCAAACTGAAGACTTCAGAGGGGAGGGGGTGGGGGAATGGGATAGACTGGTGATGGGTAGTAAGGAGGGCACATATTGCATGGTGCACTGGGTGTTATATGCAACTAATGAAGCATCGAACTTTACATCGGAATCCGGGGATGTACTGTATGTGACTAACATAATATAATAAAAAAAATCATTAAAAAAAAAAAGATTCTGCTTCTGCTCCGATCATGATCCTGGGGTCCTGGGGTCCAGCAGCATCAGGCTCCCTGCTCAGTGGGGAGTCTGCTTCTCCCCCTCCCTTCCCCCAGCTCTGTGCTCACATGGTTTGTCTCTCTTTCTCAAATAAATAAATAAAATCTTTTTTAAAAATTAGGCATTCTAAAACTCAGAAAGATAAAGACTAACCCAAATGTTTTTCAAGTTCATGTAATCTAGGATAATCTTGGGTAAATTAAAATAGACATGCCTTTTGGAATTAACATAAAAAATAATTGATAACCAACTTTTGATCTACCTGAATTTATTAGTTGAATTCATATTGTATCTGTTGCAATTTGTCAGCAAAAATGACTTAAAAAGGATGGTTGATTTTTGTCTGTCTCATGATGTTTTCATGGGTAATTGTTAAGAACAAGTAGGTTGGGGCACCTGGCTGGCTCAGTCGGTAAAGCATGTTGACTCCTGATCTTGGGGTTTTGAGTTCAAGCTCCACCTTGGGTGTAGAAATTAATCTCAAAAAAGAAAGAAAGAAAGAAAAAAGAACAAGTAGGTTGAATAGATAAAAAGGTTTGTAGGTAAAACTTTTAAGTAGCTTTCAAAATCTTTGGTAACCTGAAACTTTGAAGTTTTGCCCAGTTAAATGATACATTGGGTTGAATTCACCAGATATCTAAGGGGTTTTTTGTTTGTTTTTTCAATTAGGATAAAATACTACAGCATTGGTTACTGAATGTAGGTTACTTTTTGGCTTCTTATTGCAGACACACTGAGGATGCTTGGGTCTTTTAGTAAATATGATTTATGTTTTACTGAAAGTTGTACTGTTTTTAAAAACCATGTTTCTGGAAATTGCAAGATATATTCATAAATTTGCCAATCTAAAGAATTCTGGTGTAATAGTTCACAATTTGTTACTATTTAGTTTTCACTAGAAAACTTAGTTTCACTAGAAAAAGTGAAAATTTTTACTTTCCTAAAAGTAAAAATTCTAGTAAATGTAACTGAGACTGCTAGAAATGATAAGGAAAGCAACTCTGCAAGAAAAGATGTGTTTTTGATAAGAAAGATATAAGGAAGGGGAATACATTTTGTTGAGGGAAAAAGAAAGTACTTTTGTCCTGAAATGAGACTGCCTATTTAGAAAGAAAAGGCTTAGGACAAAATCTGAATGAAAAAGAAACTTGTAGAATGTTTGTAAGAGAAAACCTGGGAAAAGAATTTTATGTGTGATCAGGACTAAGACTGAAATAAATGAATTTTAAAAGTATGCTGGTATAAGATTGAAAATCTTTTTCTCTCTGTTAAAAAGACAAAAGTTTTCTCGGATTTTTGGTCAGCTCTTGATAAGAAATTGTAAACAAAGTCTTTAAATTTTTCTTTATCTGCCCAGGGACGCCTTGGTGGCTCAGTCAGTTAAGCATCAGTCTCTTATTTCAGTTTGGTTGTCATCTCTGGGTCATGGGATCTAGCCTGTTCTCTCTCTCCCTCTCTCTCTCTACCCACCCCCACCCCACCAGGAGGCATGTGTGTGCATTCTCTCTCTTTCTGAAATAAATACATAAAATCTTTAAAAATAAAGAAAAATAAATTTTCTTTACCTGACCAAAAAAAAAAAAAACCAAATACAATTTTTACTTTGTCTTTTTCAGGTCTTTGATTACTTAAAAAGCTAAATTTTCTTAATATTAGGGGAGCTAAGTTTTGCTAACAACTGTATAACCTGTAGACTCCCTTTTGCCAACCTAGGGAAATAGATAATTAAATATTAAGTTTTATAATGATCTGTAATCCAATTTAGGCATGTGCTTTAAAACCTCCTGAGACTGGGGTGCATGGGTGGCTCAGTTGATTAAGCATTTGCCTTCAGGTCAGGTCATGATCCCAGGAGTCCTGGGATGGAGTCCCACATCTGGCTCCCTGCTCGGTGGGGGGGGGGGGTGTTTCTCCCTCTCTCTCTGCTGCTCTCTGTCAAATAAATAAGTAAAATCTTTAAAAATAAAGAAAGAAATAAATAAAACCTTCTGAGGTTTATAACAAAATTCCTAAGATACAAATTCTAGATTAAGTCTTTTTGACTAATTAGGCTTGTTTATCTGGTATGTTAAATGGGAAGCATTGTCAAACAAAATGGTAAACCTTCTTAGGTTATGCTGTTTGGGTAAATGCTACAACTGTTCTGGAAATTATATGAAATCCCCAAAGTTTAAATATGTCAAGTTGTCACTTGACATTGTAATTATTGAAATATTCTGTGTTACGGAAATAACTGGATCTCTTTGTCAACTACATTATAATGAACTCTCATCGATCTTTATGTCCATTTTTGAGGGGTTTTTTGGTCATTTATAGTTATTGTTCTGATCTTTTACAAAATGTGTTTCATCTTCAAGGAGATTCATAAAAAGTACTTTTTGATAAACATGTTTTTGATAATTTTAAGATCATAAAACTAAGCTGAGTAAGAATTTCTGGAACTAATGGAAAAGCTGCATTCAAACAGAACAAGAACTGATAACATGCGACTGAATGAACTGAGAAAGGTGATTATAGTTTTTGTGACTCTTGTTTGAAACATTGCTCGTTCTTTCATGTGTGCTTTTCCAGATTTAAGGAAACTTTCTCTTAAGAAATCCATGATAGGGGCACCCGGCTGGCTCCATCGATGGAGCAGGTAACTCATGATCTTGGGGTTGTGAGTTCAAGCCCTATGTTAGGTGTAGAGATTACTTAAAAATAAAATCTTAAAAAAAAATAAAGGTATCCATGGTATACAAAAATATGATAAACTATTCCTTTGTGAATGAATTGAAGTATTTAACTTTTCTCCCTACCTGAGCCCTCCAGAATTCAGAAACTCTCAGTGAGTATTCTTTCTTTCAATAAGAATCTGTTCTGTTTGTAACAGGACACCATTGGAAACGTTGGTTATTTTACCAGGGCTTTGACTTGAATATCATATTTGAGAAAGACATGCATAGATTCAGATATGTCCAAACAACTTTAAAGAATTAAGATTGACTTTATGGACACAATTGGAGCCCTTTGGAAATGTTGGCCTGGTACTTTGCTTACAGAGTTCCCAGCAGCCTTTTTTTTTTTTAAATAATAATTTTGTATTATGTTATGTTAGTCACCATACAGTATATCCTTAGTTTTTGATGTAGTGTTCCATGATTCATTATTTTGCGTATAACACCCAGTGCTCCATGCAATACGTGCCCTCCTTAATGCCCATCACCGGCCTATCCCGATCCCCCACCCCCCTCCCCTCTGAGGCCCTCAGTTTGTTTCCCAGAGTCCATAGTCTCTCGTGGTTCATTCCCCCTTCTGTTTACCTTCCCCCCTTCATTCTTCCCTTCCTTCTCCTACCGATCTCCCTGCTATTTCTTATGTTCCATAAATGAGTGAAACCATATAATTGTCTTTCTCTGCTTGACTTATTTCATTTAGCATAATCTCCTCCAGTCCCGTCCATGTTGCTGCAAATGTTGGATAATCGTTCTTTCTGATGGCTAAGTAATATTCCATTTTATATATGGACCACATCCTCTTTATCCAGTCATCTGTTGAAGGGCATCTTGGCTCCTTCCACGATTTATCTATTGTGGACAATGCTGCTATGAACATTGGGGTGCATATGGCCCTTCTCTTCACTACGTCTGTATCTTTGGGGTAAATACCCAGTAGTGCAATTGCTGGATCATAGGGTAGCTCTATTTTTAACTTTTTAAAGGACCTCCACACTGTTTTCCAAAGTGGCTGTACCAACTTGCATCCCCACCAACAGTGTAAGAGGGATCCCCTTTCTCCACATCCTCTCCAACATTTGTTGTTTCTTGTCAATTTTTGCCATTCTAATTGGCATAAGGTGGTATCTCAATGTGGTTTTGATTTGAATTTTCCTGATGGCTAATGATTTTGAACATTTTTTCATGTGTCTGTTAGCCATTTGTATGTCTTCATTGGAAAAGTGTCTGTTCATATCTTCTGCCCATTTTTTGATTTAATTATTTGTTTCTCATGTACTGAGTTTGAGAAGTTCTTCATAGATCTTGGATCTTTTATCTGTAGTGTCATTTGCAAATATCTTCTCCCATTCCGTGGGCTGCCTCTTAGTCTTTTTGACTGTTTCCTTGGCTATGCAGAAGCTTTTTACCTTGATGAAATCCCACAAGTTCATTTTTCCCAGCAGCCTTACCAGGTGAGTAAAGAATGTCACTTCCTGGCAGGTGTAGGAACCTCAGTATATTCTGGGGACCTGGAGAAGAGGAATTCGTCCAAATCTACAGGTAGTGTGGGCAAGTCTGATGACAAGTATTTGGCTTAGCTTCTGGCCTTGAGAGGCTAATGAAAATCAATCTAGAAATTCCTTATGAAAAGTTATAGCAAACAAGTTTTAAAAATCTATATGGTCAATCATTATTCTTGCTGAGCTTATGTAAATAATCAGGCCAAGGCTGCTAAAACTGGGCTTGTTTTACGAACAAATTAGTATTGATTTGGCCATCCTTAGTGGAAATGAGGGTGATTTTAAGGAAAAATTACGTTTCAATAATATGTCTTTGTGAATGTTTGATTCTAGGCCTGAATGTCTTAGTATTTGTTGTTTGCCTGTAAAACTGGGCTAGATCCTGAATTCTAGTTTCCTTGAATTTCTGACTATGACTCACCAAACTAAGGTTTCCCATTTTCTTTCATTCTCTTGACTTGGAATCAATGAGAACCAACACTGCCCCCGCTTTCTTCCTGAAACCCTGCAAACTAATGCTAGGCAACGTAAAGCCCTACTTAGGAAGGCTCCAACCTTAGCATTACCTGATTTTGACAAGCTGTTTTATTTGCATGTTCACGAAAGACAAGGAATAGCTGTAGCAGTGTTAACCCAAATGCTGGGGCCCTTAAAGAGAACGATAGCTTATTTCTCTAAACAATTGGACACGGTGGCCAGGGGGAGCTATAGCAGCCACATGCCTCTTCATAAAAGAAGCAAAAAAAGCCCAAACAAAAAAACGATGAGCCAACCTATGCCTATTTGGACCCCACACCAGGTTTCAAGGGTTTTTTGGAAGCCTAGGGACAGCTGTGGCTATCCCAAAACAAAATGTTACAACATCGGGCCGTGCTGATAGATACTCCCAGATACAGCTGCCACTCTACTCCCCCAATCATGAAGCCCTTGATCAAATTTACTCTGGCAGCAAAGCTCTCCTCTGTGCAATGTGGAGGAAATCTGGTTGATACATGGCAGCAGTTTTATGGGAAATGGGCTAAGAAGGGCAGGAGATACAGTAG
The DNA here is from genome assembly GCF_002007445.2 of Ailuropoda melanoleuca. NCBI lineage: Eukaryota > Metazoa > Chordata > Mammalia > Carnivora > Ursidae > Ailuropoda > Ailuropoda melanoleuca. The sequence continues at coordinate 86,529,438 of NC_048224.1, read as the reverse complement.
TCTTCCTAAATGCTCTCACAGAGGCTGAAAGACTGGGCCCAAGCACCTCAGCCCAAAAGGCAGGAACAATTGCACTAACCAGGGCATTAGAACAAAGCGAGACAAGGTGTGAACCAGGGCATTAGAACCGAGGAGACAAGGTGTGAACTATTTACACCGATTCTAAAAATGCCTCCTCTGTAATTCATACCCATGGAGCAATATGGAGAGGAAAGGCCTGCTAAAGAGTGAGAACAGAGAAATTAAACACGGCAAGGAAATCCACAGGCTGCTAGAAGCCATACCTAAGCCTAAAGATGTGGCAGTGGTCTGGCTACAAAACCAGGAGAGGGTTTGCACCATCGAATGAACCTTGGGGGGCTGTGATCTGCAGCTGAGTAGAGCATAAGGTGAGAGGCAAGGGTTTATTATGAGGATATAGTATCATTTCATAGACTGCAAGAACAGGAATGTGGTTGTGCTGGGCTTTAGAAAGGAACGGAAATGAAGGCCAGCGAAGCTTCCAGGTGTCTTTCTCCGGGTGTCTTTCTCCATCTGTCATCTGTGCTTCTCCATGCGGATTTGTTATCCTCTTCCCTCTCCACGGGCTTGTCTCCTCCGCAAGGTTCACAGGGAAGATGGCTGCCTCACCGTTGTTACATTTGTAAATTGCAGTTCCAGACACATCATGAGGATGACCTAATTCTTTCTGAGTCCCAATGAAAAGTTTCCAGAGAAGAGAATGTTACGGGGTGTCAAGCACTGGCTCTGAAATCTGTGGATCCTCTGATACTGGTACAGCAGCCAGAGGTCTGCTCCTCATCGACCAAGAAAGAAGTCACTGAAAATTTCATCAAACAGGCCTTTACTGGGGCGGTTGGAACTACAATTCTGGAGACAAAAGAGTCAGTCTGAGGAAGACAAAGAGCGGCAGGGTTATAAAGGCTGCAGTTGGGGAGTGCAGCTCTTATCTAAATCCTCTATGCAAAATACAGATTGAAACTAGGGGAACTGGGATTGAATGAGTTAACATGCAAACGAGGAATTGGAACTTGTCAAATCCGGTTGGCTCCTATGTTAAGGATTCAGGAGTCCCGGTGAGCCGGGAGTTAAATCCCGGCTGATGGCTTGCAGCTGGCACAGAGTTTATGGTTCCTCCAGTGAGGAAGGGCATAAATTCCTCCTGGTTTATGGCTTCCTACGCCTATTTTATTTTTTTATTTGAGTATGAGTGAGGGTAGGGGAGGGACAAAGGGAGAGGGAGAAGCAGGCTCCCCACTGAGCAGGTTGCTCAAAGTAAAGTGGGAAGTGCCTGCAGCTCCATCCCATAACCTGAGCCGAAAGGCAGACGCTCAACTGACTGAGCCACCCAGGTGCCTCTCCTAACCCTACTCTAAAAGAAACTTCTTAGCAAGCTTGCTTGCTCCTGTTACACCTGAGACCTATGGATCAGGGTGGCAGTTCTCAAAGAGGGGAATCCTTGTGAGCTAGGCAGGTATCTAATAACAAATGACCGATGACATTCATGTACAGGTCAAAGGGCAGGGAGGTTGACTCTGACTCCCCAAATCGGGGTTTCCAAGCAGAGTCATTTTGTCCACAGCCCCAACGAATGCAATATTTGAATTGATCCAAACAATTTTTCCAGGCAGAGTAGTAGGGCTGTCAACAGAGGAAACAAAATCGTTAGAAACAAGGAGGCATTGAAATGGGCATCCTAAATGAGGACTGGCGGGATCCCTGTTGTGGCTTTGCACAGATTCTGTGTCAAGATCCCAAATGGGGGAAGAAAAGCAGGCAGAGCAGGTGGTGTTAGATTGTGAAAAGCTTTGTATGCCAGACCCTTGCATTTTATCTTGAAAACAGAGGGAGCAACCGAAGGTTCTAGAGCACAGGAGTGCCATGTGTCATCTACAGCTTAGAAAAATAAATGCGGAGGGCAAAGCATTAGCATTGCCACCAATGCTAAACTACTAAAAACAATCATGGTTGCTGATGGAAATTATTTCTTGAATTGATTCTGTTTTTCAATTTCATGTATGTATATTGGCAAATATCTCCAGGATAAATCAGAGAAGTTGTTAAGTAATCATTGACCTATGCCAGTAAATATGCAGTTTATTCACAGAGTCCTCCTCCTCACCACCTGCAGAACAGAAGGCGAAACACTGCACCATCACCCTCAGCGTGGCTGGAGGACATCATAAATAAAGATGCCATGGAGAGGTTCACTGTGTCCCCCAGGAAGCCAGCGTATTGTGAATTCCAGGCGGCCGGTCAATGGACCGCGAGTAGGAGATGCTCTGAAAATAAGCGATATGAAGGAGCTGTGCTCTACGTGCGATGTTCTGACTGTGCCGGACTTCTCTCTGAATGCCAGCATTTCATCCTAATGCACTTAGGAAGGCAGCCTGGCCTCTCTATGCTGCTCCTCTTCCCACACTTCTGTATCTAACCGACATTCTTGTTCAGTCAGGTTTCACAGCCCATTGACTTTCGACTGTCTGATCATGCTCCCAGAGGGTTAATACTACCTACATAGGTATGAACTCTCCTTCTAGCCCATTTTTATTTCAACTAATATCACAACAATTCGTGTGCAGAGAGTTGCTGAAGCAGAACTTGATTTAATTGTATGATTCTAAGCAGCTGATGCATAGTCGAGGTTCATCAAAGGGAAAATAACCAGAGCGACACGAACACACTGCTGGTTGGTGGATGAAGATGGCAGTTAAGACCCCTTTATGCAGTTTTGCCTCTTCTGCCTGCCAAGGCAGGAATGCATCTCTTATTTCTCTTGCCCGGCTCTCTTATTTCCTCCTGTCATCAGCAGCAGGACAGCTTATGGCCCCTTATGGAGTGAAGAGAGTCAAGACATACAGATGTATTTTAAAAATAGAAATAATAACAGCCTCCCTTCCCTCCTTACTGAGTTGTTGCAAAGATCCAATGAGAAGTAGTTGAAATTCCTTTGTAAGCTGGAAAGGGCAAAACAGCTGCTGTCACAGCCTTGCCTGAAACCCTCCAATCTCTCCCTCGGGACCTCGACTGAAGTCCAGACTGTGTCTGGCTTAAAGACCCTTCCTGAGCCGGCTCACCTCTGCAGCCGACTCCTGGCTCTGAGCCACTTCCTGCTCTAGGCTTCACCCTGCTCACATCCCTCACTGGCTGTTCCCCACTGGTCTTCAGGCAGGCCAGCCCCCCTGCTTGCACGCTTTCTTGCCTGCTCCCTCCTTTCCCCTTCACGTGAGCTGCTGCTCCTCGCTTTAGTGATTCGGGCATCTCCCAAGGATGCATTTCTCAACAGCAGCGCCATTGATGTATGGGGCTGAATAGTTTTACTGTGGGGGGCTGTCTTTTTTTTTTTTTAAGATTTATTTATTTTAGAGATTATTTTCTTAAAGATTTTGAGATTATTTTAGAGAGAGTGAGCACAACTGGGAGGGGCAGAGGGAGAGGGAAAGAGAATCTCAAGCAGACTGCATGCTGAGCACGGAACCAGAAGCGGGCTCGATCTCATGACCTTGAGATCACCACCTGAGCCGAAACCAAGGTTGCTCACTTAACGGACTGTGCCACCCAGGCACCCCTTTGTTGGGGGCTGTCTTTAAGATTGTAGGGTTAAGATTGTAAAGTTTTCTTTATTTGCTCATGGTGGTCTGATCTTGCATTCAAGCCACTACCACACTCATGAGAGAGAACTCTCAATCTTGCTAACTAAAACCCATTCTCCTCTGCTTTAAAACCATCTTTTTCGTTATCCTTCCATTGCATGAAATGGGAAACATTCTCTGAAGTTTAATTTCATGTTTACTCATGAATAGCAGTTGCTCACAAGTTGTTCACTTTTGAGTAAATTACAAGTTTGCCTCTGGACACATGAACATCCTAAAGGTTTATTTTGTTTTGTGCCTCAGGAGAAGTAAGTGGGACGGAATGAGCTGGCTGTCGATAAGACCGCAGACAGGAGGGCTGGGCAGGAGTGGGGAGAAGAGGGATGGGTACTGTCGGGGGTCCTCCCTCTGTCTAGAACCACTCGGCTTTCTGCCTCAGCTGGGTAGGTGTTGGATTCAGCCTTCTTTTAAGGACACTTGAAAACTTCCCAGTATTTGCCCAAAGAAGAGAGGAACAACGTCCCCTTACTCTAAAATCTCCCTAAAACTGTCCTGGCTATTTAAAATCTCCCTCCGGGGCGCCTGGGTGGCTCCGTTGCTTGCGTCTGACTCTTACCACAATACACAACTTCATCACAGGAGTAACGCTCATCATATTCACAGATCTTGCCCACCTTCAAAGGGAGAAATTAATACAAGGTCATGGATCAGTGGAAGTTCTCTTAGAATTTTGCTTAAACAGCACCCAAAAATATTGGTTGAGTGAATGCATGAAAGAAGGGATGAAGGCAGGCATCCCATTTGTCTTCACAATAACTGCGGGTGTAGGTGGGTAGTATCACCATTAGTTTATGGAGAAAGACACTCAAGTCAGAGACAGCAAATGATTTGCCTTTGTTCAAAGACATAGAAATTACAGGGTGAGGCTCCAGACTGAAGCTTGATCCTTACCCTTTATGCAGTAAAACACTCCCTTACACCTCAGTCCTGCCACCCCGTCTCTGGTCAGAGCCCTGGCATGAGCAGGTTCAACCTCTCTGCTACGTACCTGGTGAGAGCAGACCGTGAAGGGGAGACAGAGGCCCATGGGGCCAGGACACTTCCCACCTTTGCCAGAGATCATTCCCCAGCCACTGGGCAGCCCAACAGCCTCCAGAGGCCAGCGAGGGCTACGACTCTGGGCCCTGAGAGAAAGCAAAAATCTGTTTGCTCCTGCCCAGAGGTTTTGCCTCCAGTCCAGGCCCAGAACGTGGCACCTGTAGATTCTTTTTGTTCCAACACTTTCCAAGGACGGAGAAGGGGAAGCTGCTGAGGGATGTTTTCTTCACGGCCTCCTCCCTCTCAGAGGCTTAGTAAGCTCTTCCCCTTGCTCTAGTGGGCTTGAACTCGAGCCCCACTGTGGGTATAGACATTACTTAAATACGTAAACTTTAAAAAAATAAAATAAAAGAGGGGCATCTGGGTGGCTCAGGCAGTTGAGCGTCTACCTTTGGCTTGGGTCATGATCCCGGGGTCCTGGGATTGAGCTCCACGTCTGGCTCCCTGCTCAGCAGGGAGTTTGCTTCTCCCTCTGCCCCTCCCCCTGCTAGTGCTCTCTCTCGTCTCTCTCTTTCTCAGGTAAATAAATAAAATCTTAAAAAAAAATAATTTGTGGGAAAACAGCAACAGATTAGGCTTCTCTTTTCTTTTTTTAAAAGATTTTATTCATTTATTTGACACAGAGAGAGGGAGAGCACAAGTAGGTAGAGTGCCAGGCAGAGGGAGAGGGAGAAGCAAACTCCCCGCTGAGCAGGGAGCCTGATTCGGCGCTCGATCCCAGGACCCTGAGATCATGACCTGAGCTGAAGGCAGATGCTTAACGACTGAGCCACCCAGGCGCCCCTTGGCTCCTCTTTCCATCTGCTTCCCATTCAGCCCTTCCCTGTGCAACTTCGGGCACCAACTATTCTACACTACCTTGTGTCTGGCCCACAATGGCTTATTTTCTTCCCCGCCTCTCAATTTTTTCTAGTCTATTTGTGATCTTTAATAAGCAATACGCTTTCATGTGCCTTTGTGTTGACAGACTTCCATTTTTGCCTCATGGAAACTCCGTATTATAAAGTCCCTCCATTATAGTAAAATATGCATAATGCATAGGCAATCACATCCCACCACAGGGACCCTCACAGCATGCCAGGCATAAATCCAAGGTGGAAGATGTTTGTTTGTCTGTTTTCATAATCCACTTTAGGCTTTAATTACAATGAGACAATAAAAGAGAGATATGAATACATTGATCTTGTGGCTGGCGTCTTTGTTATTCGCTTCATGTTGACAACTCCCATTGAAATTCAAGCATTTCTCCTCCTTAGCCCTGTTCCTCAGTCTACAGAGAGCATTCAAAACAAATTATCTGTAGCCTTATGAATATCCAGCTCGTTCTGTCCTGCTTCCTTCTCCCGAGACACACAATAAAATAAAACTTCAGGATATTTATGTGCTCAGAGGCAAATTTATAATTTACTCAAAGGTGAACAACTTTTTGCAAGCAGCTGCTACTCATGAGTAAACATGAAATCAAATCTCAGTGAGGACATTTTATACATTTCACACAAATAAACCTTCTAACTGTTACTTACATAAAGCCCGACAAAATGATAAAAGGGGCTTCCAGAACAGAGCTGAATTGTCCAAAAGAAGCTTTTATTGATGAAATACAAACATTTGGAACCAGAGAGACTGTTTGTCTGATCTCTTCAACCTGTTTCCAACAACCAAACCTCCAGCATCCGACTTGATTAAAACTGAAAGGGGAGCAATATATACAAAAGCACGGTGGCCTAGCAAACCTTCCATCTGTGGAAATGAAGGTAATTCATCCCACCTTGAGGGCAGAGGAATAATGTCAAAGATGGTGGAGACACCATCAGAGGCCTTCAGTTAAGAAGTTTGTTCTCTCCCAGAGACCGTCTCAATGGGCTGAATGGTGGCCCGCCAAAAAGATATGCTCACATCCTAACTCCAGGAATCAGGTGAATGCTATCTGATTTAAAAAGAGAGTCTTTGCTAATATAATTGATTTAAATACCTTGAGATGGGAACATGTTGTGCTATCCAGGTGGGGCCTACATCCAATGACTAGGGTCATTAAGAGCAACCAAAGAGGACAAGGCTATGGAAAATGGAAGCAGAGATTGGAACGACAGGACAAAACCAAGGAAGCCAGCAATCATCTGAAGGTGAAAGAAGCAAGGAAGGGTGTCTCCCCCAGAACCTCCAGAGGGGGTGTGGCCCTGCCCACACCTTGATTTCAGTCTCCTGGCCTCCAGCAGGATGAGAGAATAAATTTCTGTTGTTGTAAGCCACCCAGTTGGTGGTCCTTTGTGACCTCTGCCTAGGAAACAGACACACCTGTCCACACTCTGGGCTCTGTGGAGCTCTGCCCTTCAGACTTAGCTCAGGGGTTGTGTTTTCTGTGAAAGCCCCCCGCCCCCGCCCGCCAGTCCAGGCCAGGTTCTCCGCTTGCCCACAGTGGCTGTCACACTCCCCCTGTCATTTCTCCTGCTCTTGTTTCACTGTCTGGTGACACTCAGCCATCCCTGGGCTCCTCCTCAGCGCAACACCTAGACTCCTCAGGGCCTGTCTGCAAGGATTCCCAGCCCGCTTTCCAGAAGTGTGAGTAAACTCTTGGGATGCAGCTTCACATGGATTTTGAAGTGAGGGCAAAAACAGACTTAGCTTTGTTACCTGAAACAGTCCCTAGAGCAAGTCTGGGCTGTACTTTCTTCTCCTTCAGTGGCATCTCCCCTCACCTTCCATTTTTGCCGTCAGAAACGGGCTTCCTGGCTTCTCTTCACTGTGTTGAAACAACTCATGACAGCCGCACAGCTGCCTTCCTGGGAGAAAGGCCAGAACTAATTGACTCACAACATCTCTAATAAGAGGTTAAATACATATTCTGAGGCACAATTAACATAAAGAGAATGGAATTTTATGAACTCTAGGAAATGGTACATATGCTTCCAAAAGCCCTTTCTACTTGCACTGCGTCTGGAGTTTGCCTCCCTGTCCTTCCCCATCCCCAGGCGTATTGTCCCTGAGTTCTGGGGTCTTCCTCTCAGAGTCCCCATCCCACCCGCCCACTTCAAATTCTCTTCCTCTGTAGCGCAGAAGGTTTGGTTCCGAGTCGGAGCTTATTCTAAAGTGCAAGTTCAGCAAAACCAGAAACCCATCCTCTCTGGGGAGTCACTCACCTGAACATCCTGGATGATAACTGCCTCTCATCCGAAGGAGCCATCCACATATGGGATTCAAACATCCACAGCGCCTTCCTTGGTGAGTCAGAAGAAAGACATTTTCTCCATCTCCTGAAGCATGTGTAACTTTTATAATCAGAAAACAAAACAAAACAAAACAAAACAAAACCCATGGGGCGCCTGGGTGGCTCAGCTGCGAAGCGTCTGCCTTTGGCTCCGGTCATGATCCCAGGATCCTGGGATCGAGCCCCGCATCAGGCTTCCTGCTTGGCGGGAAGCCTGCTTCTCCCTCTCACACTCCCCTTGCTTGTGTTCCCTCTCTTGCTGTCTCTCTCTGTCAAATAAAAAATAAAATTAAAAAAAAAAGAAAAAACCCCAAAAAACAAAAAAGAAAAAATAAGATAACGTGTGTAAAAGTATGAATATTCTACACAGAAATGAGTGTGATTAAGACATGACCTCCTGTTGACAGAGTTAAGGCATCAGAACAATCTTTTAGGGAGTTTGCCAGGATCTATCAGTGTTTGAATATGCTTTCTCTTAGACCTGGAAATCCTCCTCCTAAGACTCAACGCCACAGAAAAATCTCTGAGAAGTGGACTTGGGTAAATGTCCAAGATGCTGGTGTAATAGCAAAACACCACAGCAAGATTCCTTACCAAATAAACAAGAAAATAGTTAAATACACGGCACGGGGAGTACAGTGCATGGTGTTGTCATGGCGCTGTAACGTGGCCAACGGGAGCCTCACGGGGTGAGCACTCGTCCCATCACTGTGCTGTACCCCTGAGACCAGTGTAATGTTGTGCGTCAACTGTACTTCCATTAAAAAAAGAAAATAGATAAATGACAGTGTGACAAAGAATACCTTTGATGTATATGGTCTGACCTGAAAGGATGGTGTAAGGTATACCGTTGGACGTTTGTTTTTTCTTCACTTGTCAGGCTTGAGAATTCACTCACACTACATTCAGGTGTATAAATAGAGTGTTATACCGTTATATCCCGTGACGGATCTCTTCTTATGAACTCTCAGCATTTGGCGTAGCAAGGGTAAAAACAGAGTCCCGAAGTACAATTTTAACCCAATCCCATGATCTCCATAACCATTTTAGTTCCTCTTTCTCTGCTTGGATAACTCAGGCAAATGCTTCGGCCTACTTCTCTCAAAGGGGAAGTCTGGGTCTCTGAGGAGGGGTATGTTTTGGGAGGCCTCCTGGCACAGGGAGGGGGAACAGGGGCCTGGCTTCCTGCTGGCTCTTATGGGTTCTCATAGAGTGTCTCCTGAGGTGTGGCGTGTTCATTCTTCATCCCTGGACCCTTTGCTGGCATTAAAGCCCTTCCCTCCAATCTATACTTTCACTGCAGCCAGAGTGATCTTTTCAAAAATGTCAATATAACGATGCCGTCCTTTGTATAGGAAAACTTAACCCTCTTCCCCTATTGCCTTAGGAGAAGGACACAAAGCTGAACACCATCCAGAAGCCCTTACATGGGTCACCCCTCACTTTCTCTCCTGCCTCAGCCTGAACAACCCACCCCCACCCCAATGCACATGATCCTTCTTTCAGTTCCTTGAATACGTAAGGCTTTTGTACCTGCCATCTTCCCATGGCCCTTTCGCTTTGTTAATTCCTATCATTCCTCCAGATCCTTTCCCCAGATTCATCTTCCTTGAGCACCTTGATGTCCTCAATTCTCCAGCTCCCGCACCACAGTACACCTCTCTGCAATGCCCTGATCACAGTTGTAATTTTACCTTTGTGACACACATAGTACCTGAAACATATCAGATGCTTGATAAATGTTAGTTTCTCCTTCTCCTTTCCTGGTTTATCATTCAGGCCTGGACACCAGGTTGGTGCTCCCTGACGGAATGCCTCTTATTCTGCCAGCTATTTCACACTGCAGGTTAGTACGTTGAGACTTGAGTTTATAAAACAGCCGGTGAATTTTGGTTAGAATGAGTCAGCTTCCCAAAGCTCAGTTGCAGGTGATACTGCAATGTTGCGTTAGTATCCTGGGGCCATCTAGCAAATTACCACAAACTTGAATGCTTACAACAACAGAAATGTATTCTCTCACAGTTCTGGAGGCCAGAAGACCAAGATCAACTTGCCTGCAGGGCATGCTCTCTCTGCAGGCTAGACCGGAGGATCCTTCCTTTCCCCCTCCCAGCTTCTGGTAGTTCCTTGGCTCGAAGAGAATACACATCAGTCTCTGCCTCCATCATCACATGGTGCTCTCCCGATGGGTCTGTGTCCAAATTTCCTTTTTCTTATAAGGACGCCAGTCAATAGATTACCACATTCCATGATCACCATAATTCAGATGACCTCACTTTAATATGACTTACTACGTCTGCAAAGACCTTATTTCCAAATAAGGTCACATTCCGAGGTTCTGTGTTAATATGATTTAAGGGACATTATTCAACCCAGTATGAATGTCCATAAGTCATCGTTAAATATGTCTCATGTTTAGGCTTTTAAACATGGTTACAACCAAAGGAATGATAACAATTCCTTCCCCCAGGGGCCCAACATATGTGAGATAACAGGAAACATAATAAAGCCATGGTATAAATCCCCAAACAAACTGAACTCTCCTTTGGAAGTAACAGCCAGAGCATTTTGTTGACAGGAAAGAATGTTTATGAAACATTGCTCGGTGTTTGTTTCCCTGTGTCAACGCTGTAAATTCACTCCCCCTACACTCAGACCTATAAATGTAATGCTATTTCTTTATGTCCCATTAGTATATCTGATCTAATGAACTCTCACCTGCTGCCACTGTGATAAAAAAAAGAAAACATTGAAAGAAAAAAATAGAAAAATCAAAAGAAAAAATATCTTCAAACTGCAGATTGTTCTTCCTTTGTATGAGCTGAATATTCATTATCTAATTCCTATGACATGAATTTTCTGTTAATTTTTAAAAATATTTTATTTATTTATTTATTTATTTATTTATTTATTTATTTATTTATTTGAAAGAGAGAGAGAACAAAAGCAAGGGGAGCAGCAGAGGGAGAGGGAGAAGCAGACTCCCCACTGAGCAGGGAGCCCCATGTGGGGCTCCATCCCAGGACCCTGGGATCATGACCTGAGCCGAAGGCAGATGCTTAACCAAGTGAGCCATCCAGGCGTCCCTCCTGTTTGCTTTAGATGTAATTTTTTATGACAAGCATATTTGTATTTAATACTTTCTATTTGATTGATAAAGAACTTTTTCTTACAAATCCCTGGGACTAGAGTTTTCTTATTTGCATTGCAAAAGAGAAAATCAAAGCCTAGAGAGGTGGTGTGCCTTGGCTAGAGCCTGGCGAGAGTGATTGACCGAACAGCCAGGTTCTGAGTCATCTGTCCTGGTCTACAGAGGTGAGGGCTCTTACTGCTGACAGAAGAATGACCTCAAGGCCTTTGAAACTTGAGTCAATGACTTCTTGACAGACTCCCAAGGACAATATTAAAGACTGGTATTTTCTTACCACAAGGTTTCTTATCATTCAACATTATGGATTGCTCAAGATAAAAAAAAGTTGTGGGACATAACAACCAGTAACAAATGTCTGATTCTAGATTGAATCTTGGTATGGACAAATGAACTGTAAAGGGAATATCTGGAACAAATAGGGAAAACCGAATGCAGACTAGCTGTTAGATAATGTTAAGAAATTATTTTGGGGGGCACCTGGGTGGTTCAGTCGGTTAAGCTTGGGTCATGATCCCAGGGTCCTGGAATCCAGCCCCGCATTGCACTCCCTGCTCAGCGGGGAAGCCTGCTTCTCCCTCCCGATGCTGCTCCCCTGGTTGTGCACTCTTGTTCTCTCTGTCAAATGAATAAAGAAATTATTTTTAATTTTAAGGTGCTGATGTTATTTCAGTCACATAGGAAAATGTTCTTAAACTTTTAGCAATGCATACAGAAATGAAGAAAGAAATTATTTTTTTTCCTCCTTCTTTTTTTTTCTTTGAATGAGCTCTGGGCCCAACATGGGGCTTGAATTCACAACCCCAAGATCAAGAGTCATATACTGTACTTACTGAGCCAGCCAGGCACCCCACAAAGAAATTATTTTTAGGCAACATTTTGAAGTTCTAAAACTCAAATGCTAACAATTGTTATTTATGATAAAGGGACTGGAGAAGAGGCAAATTTTATCTTTTACTTTATATATTTCTCAGTTTGAATTCTTTGCAACATACATGTAAAAAATATATATATATAAACATACACATATTTATATATATATAAACATATATATATATATATATAAAGCTATTCCCTCAAGAAACATCCAAATAAATCCAGACTGAGGGGCACCTGGGTGGTGCAGTTAGTTAAGCCTCTGACTCTTGGTTTCAGCTCAGGTCATGATCTCATGGTCGCGGGATCGAGTCCCACATTGGGCTATGTGGTCAGTGTGGAGTCTGCTTGAGATTCTCTCTCTCCCTCTGCCTCTCCCACTCATGCTCCCTCTCTCTCAAATAAAAAATAAAATCTTAAAAAATATATTAACCCAGATTGACATTTTAAAAATAATTGGCTTGTATACTTCAAAAATGTTAAGGTTATGGAAGACAAAGACAGACTTAGGAACTATTCCAGTTAAGGGAGACTAAATTGGTTTGCCAACTAGATACAACTTGTGAGTCTGAATTGTATCTGGACCAAAAAAAATTTTTTTTAGTTTTGCTATTAAAAAAACCATTATTGGAACAATAGGCAAAATATAAAGTCCGTAGATTAGAGGATAGTATGGTATCAATGTTAAATTTCCAACTTTGATCATTGTACTGTAGTCGTCTAAGTAAATGTTCTTAGAAAATATATATCGAAGGGCATCGAAGGGGCATCATGTCTGCAGCTTACTCTTAAGTGGATCAGAAGAAAAAATATTACCATTTTTGTGTGGAGAGACAGGGAAGGGAGAGAAAAAGAAAGACACGGAGGGACAAAAGATAAAGCAAATGTGGTAAAATGGGTGAAGGGTGCATAAGAGTTCTTTGTACTATTCCTGCAACTTCCTGTGATAAAACATAACCCCCAATTTTCCTTCTCTGCCTTCAGAAAAGATCAGAAAAGTTGCTTTCTCATCTGGTAATAGATATAAATAATTAGTACTTAGCTCTTGGTCATGTGGTCATTAAATTAGATCATGTAGGTAAAGGGACTACCCTGTTACAAGACAAAAACTGAACTGTCACCTTCTGAAATAGTTGAGAATAGAATCCTCTCTAGCTACTTTAAGTACAAACAGATTTATTGAGGAGTAGAGAGAGCTCACAGAACTGTTGAGAGAGGGGAAAAAACAAAACCAAACCCAAAAAACTCAAAAACCTAGACTCACAAACCAAAACCACACTAACCAAAGAACTGGTCTGCCAAGATGGCTGCTCCTCCTGCGGCGACGGAAGCTGCGGACCCAGGAAGCCACAAGCACAGCTACCGTCTGACTATACGGCCTGCACCATCTTTCGAACAGCCAAGAGATGACTCCTAGACTGCCTCTCTATCCACCGTCTTCATTCCAAGTCAACATTTCGTTTGTGTTCATCTAATTCGGGAAGTGCAAAATATATCTAGATTCCACCTGCAAAGCACTCTGGGAATGTGGTTTCTGGTTTCCAGGCTTGTGGTATAGACAACCATAGCAGCAGGTGGTTGGAATGGGTGTGGAAAGTACAATGATAGCTACTTAACCTCTGAAACTTCTCATACTTCAATTTCCAAACGACAATATACCCACATAACCTAAATCTCTCTCCTCCCCCAAAGTGGGAACCCCAAAGCTACATGCCTCTATCTCTAGGGGATTTGTATTCCTCTTCTAGTCTAATCACATCCAGTCATGATATCCTGGAACCTGTGGACTAAATTAAAACTTAACCCAAACCAACGCATTGATAAAGCAATGAGGAAAACTGGTGGCAGGAGAGGAAATAGGGCAGGACAGGGGAGGGAAAACCATATTAATACACATGAAAGGGGCACCTGGGTGGCACAGCGGTTGGGCGTCTGCCTTCGGCTCAGGACGTGATCCCAACGTTATGGGATCGAGCCCCACATCAGGCTCCTCCACTATGAGCCTGCTTCTTCCTCTCCCACTCCCCCTGCTTGTGTTCCCTCTCTCACTGGCTGTCTCTATCTCTGTCGAATAAATAAATAAAATTTTTAAAAAAATACACATGAAAATATATGCTTAACAGAGTGAACAGACACACAAGTTGGCTGAATGCTTAGTTGCCCAATGTTAAAATAAATACTTTGAGAAAGGCAAGACCAAAGCTAAATATTTCCAGCATAGGATGGGCCTCTTAGATATAAGAATCAATCTGAAATATTCTCAAAATGTTTAAATTATTGTTATAAATTTTAATGGCCTATTTTAAAGTTATCATAGCTCAGAACAACATTCTCAGGCCCTGGGTCACTCTCATGGTCACCATATTGCACGTAAGAAATACTAAATCATCACTTGCTTTTGAATGTAGATGGAAAAGCAGCAAGATTGCTTTTTCTAGCTCTGCCAAAAGTTTTTGATTGATGGGATGTTACCACTGTAGTATAAAGCTTTCCTTCTTCTCTAATCACAATTGACGTTTTTGCAACTCCTGGTCTGGAAGAACAGTGGATCGTGATAATGCACTTTCCCTGGAGCAGTCTCACAAACTGAAGCTCTCTGCACTGTTTGCATAAGCTTGCTGCATATTTTTAGAACTAAAATTATGATTGTAGTAGTGATTCGTGCTCTTCTGTTCCTAATATTTTAGGATGCACTTTCAGCTTCAAACAATCACTTGAGAAAATTTCGTCCTTAAATATTAGAAGTAGAAATTTTTTAGTGGAAAGTACAATTCATTTGACTAGTGAGAACAAAATGTGTTTTCTCCACCCACTTTCTTCTCTTGTTCATACTTTTTCTATTCTTTATTATTCATGGATCACAAATGACTGTCATGCTCCATGTGATTTTGGAGGGTTTTTTTTTTCATTTTTTAAGAAAAATTTATTAATTTATTTTACAGAAAGAGACTGCACGAGTGAGGGAGGGACAGAGGGAGAAAATTTCAAGAAGACTCCCCACTGAGCACAGAGCCTGATGCAGGGGTCAATCTCATAATCCTGAGATCATGATCTGAGCCAAAATCAAGAGTAGGACTTAACTGACTGAGCCACACAGAAAGGAATTTGGAAACATGTTTCTAACACAGTCGTCTTGGTCATTTCTGGTAACCAGAGACAGTTGAAGAAAACACCCCATCCCTCTGTGTTCCTGAAACAGTTTACTGCAAAGAACCATTCTTTCTCATATGACTAGAAAAGACTCATACGTAACTCCCTTGCTTACCTTATGACAAGGCCAGATACAGACCCTCCAAATTCCCATTCTTTGCCCAAAAATGATTACTTGAACTGGTTGTACCCAGTGATCAATCTCAACAAAACACCTGCTACCCTTTTTAACTAAATGTTAGTTAAAAAGCTTCTCTACTTCCCTGAGACCCCTGAACATTGACCCAACCTCAGCATGAACCAACATACAACCTAACAGCCCCTCCTGAGGATGGGTTGATCTCAAAGTAAAACAGTCTCTGTACTATCCCATCACTCCACCTCTACCCACCTACATCTATTAATTCCACTTCCACACACCAGGTTCTTTCTAGCTTCATTTGGAGGGTTTTTTGCTTATGAAATTTTGAGGTGGCAAAGTTGATATTCTACTTTATTTTTATTTTTTTTAGATTTTATNCTGTGGTTTTTGTTTAAAGTTCTATTAGAGATTGTTTTTCACTGTGAGGCTGCATTTTAATTTAATTTAATTTTATTTTATTTTTTTGATTTTATTTATTTATTCAACAGAGATAGAGACAGCCAGCGAGAGAGGGAACACGAGCAGGGGGAGTGGGAGAGGAAGAAGCAGGCTCATAGCGGAGGAGCCTGATGTGGGGCTCGATCCCATAATGCCCTGAGCCGAAGGCAGACGCTTAATGACTGTGCCACCCAGGTGCCCCAATATTCTACTTTAAAATTAAAATGCAGGGGTGCCTGGGTGGCACAGCGGTTAAGCGTCTGCCTTCAGCTCAGGGCGTGATCCCGGCGTTCTGGGATCGAGCCCCACGTCAGGCTCCTCCGCTATGAGCCTGCTTCTTCCTCTCCCACTCCCCCTGCTCGTGTTCCCTCTCTCGCTGGCTGTCTCTATCTCTGTTGAATAAATAAATAAAATCAAAAAAATAAAATAAAATTAAATTAAATTAAAATGCAGCCTCACAGTGAAAAACAATCTCTAATAGAACTTTAAACAAAAACCACAGCCTAAACTTAACTAAATACAAAAAATTACATAAATTCTTAAAGGAAACACGTTTGCCTGACGTTATACATCAGCCCATTATAGAAGGGTAACACGAGAAAGAGAGAGTAAAGACAGAAGACAGTGAGACAGATGTGGGAGTGGTAGACAGACATCTGTCCATGGGGATCTAAAGTTGGGGAGCAATGGGGTGCTGAGCTTGTACTGGAGACGAAGTGCCTCCTTAAATTTCGAGCCCTGAGCACCTTGCTTGCCTCCCCCTATGTCAGCACTTCTGAATTTCCATTAGTATACATGTAGCAAGGACGTAAGTTGTGAGACGGTAGTCTTCTGAGGGGCTTATTGCGGTGGGTCAAGGTGACCCTACAGCAGAGTCTAGGGGTGTACTACTCGGAAAGTATGTAGAACAAAGGACTTGGAAGAAATTCAGAAAATGAGAAGGGAGAGTGAGCCAGTCCTCCCCAAGAGTACTTCTTTCTCTTAAGTTATTCCCTCTAGCAGCCTTCCGTCCTCCTGCTCCAAAATGGACTAGTTTCAAGCCATACGTAGAGTTGTCATTGTGTGACTTTCAACACCTTCTCTTGGGCTTTGGGTCCCTTCTCACCTGATCTCATGGGTTTCTTCTTTCTGGTGTACTACCGAACAATTTTGGAGAATATCCTCCAATAGCTTTCTGAGAAAATGTGCATGGCAGGTTCCTTTTTTTTTTTCCCTCCAAGATTTGATTGATTGATTGAGTGAGTGAGTGTGTGCAAGGCAGGAGAGGCAGAAGGAGAGGAAAGAGAATCCCAAGCAGACTCTGTACTGAACACAGAGCCCCACATGGGCCTCAATCTCACTACCCTGAGATCATGACCTGAGCCAAAATCAAGAGTCAGATGCTCAACTGACTGAGCCACTGAGGCACCTGGCAGTTTCCTTTTTGAGACTTTATATGACTGGAGTGTTTTTTATTTCATCATCAAATCTTATTGATAATTTGGCTAGGAATAGAACTCTGCATTGAAAATTATGTCCGTACAGAATGCTGAAAGCATGCTCTTCTGTTTCCAGTATGTACTATTTCATATTTATTTTGCTGGGTAATCTGAGAATATTAATTAAAATATTTAAAGTTTTCTCTGAAATTCCTCTTCAAAAAAGTTATTTGTTTAAGTCTCTGTTTTTTATGTTGGAGACAAATCAAATATTTGGTGATCCCAAGCTATCCATTTACGACAAAGAGTGAGGCACTAAAAATCGGACTGACTTCCTCTATTCTGGCTACAGTGCAGTAACAGTGATCAGCTTTACTCGTTTACTTAAAACAAAGACTTATATACAAATGTTACTAGCATGTAATTTTTAATATCCCGAATGCCCGTCAATCAGTCAATGGATAAACAAAATGAGGTATATCCGTATAATGTAATAGAACCCTACTCTGAGATATAATAAAGCAAATTATTAATATTTGCAACAACTTTGATGAATCCCAAAATAATTATGGTGGATGAAAGAAGTGAGACTGAAAAAAGTACATACTGTGTGATTCCATATATATATAATTCTAGAAACTACAAATTAATTTGGTGGGAATTTGGGGGAAGAAATAGGAAACAAATCTGTAGTTTGATTCATGTTTGATTAGTGCTTCCATAACCTTCCTGCTCCTGGTCTTCCCCACCTGGTCCACATTATAGTTTTAGAAATCTTTCTTTTTTTTTTTTTTTTGAAGATTTTATTTATTTATTTGACGGAGAGAGAACATAAGCAGTGAGAGCTGCAGGCAAAGGGAGAAGCAGGATTCCTGCTGAACAGGGAGCCCAATGCAGGGCTCCATCCCAGGACCATGGGATTATGACATGAGCTGAAGGCAGACGCTTAACCGACTGAGCCATCCAGGCACCCCTAGAAATCTTTCTAAATTGAGGAAGGGATGCTTAGCCTGGACCATTATAACAAATGCCATAGACAGGTTTACACAACAGATGTTGATTTTCTCACACTTCTGGAAGTTGGAAGTCCAAGATCAGTGTGCCAACATGGTCAGATTCTTGGTGAGAGCTCTCATCCTGACTTGTACATGACTGCCTTCTCGTTGTACCCTTACATGGGTGGGAAAGAGAGAGGGTCTTTTCTTCTTATTACAAGGACACGCTAATCCCATCATGGGACTCCACCCTCATGACCACATCTAAACCTAGTTACCTACCAAAGGCCTCAACTCCAAATCCCATACACTGGTGGTTTAGCTTCAACATATGAATTTGGGGAGGATACAAACATTCAGTCCATAACAGAGGAGAAAAAAGGACTGGCCATACTAGCCTTATTTGGGACAATCCTGAAGGGCTGTTCTAGCCCCAGAGTTCACCGTAGGACCCCTGCGGTTGTTGTTGCCCTACTCGTCCTGCTTCCTTCCGCAGGTGCTGAGACTCAAGGCTCCATAATAGACAAGATGGCAGTGAAACTCCTAAAGTTGGCCAGGGGGAGCCTCCTGCAATTTACAAGTAGCTTTTGACCACACGTTCCCCTTATCTCCTCTAGTCCTCATGAACAACATTGTGAGATATCAGTATTTTTCTGCTTTCAGGATAAAGAAACTGAGGGTCAGAGAGAGTAACTTGCCTGGGGCCATATGTTAGAAACAGGGCTGGAATATAAGCATGGTTTCCTAACTCTGACCTTTAGCGAGGTGAGTAGCTCTGGAAAAAAAAGAAAGAAACTACAAAATAGGCCTTTGTCACAGGCCAGGTCAGAAAATTTGGTACCCACAATCTGACCACTCATGCTATTTTTTTTTAACATTTTATTTATTTATTTGAGAGAAAGAGGGGGGAAGGGCAGCAGGGGAGGGAGAGGGACAGACAGACTCAATGCTGAGCATGGAGCCCTATGCAGCTGGGTCTCATGACCCTGAGATCATGACCTGAGCTGAAATCAAGAGTGGGTTGCTGAATCGATTGAGCCACCCAGGTGCCCCACTCATGCTATTTTCTGTAACAAAGCTGCACTGTCATTTCTGAGAAGTATACTCATTTAGATGCCAACACGTTCACAAGTTACACTCCAAGGCCAAAGGCATTCAAAATATTAAAGAGACCAGCAGAAATCTTAAAATGTTGGCGCCCCTAATGAGTTTTCAGGGTTTTTTTCCTCTGGGAAAGTAACAGGCAAAACTGCTGTAATTCTTTCCGAGCAATATGGCACCTAGGACATAGAGATGCCAATAGTCTCCTTAGCAACCATGAGTTGCTAGAAGATGAAATCGTGATCTCTATTCATGCAGCAGATCACATGGGGTCAGGTACTGTTTATCTCTCTAGCAGAAACCACAAGTCACTGGGATTTTAATTGCATCCTTAAGATCAGCAAGAAAAGAAGTAAACGGGAGAAATGAGAGCGGTTACTAATGAGCATGTAGGGAACATAAAACATTCAGTTAGCGTCTTTGAAGCATGTGCTTTTGTAAAGTATGCTTCAGAAGCCATTGCAACACACACACACACACAGTCTTTGGGGCTTCAAACACTGCCTTCTCTTCATTAAAATTCTGAACTCACAAACCAAGCTCATTATGTGACTGTTTGGTTTGGGAGGATTTTCCAGTTACATAGCATAGCCACTTGACCATTATGTGTTTGCCTCACCCAGCCTCACCCAGCATTGCTTTGAGCAATCTTGCCTCCTCAAAGACCATAATATCGAGTAATCCTAGAGTCGAACTGAAGCTAAAGGATATAAATCAATGTTATCCCTTTTCATTAAAATAGCCTTGCTGAGGTAGCAGGTGGTGACTGGTCATATAACCACCTGCTGAGTCCTTGACAGATGGGGTCTAAATTACATTTTCTGTTGTCTGTCTGAACTCAATTTCACTTAATTTTTTAACAAATATTTATCAATGTGTTCTTGATATTTATATGTATCAGGCCCTCATTAAGACGTAAAAGTACTATACACAGTGGCATAATTCGTTTAACACAATTTCTCCACCAACGAATCATGTGAGCCGTATTGTTTAATCACATTTATGTGAATTTACAGGACTAGAGATGGTACAGCAGAGTAGCACTCTGTTGCTCTTATGCATAAAAGGAGTAATACCATTGCAAGAGTCCAAAAAAGAGCAATTTAATAAAGTTGATGAAGTATCTTGTCTTACAAATCGATTTTTTCCTTCAACCTTTAGAAAGAGTTGCTTTGGAAATCTGACCTCTGAGGGAAAGGAAATGACATTGAAAAATAATAGCTGTAGCTTTTGCTTTCCTGGCTGCTAGATGAAGGAGCTTAGCCCAAAGGCAGGCAGCCTGCGGCACCTGGGACCACTAAAAGGAACAGGTTAGTCCCGATGGTATTGTGCTTCTCTCTTTCGTCTTCCTTTTCCTTTTATACGTTCTTTTATTTTATTTTTTGCTGCTTAAGTTCCTATTAATGGAATTTTTTAAAAAAAGATTTACTTATTTATTTGAGAGAGAGAGTGAGCAAGAGACAGAGCATGGGGGCGGGGGACAGAGGGACAGGGAGAAACAGGATCCCCACCAAACAGGGAGCGGGGGAGCCCCACGCGAGGCGTGGCTTGGTCCCAGGACCCTGAGATCATGATCTGAGCCAAAGGCAGACGCTTTGCCAACTGAGCCACTCAGGCAGCCCCTTATTAATGGAATTTAAAAGATAAAAATCTTTCTAGCTCCAGGGCTGGTGGCATATCACTTTAGATGAAGCTCTGCCACTTTTTCTAGCATGCCCCGTGGGTTATTGTTAGAGATGCAACACTGAAAGACACAATAGTGGGTGCTTGACATGCTGTCAGAATCTTACTCTTTCCAAAATACTGTGAAATTTCCCAGGGATTTGCGGAGCAATTTTGAAAGTCAAGTCAGAGAACCTTGGAATCTTTATGCAGGGAATTTGTATCGAGTTGTCAGTGTGAGCAGTGGATGCTTTAACGTATGTGCACATACTTCTCCCATGTTAGGTAAATGAAGTTCTGATCTTAAGGGAATTCCCCCCACCTTCCTCTGGCACCTGCCTTCCTATGAAAAGTTGAATGATTCTGTAACTACTATCGAATAATGGTAGCAAAAAGCCAGAGAACAATAATTCTGTCAAGGAATTAGGTTTTAAAAAATATAAAACTTGAGAGCTGGAAGGGAATTGAAAGCGTCTGATTTGCCTTGTTCAGTGCTCTATTCCCAGTGCAATGAGTATTCAAGGACTGTTTATTGAATACCTGGAGGTATGAATTAACCACCCCCGTTCTCAAAGTTTCATGTGCACATGAATCACCTGGAGATGTTCAAATGCAGACTCTGATTCAGTAGGTCTAGGGTAGGGCTCTGAATTCTGCATTTCTTTTTTCTTTAAGATTTTATTTCTAAGGGATTTCACAACATGGGGCTTGAACTTGCTCTACCAACTGAGCCAGCCAAGGGCCCCTAAATTCTGCATTTCTAACAAAACTCTGAATTGATATGCTATTGTTCTTTGGAGGACCACTTTGAATAACAAGATTCTAACCCTAAATCTCAAACTTCCCATCAGCATGTCCATCTTAAAACACACGCCACTGAATTTTCCTGTGGTGCCAGCTATTTTGTTTCATTCATTAGACTGGCAATGCAAAAATTGGATTGTGTTATAACTGGCCTGGTTGTGTTACAAATGAGTATTTGGGGGACTGTATACTAAATAAAAGGACTTATCTAATTGCTAAGGGCATGGTTCAAAGAAGAGTTTTTCATCTGCTTCCGTTCATGAAGTTGTCCTGTCTTTTGTCTACGACAATACTATGACCTATCTAGTTTCTCAAGGTGCATACTACTAGAGGGAGCACGGTTATCTTCCCAGATACTATCCCACTCGCCTTTTGAGTGTTAAGAAGAGATTTTGAAGCAGCGTGGGGCTGGGGGCTGGGGGCTGTTTTTACCCACACCAATAGGCCTGCAAGTTGAGAGGAGGAGCCTGCATTAGTTACCTATTGCTGCCTGCCTCCTCTTTATGATGTCTGGGGCCTCAGATGGAGAAGGCTGAAACCATCTCTGTGCTTGACCAAGGCAGGAGACGCTGCTTCCAAGGGGGCTGCTCACCTGCGCCTCTTTATACATGAATATCTCCACCCGAGGACATCAGCACCGGGCTGCGCCGTGTCAGTATGGTGCTGAGCTTTGCCCAGAGTGAGTGAGTTGACAAAGACACACACAGACCTTTCCCCTGGTTCCTGAACTTGCTGACAAGGCAGACCCTCCAACACCGCCTTTCAACTTCCCCTTCTCTGTCTCATGTTTGATTTGCTGAAATTAGACCGGCTTTGTCCCCCTGTTACCAGGTCACCAGAGAAAAACTTTTCCTCTTCGGATAACTGACTGAGACTTCTGCTGGCAAAAAACCCAAAACCATAAATCTGTAACTCGGTACTCCTCCCTATAAAAGTGTAAGATAAAGCCATCCTGCTGAGACACTCTGATCTCAGATTTAGGGTGCTTCCCCTATTGAATAGCCTGAAAAAATAATTTGTGTGTGTGTGTGTGTGTGTGTGTGTGTGTGTGTGTGAGAGAGAGAGAGAGAGAGAGAGAAAGAGAGAGGGAGAGGGAAGGAGGGGGAGGAAGAGGGAGGGAGGGAGGGAGGGAGGGAGAGAGAAACAGGTGGAAAGCTATTCTCGTTATGAACTAACCATGGTAATCATATAACCACATTCTATTTGTTTAAAGTGAGTCAATAGGTGTAGCCTATATTCTATGTGGAGGAGGAGGGGTACTAGGCTTTGCATTATGAAGGAAAGAGTACCAAAGAATTGGAATATAAGAAAGAAAAAGAGATGATAGAAGGAAAGAAGGAAGGAAGGAAGGAAGGCAGGAAGGATTGATTTTAAAACCACCCCAGAGGTATAGCCAATGGCATCAGTGGGAGATGTCCAAGAAGATAGGCAGCACCTCACACCCAATAGTAGCTTGTTCAAGCATTCCCTCAATGTAAGTATTATAGTTTTAGCTTTTAGTGCCTACTGGAATTTAAATATCACATAGAAAGTTCATCTAGATTCAAATAGTACCATAGCAGGTGCAACATATTTGCTCTAGTCTGCCTCTTCACACAAGAGGATATTGGTTACATCTGTCTGGATATGGAGAGGAATTTTTATCCTAGCGTTTCTCTTCCCACCACCTGCCAACCCCACCACCACAACCAATACAGAAAGTCAGGACTGTTAAGTGCACTTTGTAAACCGTCAGTGACCCACACTTTATGTTGAAAAGAGAGAGGGGGGTTTTAGTCATTGAGGGAAGAAATTCTTGGAATAAAGCCTCATATAGTTAACCAACATAATGGATAAGCTGAGTCAAAAGATTTGCAGTAATTACTTCATTTAGAAGATGTCAGAAGAGGAAAAAAAATCTATCGAAAACAAATTTGCATTAGAGTTAAATAAAAAATGCCCAATTATAACTCTTGTAATACTAACGGTCAATTCTTCCTCTGGGTTCTTAACAGCTATTGGATTCATGATTTACAAAGAGGATGCTTGACCCCAAGGAAAGCAATTAACATCCCTTTCACCACAAAGCATTCTTTGCTCAAGGTTTCTGAGAGCTGGAAGGAATTGTAAAAGAATCAATACAATAAAATCAATGTTAAAGTGTGATTTACATAATACTCTTTAGATTCAGGAGACACGAAAAAAAATTTTTTTTTTTAATTTCCAATAAACTATTTTATTTTTTTTTCTTTTTTTTTTAATTTTATTTTATTATATTGTGTTAATCACCATACAGTACATCCCCAGATTCCGATGTAAAGTTTGATGCTTCATTAGTTGCGTATAACACCCAGTGCACCATGCAATACGTGCCCTCCCTACTACCCATCACCAGGCTATCCCCTTCCCCCACCCCCTCCCCTCTGAAGTCCTCAGTTTGCCTCTCACAGTCCATAGTCTCTCATGTTTCATTCCCCCCTCTGATTACCCCCCTTTTCTTTATCCCTTTCTTCCCCTACCGATCCTCCTAGTTCTTATGTTCCATAGATGAGAGAAATCATATGATAATTGTCTTTCTCTGCTTGACTTATTTCACTTAGCATTATCTCCTCCAGTGCCGTCCATGTTGCAGCAAATGTTGAGAATTCGTTCTTTCTGATAGCTGAGTAATATTCCATTGTATATATGGACCACAGCTTCTTAATCCAGTCATCTGTTGAAGGGCATCTCGGCTCCTTCCATGATTTGGCTATTGTGGACAATGCAGCTATGAACATTGGGGTGCATATGGCCCTTCTCTTTACTACGTCTGTATCTTTGGGGTAAACACCCAGTAGTGCAATGGCTGGGTCATAGGGTAGTTCAATTTTTAACTTTTTAAGGGACCTCCACACTGTTTTCCAGAGTGGCTGTACCAACTTGCATTCCCACCAACAATGTAGGAGGGATCCCCTTTCTCCACATCCTCTCCAACAATTGTTGTTTCTTGCCTTGTCTATCTTTGCCATTCTAACTGGCGTAAGGTGGTATCTCAGTGTGGTTTTGATTTGAATTTCCCTGATGGCTAATGATTTTGAACATTTTTTCATGTGTCTGTTAGCCATTTGTATGTCTTCATTGGAAAAGTGTCTGTTCATATCTTCTGCCCATTTTATGATTTGTTTATTTGTTTCTCGTGTATTGAGTTTGAGAAGTTCTTTGTAGATCTTGGATACCAGTCCTTTATCTGTGGTGTCCTTTGCAAATATATTCTCCCATTCCGTGGGCTGTCTCTTAGTTTTTTTGACTGTTTCCTTGGCTGTGCAGAAGCTCTTTATCCTGATAAAGTCCCATAAGTTCATTTTATCTTTTATTTCTCTTGCCTTTGGAGATGTGTCGTGAAAAAGGTTGCTCTGGCCGATGTCATAGAAGTTGTTGCCTATGTTCTCCTCTAGAATTTTGATGGATTCCTGTCTCACATTGAGGTCTTTCATCCATTTGGAGTTTATTTTTGTGTATGGTGTGAGAGAGTGGTCAAGTTTCATTCTTTTGCATGTAGCTGTCCAATTTTCCCAGCACCATTTATTGAAGAGACTGTCTTTTTTCCACCGGATGTTTTTTCCTGCTTTATCAAAGATTAGTTGCCCAAAGAGCCGAGGGTCCATTTCTGGGTTCTCTATTCTGTTCCATTGGTCGATGTGTCTGTTTTTGTGCCAGTACCATGCTGTCTTTGTGATCACAGCTTTGTAGTACAGCTCGAAATCCGGCATTGTGATGCCCCCAGCTTTGTTTTTCCTTTTCAACAGTTCCTTGGAGATTCGGGGCCTTTTCTGGTTCCATACAAATTTAAGGACTATTTGTTCCAGTTCTTTGAAAAATGTCCTCGGTATTTTGATCGGGATAGCATTGAAAGTGTAGATTGCTCTGGGTAGTATGGACATTTTAACTATGTTAATTCTTCCAATCCATGAGCATGGAATATTTTTCCATCTTTTTATGTCTTCCTCAATATCTTTCAAAAGTGATCTATAGTTTCTAGCATATAGGTCCTTTACGTCTCTGGTTAAGTTAATTCCAAGGTAACGTATGGTTTTTGGTGTTATTGTAAATGGGATGGATTCCCTAATTTCTCTTTCTTCAGTCTCGTTATTCGTGTATAGAAATGCAACTGATTTCTGGGCATTGATTTTGTATCCTGCCACCTTACTGAATTGTTCTATAACTTCTAATAGTTTGGGAGTGGATTCCTTTGGGTTTTCCATATAGAGTATCATGTCATCTGCAAAGAGAGACAGTTTGACTTCTTCTTTGCCGATTTGGATACCTTTGATCCCTTTTTGTCTTCTGATTGCTGTTGCAAGGACTTCTAGTACTATGTTGAATAATAGTGGCGAGAGTGGGCATCCTTGTCGTGTTCCTGATCTTAAGGGAAAGGCTTCCAGCTTTTCCCCATTGAGAATAATGCTTGCAGTAGGCTTTTCATAGATGGCTTTTATGAGATTGAGAAATGTACCCTCTATTCCTACACTCTGAAGGGTTTTAATCAGGAAAGGATGCTGTATTTTGTCAAATGCTTTTTCTGCATCAATTGAGAGGATCATATGGTTCTTGAGTCTTTTCTTGTTGATATGATGTATCACATTGATTGATTTGCGAGTGTTGAACCATGCTTGCATCCCAGGTATGAATCCCACTTGGTCATGATGGATAATCCTTTTAATGTACTGTTGGATTCTATTAGCAAGGATCTTGTTGAGGATTTTGGCATCCATATTCATTAGAGAAATCGGTCTGTAATTCTCCTTTTTGAGGGGGTCTTTGCCTGGTTTGGGGATCAAGGTAATATTAGCCTCATAGAATGAGTTTGGTAGCTTTCCTTCTGTTTCTATTTTTTGAAATAGCTTTAGGAGAATAGGTATTATTTCTTCTTTGAATGTTTGGTAGAATTCCCCAGGAAAACCGTCTGGGCCTGGAGTTTTATTATTTGGAAGGTTGTTTATCACTGACTCAATTTCTTCATAGTTAATTGGCCTATTTAAGAAATCTATTTCTTCCTGTTTCAGTCTTGGTAGTTTATAGGTTTCCAGGAAGGCCTCCATCTCTTCCAGATTGTTTAGTTTTTTGGCATATAGCTGTTGATAAAAGTTTCTAATAATCCTTGCAATTTCAATGGTGCTGGTCGTGACCTCTCCCTTTTCAGTCATAATTTTAATAATCTCAGTCCTTTCTCTTTGTTTTTGGACAAGTTTTGCCAGTGGTCTGTCAATTTTATGGATTCTCTCAAAGAACCAGCTTCTAGTCCTGTTGATCTGCTGTACTGTGCTCCTGGTTTCTAATTCATTGATTTCTGCTCTAATCTTGGTCAACTCCTTCCTTGTCAGTGGGTTAGGCCTGTCCCTCTGTTGCTGTTCCAGTTTCTTGAGGTGAGAATATAGAAACTGCATTTTAGATTTTTCTATTCTTTTGAGTGAGGCTTGGATGGCTATGTATTTCCCCCTTAGGACTGCCTTTGCAGTATCCCATAGGTTTTGGACCGTTGTGTATTCATTCTCGTTGGTCTCCATAAATTGTTTAATTTGTTTTTTGATTTCCTGGTTTATCGAGTCATTCTTGAGCAGGATGGTTCTTAGCCTCCAAGTGTTTGAGTTTCTTCCAGGTTTTTCCTTGTGGTTGAGTTCCAATTTCAGAGCGTTGTGGTCTGAGAATATGCAGGGGATAATTTCAATCTTTTGGTATTGGCTGAGACCTGTTTTGTGTCCCAGAGCATGATCTATTCTTGAGAATGTTCCATGGGCATTTGAATAGAATGAGTATTCTTTGGTTCTGGGGTGTAGTGTTCTATATATATCTATGAGGTCCAACTCGTCGAGTATGGCATTCAAAGCCTTTGATTCTTTGCTTAGTTTTTGCCAGGGTGTTCTGTCTATTTCTGATAGTGGGGTGTTGAGGTCCCCTACTATTACTGTGTTCTTATCTATATGTCTCTTTATTTTGGTTAAGAGTTGGCTTGTGTATCTTGCTGCTCCCCTGTTGGGGGCATATATATTAATAATTGTCATATCCACTTGTTGAATACTTCCTTTAAGAATAATATAGTGCCCTTCTGTATCTCTCTCTATGGCCTCTAGTTTAAAATCCAGTCTATCTGATATGAGAATTGCTACTCCAGCTTTCTTTTGAGGTCCATTTGCGTGGAAGATGGTACTCCATCCCCTTACTCTAAGTCTGAATGCATCTTTGGGTTCAAAATGAGTCTCTTGTAGACAGCAAATGGATGGGTCATGTCTTTTTATCCAATCTGCAACCCTGTGGCGTTTTATGGGAGAGTTTAAGCCATTTAGATTGATAGAGATTATTGACAGATATGATTTTAATGATGCCATTTCTCTTTAAAGTCTTTGTATCGGTTGTGACTTGCTGCTCTGTATCACTCTTGGGGCCTTTTTACCTTTATAGAGCCCCCCTTAATATCTCCTGTAGGGCTGGTTTCGTGGTTACGAAATTGGTTAATGATTGGCGATTTTGGAACGTCTTTATTTCTCCATCAATTCTGAATGACAGCTTTGCTGGATAAAGGATCCTTGGCTGCATGTTTTTCTCTGAAAGAGCTTTAAAAATGCCCCCCCAAGCCTTTCTCTCATTCCAGGTCTCTGTAGACAGGTCTGACGTAATCCTGATACCTTTGCCTTGGTACGTGAGAAATTTCTTTGCCCTGGCCGCTTTCAATACTGTATCCTTGGATCTAATATTTGCGAATTGCACTATGACATGCCGTGGCGTAGGTTTGTCCTGGTTGAGCTTGGATGGGGTCCTCTCTGCCTCTTGGACACGAATGCTTGTTTCCCTTGCTAGATTAGGGAAGTTTTCAGCTACAATTTGTTCAAATATCTCTTCTAGACCTCTGTTTTTCTCCACCCCTTCAGGGATGCCGATGATTCTGACATTGGATCGTTTCATAGAGTCAGTAATCTCCCGTAATCTACATTCGTGGGCGTGGATTTTTTTAAGACCAGCTTCTATTTTCGTTTTTTCTTCTACTAACCCATCCTCCAATTCGCTAACGCGTTCCTCTGCCTCGGTGACCCTGGCCGTCAGAGCCTCTAGTTTTGACTGCATTTGGCTCATAGAATTTTTAATTTCTGTCAGATTCGCTCTCATTTCTGCCCTTAGGGATTCTATATTCTCAGCAACGCTTTCTCTGATGCTTTTTTCAAGTTTACTCATCATCTTGACCATTGTTGCTCTGAATTCCATTTCTGATAATTGGGATACATCCATATGTATTAATTCTGTGGCCGAGGCCAATTCTGTGGCAGAGGCCACAGACTCATTATCTTTTCTTTGCTGGGGGGGACTTCTCCTTCTCGTCATTCTGATGAAGAGAGATTGCAGGGTTGTCCAGAGCCCAAGTGTTGACTGGGACCCAGGCCGTGCGCCCTTGTTTTATAGAGATCTTAGGGATGTGGGCTTCTTCCTTAAAGAGTTTATTTATTTATTTGAGAGAGAGAGAGACAGTCAGCAAGAAAGGGAACCCAAGCAGAGGAGTGGGAGAGGAAGAAGCAGGTTCCCGGTGGAGAAGCCCGATGAAGGACTCCTTACGGAGCGTTGTGATCACACCCTAATCCGAAGACAGGTGCTTGGTGACTGCGCCACTCAGGCGCTCCGGGTTGTGGGCTTCTTGATTTTTCAGCCTGCCTTCTGGGGGAGGGGCCTGCCTGCAGGTACTCAGAAAACCCTGTTTGGGTAGAGTCTCTGTGTCCCTTGCGAGGGGGGATGGGGATGGGCACCCTGTGAGCCGGTATTTCCGGGCTTTTGTTCTCTGGCGGCTTTCCCTGGCGGTTTGCTATGCCTCTTCTGAGAGAGCAGCAGCGGCTGAAATTCAGCCTCTGTCTCAGAACAGAGGGATCGCGGATCGTTCTCCACTGATGTTCTGGCCACTTTAACTCTGTTTCTGTTGGTGCTGCTCAACCCTGCAGCATCCCGGGCTGTGCGCCCCACACCCGGCGTCCCAGCCCTCACTTCCAGGGCCGGCACGTCTCTGTCCTTTGTGTTTCCAACCCCGCCCGCCGCCAGCCGCCCCGCGCGGGCTCCCGGAGCTCCCCGTCTCAGTCTGGTGTCTCACGGGTGCTGACCGCGAGTCCGCCTGCTCCCCCGTGCAGGTGGCCCTCCAGCCGCCAGCCGCCCCGCGGACGCTCCCGGAGCTCCCGGTCTCAGCCTCGATCCAGTGAGCACACCGGAGCTCCGGAGCTCCGTGAGATGCTTGGTGGTGCACGCTCCCGGCTCACGGACTCAGTCTGCCGTTTCCAGAGTGCGGGTCCGCGGTCCGCCCGCTCCCCGGTGCAGGTGGCCCGCCAGCCGCCCTGCGCGCGCGCTCCTGGAGCTCGCGTTCTAAGTCTGTTGTCTCGCGGGTGCCGTCCGCGAGTCCGCCTGCTCCCCCGTGCAGGTGGCCCGCCAACCGCCAGCCGTCCCGCGTGCGCTCCCGGAGCTCCCTTCTCAGCCTGCTGTCTCAAGCGTGCGGGTCCGCGGTCTGTCCGCTCCCCCTTGTAGGTGGCTACCGCTTCCCGGCGCCCTGACACGGCGGCTCCCTCCCCCTTCTGTTTAGCTTCCGATATCTGTGCGCGGTTTCACGGCTCCCCGCTTCGTACCTCGATACTCAGCGCTGGAGATGTTCATTTGTAGAGATCCAGATGTATCTTCCTGCGTCTCAGGCTGATTCCGTGGATATTCCTGGGTCTGGTACCTATCCAGCTCAACTCAGGGGACCGGCTGAAAAAGGTGTCCCCTACTCCTCCGCCATCTTAACCTCCCCAAACGACACGAAAAATTCTGATTATCTTATTAATGAGGGAGTACATAGAAACAAAAGAATAATAAGGTGATAAGTAACTACTAAGGGTTTTCTCCCCAGCTACAGTTAAATCTGAGCCTTAAAGTCAGAAAAACAGACAGCAATGGAGCACAAATATCGTGAACCACCGTCTCCTCTCAGAAGTCATTCCATCTTGATCAGTTCTGTCCTCCCAAGTCTAGCTTGTTTACTAGTCCCGAGGAATTACAGAGATGTGTCTACATGGGCCAGCTAGTTACAGAGCAAAGACTCATGACCCAGTCTCATTTATCCCCACACAGAGCTGAAACTGTGTGCACACTGAACAGGTTTACTTGGCACTTCATTCTCTTAGTTTAACAATCGCAGAAGAAAGATGGGGCCTTTCTCTCTGGATGCTTGACAGGCAAATGCTGTAGAAATCCATTATACCTAGGAGTAAGAACAATTAGGCAATCAGCCAGTTGCAAATTTGGGGGCTCCAGTTTTAATGGGCCATGCAGGCTTTTCTTGATGGGTGATCAAAGGATATTGTGTGATGAGGGAACAAGAGGCAAACTGAGGACAAAGCAGAAGCTGACACCCTGTAACCCTCTCCCCCCATGTATACAACATTCCTCAGGCACTCCTGGCCGCCCTAAAGGACAAAGAAACAGTTAACCTATAGAGACTTGAGTCTCCTTCAGTTTACAAGAACAAAGCTATCAGTAACCTATCTTCCAGAAGGAAATGTATGTAGACACAATGAAATTTCCTTACTACCTACGGCCCATTGACAAGTTCTTGAAACAGGCACCTTGACATTCCTCTAGGAATTCAGCTGCTAAGGGCAAAGGGCAGTCCTAGCCTGACCCCCTCCCCTCCACCAAGATCCTGTAATCTACTTTAACTTATAAAAATTCCTTTGGAAAGAATTACTTTATCTCTAACCCCCCCCCCCAAGATACGAATTGGCAATCATCCCCCAAGTATGGCCCACCGATATACATCTGAAGGGTCTCATGATTAAGGTGTTGTTGTTTTTTTTTTTTAAAGATTTTTTAATTTATTTATTCGACAGAGATAGAGACAGCCAGCGAGAGAGGGAACACAAGCAGGGGGAGTGGGAGAGGAAGAAGCAGGCTCATAGTGGAGGAGCCTGGCGTGGGGCTCGATCCCTAACGCCGGGATCACGCCCTGAGCTGAAGGCAGACACCTAACCGCTGTGCCACCCAGGCGCCCCAAGATTTTATTAGATGATAATAATTGACCTCTTCCTGGAAACCTTGCTTGTAAAATTCCTTAGAGACTCATGCTATCCCTAACCCCCTTCCCACTTGAGGGTATATAATAGGCCATTCCTCACAACCCCGGGGCAGCAGCTCTTTCTGCCCATGGGTCCTGTCCCCGTGCTTTAATAAGCCACCAATTTCGCACCAAAGACACCTCAAGAATTCTTTCTTGGTCATCGGCTCCGGACTGCACCCCACTGAACCTCACCTGTACCTCATCATTGTGGGGGAAATAAAAAAGACTATGGCTTTGGGCTTGAGGGACAAAGAGGATATGAGCCTGGAAACCAGAGTATTGCAGATGGATTGCAAGCTGCTCTCCCTGAGGTGCTCTTCCACTGTTCAGGATATACTTTTTAAAAATTGTATTTATTTATTTGACACACAGAGAGAGAGAGATCAAGCACAAGCTGGGGGAGAGGCAGGCAGAGGGAGAGGCAGAAGCAGACTCCCCACTGAGCAGGGAGCCCAACGTGGGGCTCGATTCCAGAACCCTGGGATTCCAGGACCCTGGGATCCATGACCTGAGCTGAAGGCAGACACTTAACCGACTGAGCCACCCAGGTGCCCCTGGATATACTTTTTAATCCAAGTAGTCATTGGCCTATGACCCAGCCTTCACATGATGAAAACCTCACTCACTGGCCTTCACTTGGGTCTGTGCCAGAATCAAGTTTTTATCTTTCATCTCGTGGGAATGATGCTGGGAAATTTTTTCCAAAGAATAAATGATAGACTTTGAATATAACAGCTTTGTGATCCCTAATGAAATGCTGGGTCTATGAATAATCATTAATGGCTGCCAACATCACAAAAAGAAAGAAAACTGGGCAGGATATATCTCATGCTGAAAGTGCACAAGAGCCCATATGAAGGAAATAGTCTTCACCTTCACCAAAATAGAACATGGGTCTGATTATGCTTCAAGATCTAACTACCGATTTGTAGGAAATCAAAGGGAAGGAGCAATATCATAAATGACACCCTGAGGATACAATCAACAAAATACAGAATGGAGAAACACGTACAGGAAATCTAATCTAGTTTTTAAAAGATTTTCTTTTAAAGTTCATTTTCTTAGTAATCTCTACACCAACATGGGGCTTGAACTCATGACCCTGAGATCGAGTCGCATGCTCTTCAGCCTGAGACAGCCAGGCGCCCCTAGTGTTTTGTTTTTTTTTATTTGTTTTTTGTTTTTTGTTTTTAAGATTTTATTTATTTATTTGACAGAGATAGAGACAGCCAGCGAAAGAGGGAACACAAGCAGGGGGAGTGGGAGAGGAAGAAGCAGGCTCATAGCGGAGGAGCCTGATGTGGGGCCCGATCCCACAACACCGGGATCACGCCCTGAGCCGAAGGCAGACGCTTAACCGCTGTGCCACCCAGGTGCCCCTGTTTTGTTTTTTAAATAACAATGAGAGAGAAAATGAAAGCCAAAAGACATCTCAACCAATCACAATGCATGATCCTTGGATCCCAATCAAGACTATAAAAAATTTTTATTTTTTAAGATTTTTTTTAAAAAATGTGTTTTCTAAGTGTTTTTCAGAATTGCAGTAAAGGGATGCCTGGGTGGCTCAGTCAGTTAAGCATCTGCTTTCAGCTCAGGTCATGATCCCAGGGTCCTGGGAGGGAGTCCTGCATGTGCTCCCTGCTTGGCGGGGAGCTTGCTTCTCTCTCTTCCCGCTTCTCCCTCTGCCTGTCGCTCCCCCTGCTTGAGCTCACTCTCTCTCTGGCAAATAACTAACTAACTAACTAACTAAATGAATGAATGAATGAATGAATAAATAAATAAATAAATTAATTAATTAAAAAAAATCTTTTAAAAAAATGTTGTAAAGTGATGCCTGGGTGGCTCAGTTGGTTAAGTGTCTGCCTTTAGCTCAGGTCATGACCCCAGCCAGGGTCCTGGGATCCAGTCCCTCATCAGGCTCCTTGCTCAGCAGGGAGCCTGCTTCTCCCTCTGCCTGCGGCTCCTTCTGCTTGTGCGGGAGCCACTCTCTCTCTGACAAATAAATAAATAAAATCTTTTTAAAAAATTGCAGTAAAATACATATAACACAAAATTTACCATTTTTAACCATTTTCAGGTGTACAATTCAGTGACCTTAAATTCATTCACATTATTGTTCAACTGTCATCATCCATCTCCAGGATCCTTTCACCTTACAAAATAGATACTCTGTATCATTAAATAGTAACTCCTCATTCCTTCCTCCTTTTACTCCCGGCAACCGCCATTTTACCCTTTTTTCTATCATGTTTTATGAAGTTGACTACTCTAAGTACCTCATATAAGTGGAATTGTACATATTTGTTCTTTTGTGACTGGCTTATCTTGCTTAGCATAATGTCCTCAAGGCTCATCCATGTTATAGCATGTGACAGAATTTCCTTCCTTTTTTTAAGGCTGAATAATATTCCAGAGTGTGTGTGTGTGTGTGTGTGTGTGTGTGTGTGTATTTGTGTGTGTTTGTTTATCCTTTCTTCCTCTCATGGACACTTGTGTTGCTTCCACCTTTTGGGTATTGTGAATAATGTTGCTATGAGAAAAAGCATTTTTAAGCTCTGGCCAAAATGATGTATAATCTTTTTCCCCTTTCCCTTTTCCTGTTGGTTGGAACATGCAGACGTTGTGGTCCACCATGTAGAGAAGGGCAACACCCCAGAGATGGTGAAATAGTAAGATGGAAGAACCCTTGGCCCCCAGCTACTTCATGGAACAGAGTCAACTCAGCTGTTTACGTTGGAGAGAAGTAAAAGTTACATTGGCAAACAAGAGCTCTCCTTACAGAAAGGAGGCTTAAACTGAACTTGTCTCCACTCTACCCATTGATGGGGGAGGCATGGGCTTGCTTTAGCTAAAATTGTCACCTAACCCGACCTATGAAAACTACCCTGCCCATAATGATAAGTGTATTGGGGTAGGAAGTCTGATGCATCAATATGGAAACCCCTAGATTTTGCTCTTAGCAGGAATGTGGACATAATTCCTCATTGATATTCAGTACATGTGGCTTCTCTGGCTTTGAAATCTGAACACTAGTGAGGGTCCATCTGTTTAATATGGTATTTTAGGACTTACTGTTATTTGTGGTTTTTATCTGGGTACTTTTACCAAGTATTTCAACGCTATTTCTTTTTTTTTTTTTTTTTTTTTTTTTTTTTAAAATTTTTTTTTTTTTTTTCGANNGACAGAGATAGAGACAGCCAGCGAGAGAGGGAACACAAGCAGGGGGAGTGGGAGAGGAAGAAGCAGGCTCAGCAGAGGAGCCTGATGTGGGGCTCGATCCCATAATGCCGGGATCACGCCCTGAGCCGAAAGGCAGACGCTTAACCGCTGTGCCACCCAGGCGCCCCTCAACGCTATTTCTTAACCATAACTTTATTGAATATATAAAGTATGATCCAAAAGTTTTGGTAAACCTATCTGAAAACAAATTGGATTTCATTAGAGCAATGACAAATTAAATTTTCTCATGCTTTATTTAACACTTTATTCCCAGAGTAATCCCTAATGGACAATTAAATTGACTTACTGAGAATGAGGGCTTCTCGGAGGCCATGGCAGCCATACGTTACCTCATACACGAGGCACTTAACACAAGCAATTCAACTGAATTATGTCATCTGCCAGGCAAAATACATCCAGAGTCTTGTCTGAACTCCTAGAAGGAACAATACTCTGTGAGCGTTTGCATGTGTTTTGTGTCCTGGTACTGAGTTATCACATGTCCAATGGTCCCATTCTGCTCCACAGCAAGGAATCCCAAAGCCCCGTCGGTTCTACCTCTTGAACCTATCAGTATGTGTCCTTATTCATCTGCTTCTCTTCATCTCTGCCGCCACCTTCCTAATCCAAACCACTGTCCTCTTCTGCTTGGATTAGTGCAATAATGTCTGAGCTAGTCTCCTGGTTTCCATTCTTGTCTCTTCCAATCCATTTTTTTTCCCATAGCAGTTAGAGGAGTGTTTTTAAACATGTAAATCTGAGGGGTGCCTGGTTGGCTCAGTCGGAAGAGCATGTGACTCTTGATCTCGAGGTTGTGAGTTTGAGCCCCATCATGGGGAAAGAGATTATTTTAAAAAAATAATACACCTTAGAAGATGTAAATCTGATTATTTTGTATTCAAGCTTTCAATTTTTCTGCAAGTTTGGGGTGACTGGGTGGCTCAGTTGGTTAAGCTTCCGAATCTTGGTTTGGGCTCAGCTCATGATCTCAGGGTCATGAGATCAATCCCCTCATCCCCTCGTTGGGCTCCATGCTCACCACGGAATCTGCTCGAGATTCTCTCTCCCTCCCTTTCTACCCCTCCCCTGCTCTCCACCAAACCAGGAAATAGCCTAACCGTATCAGAGACAATCAATGGTAAAACTCCCAGTGTTGTTTCAAAACTAAGCAAAACTAAGCAAGACCCTGCATTCCTTACCTGAGAAAATCAGCCAAGACCCCATCTGGTATACCGCTCTCAGAGCATGTCCGAAGCCCCACAGTTACCTCTGCCTCATTATAATGTTCAAGTCTCACCCAAGGAGGAGCACAAACCTCGCTGACATAACATAGGATGCCTGCAGCAGGGGCATGTTTTCCAAGTACGCTTGCGCAAACTTATTCCCGCCTTTACATGCAATGACAAAGCTCCCCTTTCTGAATATTCATCCCAAACCCTAAATAAATAGAACCTGTTCACCCCTGCTCAGGGAGTCACAGGTTTGGAAATTATTCCTCGTGATCTCTGTATTTGCTGCAAGTAAAGATTACCTTGTGTGACAATTCTACCTGGTGTGGTCTCTATCTGTAACTCACCAAGGAACTCAGGTTAGTTTGGTTACATGACTCAGCTACTGATAATATTCAAATTCTCTCAACTCACTTGCAGCATCTCTTCTAACGACAGTGTTGATTATGCCATAGTGGCTACATGATAGAATTGTGGTGTTCCGAATTTACAAGGCCCGGCGGAATTCCCTACTGACTTCTTGGGAAAAATTTCAGCCAGCAGCGAGTTCTCGAGCCCTCCCTCCTTGGCTTGCATTTGTGCCTTAAAAGATTTAATAAGAACTTGACTAGTCAATCATCTGGGAGAGCAAAGAATTTGAAGTAATATTTTTGGGCACTGAACCCTGTATCTCTGATGATCAGTTGTTGTTTTTTTTAAAGATTTTATTTACTTATTTGACAGAGATAAAGACAGCCAGCGAGAGGGAACACAAGCAGGGGGAGTGGGAGAGGAAGAAGCAGGCTCATAGCGGAGGAGCCTGATGTGGGGCTCAATCCCATAACGCCAGGATCACGCCCTGAGCCGAAGGCAGACGCCCAGGCACCCTCTGATGATCAGTTTTATCTGTCAACTTGATTGAGCCTATGGTTGCCTAGATATTTGGTCAAACATTATTCTGGGTGTGTGTCAGGGTGTTAATGAATGGATTAACATTTGATAAAATAGATTGTCCTTTCGTGTGGCTGGGCCTAATCCAATCCATTGAAAGCCTAAATTAAAAAAAAAATGTTCAGTAGGGGAGAATTCCCTTTTTCTGTCAGTCTTCAAGCTGGGACATTAGACTCAGACTGGAACTTACACCATTAGTTCTGCCTCTCAGGCCTTGGGCCTCAGAGTGGAAGTGTACCGTCGGCTCTCCTGGTCTCCAGCCTGCCAATATAAATATAATATATATGTTCTCCTAATGTTGCTGGACAAAGTGGTGAAAGAAAAGGACAAGCTCAGGGATTTGAACTCCCAGTTCAAGCCTGCCTACAGGACCAGAAAGCTAAGAAGATAAAAGATAAGATAAAGACCTTTATCTCCTGTAGCTGCAGGGCTGAGGGGGCTAAAAATCAAACACAGATGCTCCTTTGGGGATTCCCTGAATTACCACACAGGTTGAACTCCCAGCCTCAAAGAGTGTATTTAAGTGAGGGCATTGATTGAGAAAGAATGGGATCCTGTGTCTTTGGAATGGGGATGTGTGAAAAGAACCAGTTGAGGATGAAGCTGGGAACGCTGAAGCCCTAAATTCTTTCTATTTTATATTATTTATTTGAGATAGAGCGCGTGCACGCACATGAGTTGGGGGGGAGGGGCAAAGGGAGAGGGAGAAGCAGGCTCACTGCTGAGCAAGGAGCCTGACTTGGGGCTCGATCCTAGGACTCTGGGATCATGACCCAAGCCAAAGACGGATGCTTAACCGTCTGGGACACACAGGCACCCCGAAGCCCTAAATTCTGATGAATCTTCTTTGCCAGTGGAAGTGGACTTCCCACCTCCACGTAGAAGCAGCTTCCTCACCTCCAGTGGTAGTGTCCTCTACGTCCCCTAATCTCCCCTGAGAAGATTCAGAAAGACGTTGTAATAGCTTCCCATAAGGCAGCTGTCTCGCCCGAAAATGCTAATTCTCCTCAGGACTCACCATTCACCATCTCTTTGCTCCTAGACCTATAACTAGACCCAAGTTCCATCAGGTCCCAAGGATGAGGTACAAAGTATGACCCAGAAGTGCACTATACTTCAAAGAATTACTTAAGTTTTATATTTTTAAAAAAAATATTTTATTTATTTAAGAGAGAGAGAGCATAAGTGGGGGGAGAGGCAGAGGCAGAGGGAGAGGGAGAAGCCGACTCCCCACTGAGCAGGGAGCCTGATGTGGGACTCAATCCCAGGACCCTGGGATTGTGACCTGAGCTGAAGGCAGACGCTTAACCAACTGAGCCACCCAGGCGCCCCAGTTTTATAATTTACACAAGTGGAAATCCAGGGAACATGTGTGTTTGAGAATGGATATTAAGGGTGTGGGATCATGGTGGAAGGAACACAAAGTTGGATCAGGCCAAAATTATTGCTGTCTGGCACATAATGGGCCCTCAGGAAGGTGAAAATCTAGCTGTGATACCCAATATTTGTTGGTCTCCAGAGTAAATCTGTGACTCTGGTTCACAGTGTTAGTTTGGCAGCCAGTTAGGTTCTAACAGGATGGCTGTGTTTCAGGATTTCTTTTCCTTTAGCACCTACAGTTCTTGGTCATGCTGCTTCAGAGGATGAAGAGGTAGACCAGAGGAAGCATGGCGGGCAGTGACGCAGAGTTTATTGGGCGATAGCACAAAGCTCCCAAAGAGGAAGGGGACCAGAGAGGTTTGCCGTTTTGGTGTTTAAATCTAGGGGCTTTTAATGAGATTGTTGGTGGGCTGTTTTAATCTGATGAACCCTCCACACACCTGTCACCCAGTCAGGTTTTTGTCCATGCCCTCATTTACCTATCAGATAGTTGTTTGTGTGGGAGAGGGTGGAGGGCTCCTTTCAGGGTGGTGTAGAGTAACAGGATGGGGTCTTTTTCCTTGTAAGGGTAGTTTTCTCTTAGGAGAGGAGCCCCTTGCTCCTGCCTGCCGTTCTGCTGGCTATCCTCCATTAGCTGGGGGCCAGCAAAGGGAGAGTCAGTGTCAGCTAACAGGAAAATCAGATATCTGTCCTGACAGCACTCTAAAATAAAGCAACAAGAAGCTGGATCAAAGCAGACAGGCCCAAGATAAAGGCCAGAGACCCTGGCCAAGTAAGGGAGAAAGGTGAAACCTTGCTCCCAAAGAAATCCAGTCCCCAGATAATAAATATTCCATCCCCTTAACAACTGTCAATAAATGATAGAGACCCAAACCCAAGGGCACACAGCTCTCCCTTGAGCTTGACCACTCTCACATCTCGAGAGTGTTCTCTCACTTTCATAAACTCTTCACCTGCACCTCTCAACCACTGTGTCTGGTCCGTCCTTGATTTCTTTTTTGTGGGGAGACTAAGAATCTCCCGCAACATCCCGGAGACAGGTTGGGTGAAGGCCTCAGGGCCGGGTGGTCTCCCCACTCCACCTAGCAACAGCAGAGCCCTCCCTCGTCCTTTTCTCTCACAGCTCATAAGCATTCCTCCTCAAGCTGGGAATTTGAAAAGGACAGATGAAAATTTGTTCTTTGTTCAATGCTACGTGAGGATGGGGAGCTAAACAGTTTTTTCTTCTTCCCTATGTATGTACGTACATATGTATGTATGCATGTATTTAGTAAGCGTTATGCCCAAAATGGGGCTTGATCTCAGGACTTCAAGATTCAGGTGATCAAGAGTCACATACCCTTCTCATTGAGCCAGCCAGGCACCCCACCCTATGTAATCACTTTAAAATCTTGCACTTTTCTCTTTCTTCTCTAGCCATTTCTTCTTTACCCATTTGTTCTCCCTTATTCCCTACACACACACACACACACACACATACACACACACACACACACACACACTCATTTTAGGTCCTCCCATGACCCATAGATCAAAGGTCTTAATCCTTTAAAGTCCATTACTAGGGTGCTCCAGGCTACATTAATTCCCTTTTCTCATGGTCTCATATTTCAATGTATTCCTTCTGTTGGATCAAAGCTCAAAGCAGCTCTTTTCACCCTTTATATGTTTTTTTTTTTTAGATTTTTTATTTATTTATTCGACAGAGATAGAGACAGCCAGTGAGAGAGGGAACACAAGCAGGGGGAGTGGGAGAGGAAGAAGCAGGCTCATAGCAGAAGAGCCTGATGTGGGGCTCGATCCCATAACGCCAGGATCACGCCCTGAGCCAAAGGCAGATGCTTAACCGCTGTGCCACCCAGGCGCCCCCACCCTTTATATGTTTTAAGGCCTTTTTGTAAGCTTTGACACAAGAATGTAACCTTCCTTTTCAACCCATGCCTGGTCTCCCATCTTTCCTATTAGGGTTCTCAGCTGACCATAGAAACCTGACAACTTTTCCTGGCTCTATGCAGCACAGACATGGAATTTCCTCAATTATGTGCATGGCTCTGATGTTTGATTCAATACAGCACTTGCCATTCTTACATAGTTTACTATTTGTTTCTCTTTCAGCAAATGTTCATTCAGCTAAAGCCTATTGAAATCTGACAATGTGTCACGTACTGTGCTAGCTGTTGTGGATACAAAATGAATAAAACACTATTTCCACCTAGGAGGAGCTCATAGTCTAGAAAGCAAAGGCAGCATGTAAACATGTATATAGTAGTGCAGGGTGATGATAAGTATCACACTGTGATGTGAAGAAAAACCAGCTTCCTCCGGGGAATTTAATAAAAGGTTTCCTAGGAAGTGACATTTCTGTAAGTCTTGAAACCCACGTAGGAGTTTGCCAATCAGAGGACAGGGGTGAGAAGGAGGGTAAGGGGGG
Source organism: Ailuropoda melanoleuca (assembly GCF_002007445.2). Lineage (NCBI taxonomy): Eukaryota > Metazoa > Chordata > Mammalia > Carnivora > Ursidae > Ailuropoda > Ailuropoda melanoleuca. The sequence continues at coordinate 86,488,547 of NC_048224.1, read as the reverse complement.
AATAGGGCATCTGTCTATGAGTAGAGGGCATCCATTGTGCAGAGGGTGCGAAATAATTGAGGAAGATCCTGATGTGTTCGGGCAGGTCCGACGGTTGGGTGTGGTTCGATGTGTGATTGAGTGGCAGGGATCAAATTGAGGGCCTTCGAAGAGAAGATTGAATTTTAAGCTAGGTGCAAGAAGACAGGGAGGAAACTGTTTAAAGCCAGGGAGTTGGAATCAGGTTTGTCTTACAGGTCTAAAGTTTGTCGTTGATCTAATTATATGGACTGCGTTTTGGAGTCTGAAAGGCGTGTGAGGATAGACTCTCACCTGAGACACTCCCCCCCTTTTTTTTTCGGGTCTACAAACAGCATGTTTTCAGTATTCTCAGGGCTACACTGTCCGATTCTAGCGCCCACGTGCGCTAATTCACTTACTGTATTATTCCCACCCTGTCCTCAAAAATTGTTTCTCTCGCCTTGGCCAGGGTTGGACACATACTGACAGCTTTTGTCTCTTTGAACCCCATTTTTCTGTCTTGACGCTGTCTTTCTTCACTTATGCTGACCTGATCTTTAAATGTGTTGTGGACATTTTGTTTCATCCTACCCTGTGTGTTAATCACTCAGGCGCAACCAGACTCAATAGCCACACCCACTCAAGAAAGTGCCTAACTAGGAGGTTTGTCCATACCGGCGCGCCGTACTGACGGTCGCACCGCGCAGGCGCAATTCCCGCCTCCCGGCGGCGTGTTTCTCTTTCCGGGGATTCCCTGTATCTTGGCGGGTGGACGCGGTTTCTTCATAGTCCGCCTCTGGCCGCGGCGCACACCGTTCTCCAGTTATTTGCTCCGCAGGCCCGCAGGCCCCCAGGTCCCGGGCCGCTGCTCTGGCCCTCTCGCCTCCACCGGCTACAGACCCATGGCCGAGCGTGGGGAACTCGATCTGACCGGCGCCAAACAGAACACCGGTGTATGGCTAGTCAAGGTATGTTCGTGCGGCTCTCGCTTGCGCTCCTCCTAGTTTAAGTAGTTGAAGTGACTTGAGACTGTCCCATTCCGTGAGCCTTTTAAAGTTCTCTACGGCTATCTCGTTAGAGCTACACATAGCTTCAGAGGCAGGAGTCGTGCAAACTAGTTGGCAGGTGAGGCAATTAGTTGAGGGACTCTTTAATTGAGACAATTAAGAGTCCGAACCTGCCTGGAACGGATTCCTTTCCCCACCGTGTGGTTTTTCTGGGGTCTTGTGCTGGTGTTCTCCGACTTGAGTGGTGTATTTTACCGCAGACTGAAGAATTTATCTAGTTTTGGTGAAAGTGTTTTTAGTCGTGAGTCTATATAAGGAAGTTGAGTATCTGCTTCCTGTACAATTTTCTCGGTCAGAAAGTAGAACGGGTCCCTCTGTACCCTTAACGTGTTCTTTTAGGTTGATGGCCCTTATTGGAGTTCTCAGGAGAGCTGAGAGAGCTCTGAACTCACGGAAGGAGAGGCCATTGAACTGGAGTGTTCTTTTAGAGTGTTTTTTTTGTAAAGACAGCAATCTTGATTAGCCCTGAGTGAGCACAGTGTTTGTGCTTTACTTTTTCATATCGAGGAGTGTTGTCTCCTGGAGAGTTTCATAAGACATATTTATGTTCAAAATGTGGATATGGCAGTCTTTGAACTAGTACCTTTGGTTTTTTAATTTTTTAAAAAACTTTTATCACATGCTTGAATTCTCATCAGTTAAATCTGAGGGGCACTTCCTGTCCACCTCTCTAAAACTCCCTTATGATCAATTGCTAGCATTTTAAAGCTGTATTATGTTTTTCAAAGCACTTGTCACAGTCTAAAGTGATTGTATGTTCATGTATTCAGTGTTGGTTACCTCCTTCTCTCTAGTGTGGGTGCACTCACACACATTCTGTGAGAATGGGTTCCTTGCCTGTCCCAACCAGAATTGTGTTTGACACATGGTAATTGCTCAACAGATATGGAATGAATGAATGAATCACCTCTTATTTATTATTTTCAACCCCAGTTTTACTCTCTGGCACTCATATGACTTCTCACAGCTATGTCAGTATTATGACCTAAAAGGCTGGGGTAAATTTCTCCTAGGGCATTTCTCTACTGCATGCCAAATGGAGGAAATCATTAAGATCTCCCTTGCAGATTGAAAGAGCTTGAAAAAAAATGGTAGAACTTGAGATGATGCATTAATTCCTGGAGCACAATAAATGCACAGTGAATATTGTTTGGCTTTCACAATTGGATGGGTAGACAGAGGCATTAGCATAGTATGTTATGGAGAGTGGAACAGAAATGCAAAACTGAAAATGCATATTAACATGGTGTGTCCTGGAAAACAGAGGAGATTATTATGCCTCAGAGCAGAAGGTTTGTGTAAAAAAAAAAAAAAAGTTTGGGACCATATACTCATATTATCATATTGTGAAATGGAGATGTCTTAACTTCAGCCTGCAGGAAGTGAGGAACCTGTTGGAGGGTTTTGAGTAAGGCAAGGATGCAAATAATTCAACAGGGAAAAAAAAAAAAAGCTTGAGAGGACAATAACCAGAATCAAAATTAGAAAATTATCTCAGCATCATAGATATGTGATAATGAAGTCTGGGGAGTTACGGAAACTTTTTCAGTAAAAGTTGTTGGGATTTGTTGACTGACTTAAATGAGAATGTGCAGGAATATAATCTAAAATGAAGTTAAAAAATTTTAGTGTTCTCTCGTGTGGGTATTTGAATACATTTTATCTCTTTAAAAAGAACTGAAGCCAATGATTTGTTCTTGTTTTGTAAAGGTAAGTAGACCACTTACTGTTTACAGTGTCACTGTTTTTTCTTACCAGCTTGGCGTACAGTGTATCTTCTTTTCTAATCTTAAGTATCAAAGAAACCACAAAACCCACCAAGCTTGCAGATAGATCTTTCCAGGGTGGGAAAGAACTTTCTTGCCAGTTCTTGTTCTTTGGCAAATTTATCTCTGAAAGATGACGAGAATTGCTAGCAAATACTTTCTGCCCTAAAGTCCACTCCTGTTCTTTTTTTATTTGACAACTTTTTGTTTCTGCTCCATTAAAGGAGACCCAATAGACAATGGGGTTTGATTTGCATAGCTGTCAGATAACTTGAACTTGTTTTATTTGCACTGGTTTGTATCCAGTGTGATTTTCATGCCCATACTTGAGTATACTTGGATTTTCATCTCTGAATTATAGGAATAAATTATAGGATGACATCAAATTGTAATAGTTTCATTTTCGGCTTTCTTTGCATGATATTAACATATAACATATTAGAAAGTGTGTCTTCCTTCTTATCCAGTCAGAATTTGTGAACAGAATTACCTGATTTCACATCTTTTCTCTGTATGTTCATATTTCTTATTGTGGGAGCACCTGGGTGGCTCAGTCTGTCAAGCATCCGCCTTCCGCTCAGGTCATTATCCCAGGGTCGAGCCCCACATCTGGTTCCTTGCTCAGCGGGGAGCCTGCTTCTCCCTCTGCCTGCTGCTCCCCCTGCTTGTGCTTTCTCTCTGTCAAATAAATAAATAAATCTTAAAAAAAATTTAAAAAGGAGACCTCCAAAACCCCCCCATATTTTTCATTATAAATAATACTTCGAGTTCTGTTCTTTGAGGATCATTTGCTGCAAAATGTGTAAATTTCTTCTTAGAGTATCTCAAAGTTTATGGGCCATCTTGCACATATTAATTCCATCACTAGAAAGGTATAAAACAGGAGAAATACAGTAAGGTATAATATACATGTAAGATCTCTGAGTGTTTTGAGCAGGAAAATAGTTGTTTTTCTGGCTGGAACGGGTAAGACTTCATGGAGAAGGTGACATTTAAGAAGAGGATATGGAGTTGATTAGGGCTGGGGAGAACTAGAGTGTGTTCAGAAAAAAGCAAATATAGAAGATTGTGTCCCAGAATATCCAGTACCTGTACTGTTCTGGCTTAATGAAATGCCATTTCTGGGGTTTGAATGTCTTAAATCTACAAGACATTGATGATCTAAACAAATTTTGATGGGTAGTAGACATGATTGGATTTAACTGTATGATAGATGTCATCTGCTAAAACATAAAGTCACAGTTTTTATCTTGTCAGGGAGCTAGTCCTCGTAGTTTGCATTACCTTGTTCTATGGCTCAGTCTGTGCCAGCCGGTCACACTATTACTACACACCTTATACCAAATCGTGGTTTAAAAATTGTAGAATTTTTTTTTTTAAAGGCATTTCTTTTTTTTTCTTTTTTAAAAAAGATTTTATTTATTTATTTGACAGAGACAGCCAGCGAGAGAGGGAACACAAGCAGGGAGAGAGGGAGAGAAAGAAGCAGGCTCCCAGCAGGGGAGCCTGATGTGGGGTTTGATCCCGTAACGCCAGGATCACGCCGAGCTGAAGGCAGACGCTTAATGACTGCACCACCCAGGCACCCCTAAAAATTGTAGAATGTTTAAAAATATTTTAGCATAGTTCTGTTGTTTGACTTCCAATATTTAGACTTTTGTTAAAATCATGTCTAGTTGGTTGGCTGGAGGGTAAGGTACATACATGATGGGGAAGAGGAGATAATGTTAGCAAGGTTATTAGGACTGGTGGGATTTTTGTAAGTAAAGAATATCATACTGAGGCCTGAATTGTAACAAATACTACCTCTTTTTTGGGAAAAAACAAGTGGAGGTATTGAGAAGGGCTGCAGTAGGTCTAATCATCAGCTTTCTAGCCAGCAAAAAGTTGTTTTTAACCCAGTCAGCCTTCCTCTTTTAGGCATTTTGACTAATGTTTGTTGGAGAAGAGGATCAGGACAGGAGACAGGCAGAAAAAGGAACTTAGCTTTTATATGTACCAAGTATTTTATACAAAGCAAACTTATGAAGTAGATACTGAATATCTGTATTTTTCAGATGATGAAATTGAGGCTTAGGTTATTTTACCCAAGTATGGAACAGTGTTTTAAATTTAGGTCTGTTTGGCTACATAGCTCATGCCAAGAATAGGAAATGTCTTTTTCCAACTTAGGTCTCTTTCATGAGTTATCTCCCTGGGGAATAGAGGTGATGTGGGGACTTCATTTCCCTCCCTCCCTCCCTTCCTTCCTTCCTGAGAGAGAGAAAGCACAAGTGAGAGGGAGGGGCAGAAGGAGTGGGAGAAGCAGACTTCCTGCTGAGCAGGGAGCCCAGTGTGGGGCTCAACCCCAGGACCCTGAGATCATGACGTGAGCCAAAGGCAGATACTTAACCAACTGAGCCACCCAGGTGTCCCTGGGGACTTCATTTTTGTGACCTTGGATTTTGTTAGTTCCATGTGGTGATCTTCAAGAAAACATGGGAGTAAAAGCTGTGTGTTGCAGATTGGGCTTCTGGGGAAGCTGATTCTGAGATGATTAGGTTTACCAGGGAGTGCTTTTGGGATCATCACCTGTGGAAAGAAGAAGACAAACGGGATTGGATAGAGGGTGTGATGCAGTCTCAAGGAAAGCTGAAGGTGATTCCACAGGGAGTCTTCCAGGTGTCCTCATTTGGGGTGAGGTATACCCTATGTTGACCAACCATTGCATGTGGCCAGAGGAAGGAAAAAAGAAAGAAATGAAGCCCCCACATCACCTCTCTTCAGTGAAGGCAGTGCCGAAGAGGGGCTAACCGCTAAGGGCTCTTTGTGGCCACACTCCCAGCAGCTGGGAAAATAAGGCCTTCAGTCCTAAAGGGAGAAATGGGTATCACATCACAGTGTCCATTACAGTACCCTTAATTTGCTTGTATTCTCGGAGAAACAGGGTTTGGAGACTAGTAGTTGGGGAACTAAATATTTGCTGAAGCAAAGTTGGCAGAGAAGCTCAGGGGGATAATATCTATACATATCACCTTTGCACCTTGGCTTCAAAGTCATGGTTGACTTCACTGCTCTACCTGCCATGAGCGAATGGGTACGTGGGTTGATTCATCCCACAGGCTTTCAGTGATTGCCAGTCATTGTGCCAGGCTCTGAGTATGTTATGGTGAGCAGAAATAGACATGGCCCATGCTTTGTGAACTAGGATTTATAGTTACTGCAGGAGACAGACATTCATCAAATATTAGTCCTAATGAAAGCAGTTACAGACTTATCTGTGTGGACACTGAAGCCAGGAATACTGTTTTGTGAGTGTGGATAATAAACTTGACCTAGTCTAGGGGGTCAAGGGAGGCTTCCCTGAGGAAGTAATGCTTAAGTGAGTCATTTTCTGTTACTGTCTTCAGAAATCGGCAGAAACATCCCCTGTTGTACCTATTATCTTGTCTCCATCTGATTTTCTTTCATGAATGTGGAGAAGGCGGAAACAACACATATCTCACAAGTGACATGTTGACATGAGTGTTTTGGGAAAATTTACTAAGAAAGTAGAATTCAGGTGTTCTTATAAAAAGTAATTATGTGAGATGATATGTTAATTAGCTTGACTATAGTAACCATTTCACTATGTATATCAGGTCATCATTTTATATACCTTAAATATATACAATTTTATTAAAAAATAAAAGAAAATGTTTTAGTTAAAAATATCAGCCATTCAAAGTAGTATTTTGGAGGCTTGGGACCATGTATGCTATTAGTTTTTCTTCCTCATCTCCCTGCCTTTTTTCAGACTTAACAGTAATGGGCTGAAACTTCTGGGAAGCTCATTTCCATAAGCACTTGGTGTAGAGAGTTATAAGTGCGTGATTGACATACTATCCTCAATGTATTCAGTTTTTCATTGGAAGAGTATAGCATTTTGGCAAACTTTTGAATTAAATAAGCTGGTAGGCTTCTCTGGAAACTTATGATTTTATTATAATGATGATAATGCAGTATGAGTTACAAACTTATTTTTATTAATTAACTTCTGGAGCATAATCTTCTTTGTAAGTTGTCAGTTGCTTGTATTATGTACAATCTATTGTAAAGAATTTGATTCTTAAATTTGTTTTAGTGTATGATATAGACTTCACTTAGAACTTCTGTTTGTTTGGTGGCTAAAATTGTAGTCTCCAGCAGTTTGATCAGAGACTCTTGTGACTTGGTTAATGCAGTGAGGAAGTGTGGTCTCTTCAAGAGTTCCAGTGCTCCAAAATATTCTTGTCTCTCCTTTATCTTAATAGCATCTCCAGGAACCAGCAATAAGTGGACGGAGGCAGACTAGAAAATAGTGCTCTTCACTATTGGCATTTTCTTCCTTCCCCCTTATTTTAAGGTAGATCTCTGAAATAAGGTTTCTCTCTGAGAATGCAGTGAGGTTTATTAAAATTAAATTCTTTATCCTAGATATATCCCAATAATGTTGCCATTATTATTACATTAACTTTAGCTAATGTTTCTTCAGTATCCAGTCATTAAAATAACTGCTCCTGCTATGTGCCAGGCTATTCTAGATGCTAGGGATATGGCAGAAAACAAAACAGACAAAATATCTCCCTCCTGCAGATTACATTCCAGTGGGGAAGGAGAAGAGACAGTAAATGAACACATATATAGCCCATGATAAGTGCTCTGAAAAAAAAATGAATAAGGTGGAATGTATAGTAAGTAGCTGGGGATGCTGTTTTAAATAGGGTGGGAGAAGGGCCTCACTGATAAGGTGGTCTGTGATCAGAGACCTAAAAGATATTATGGGGGGCATGCCCTCCAGATATCTGGGGGGGGGGGAAATATTCCAGACAGAAGGAGCAGCAATTTAAAGGCCCTTAGATATGAGGTGCTGGGAATGTGCACAGATCAGTATGGTTAGAGTCAAGTGAGTGAGAGAAAGTAGTAGGAGATGAGGCCATAGGCTAGCAGGGGGCTGAAACATGTAAGATATGATAGGATTTTTACTCTGAGTGACATGGGGAGGGAGTAGCCCTAGAGCAGCAACATGGCATGGTGATTATGGAGCTAGACTGCCTAGGTTAGAATCCTGGCTTCATCACTAGTAATTGTGAGACCTTAGGCAAATCACTTTTTGGTTTCATTTTTTTTTATCTGCAAAAATGGGATAATAATAGGGGTTCCTGTGTGGCTCAGTCGGTTGAACGTCTGGCTCTTGGTTTTGGCTCAGGTCATGATCTCCCGGTTGTGGGATCCAGCCCTGCATCAGACTCTGTGCACAGTGTGGAGTCTGTTTCAGATTCTCTCTCCCTCTCACTCTATCTCTCAAATAAATAAATAAAATCTTAAAAACCTGGGATAATAGAGTTGTTATGAGGATTAAGTGAAGTAACATTTGTAAAGTGATTAGAAATGTACCTGGCTTGTAGGAAGCACCATGCAGATGTTTATTAAATAAATTGAAAGGCTTTGAGCAGAATAGTAGTATTTGACTTACGGTTTTTTTTTTTTTTAAGATTTTATTTATTTATTTGACAGAGAGACAGCCAGTGAGAGAGGGAACACAGCAGGGGGGAGTGTGAGAGGAAGAAGCAGGCTCCTAGCGGAGGAGCCTGATGTGGGGCTCGATCCCAGAACGCCAGGATCACACCCTGAGCCGAAGGCAGACACTTAACAACTGTGCCGCCCAGGTGCCCCTTGACTTATGTTTTAAGATGATGACTCTGGCTGCTGTATTGAGAATAAACTAGACGTGGACAAGAGTGGAATTTAGGATCTGGAGGCTATTACAATTATACAAAGGATGATGGTGGCTTGGACTAGGGTGGTAACCCTGGAATTGGTGAGAAGGGGCTTGAGTCCTGATATAATTTGGAGATGTTGCTCACAGGATATATGAGTTGGTTGGATGTGGAATTGAGATAAAAGTAGCTATTCAGGGTAACTGCACAAACTTTCGGACTGAGTACCTGGAAGAATGGAGTTGACTTTTACTGAGATATAGAAAATTGCAGGAGGAGCAGGTTATGAGGGAGAAATTAGAGTTCTGGTATGGGTATTTTAAGTTTGAAATGTCCACTGAATATTCAAATGGAGAGCTTGAGTAGGCAATTGGATATGTAAGTTGGAACTTGAGGGGAGAGCCTGGACTTGCTTTAAATTTGGGAGTTGTTATTATACAGACGGTATTTAAAGTCATAAGACTGGATGAGATTACATAAGATTGAGTGCAGGTAGAGAAGAGGTCTGAGGACTGAAACCAGAGCCCTCTACAGGTGAGAGGCTGGGAAGATGAGAATCTAGATGTGTGGCGACCAAAAAGGAGAGTCCAGAGAAGTATGAGGAAAATCAAGAGAGATTGTGGTGCTTTGAAGCCAAGTGAAGAAAATGTTTGAAGAAGGAGGAAACAGTTCTCAAATATTGTTGATAAGTGTGAAAGATGAGGACTATACACTGACTTGGAGACGTGGAGATATTTGGTAACGAGGGTCATCACTTTCCGTGGAGTGGTACAGAGGAAGTCCTATCTAGAGTGAAACAAAATGGCAGAGGAGGAACTGTAGTCAACCAGCCGGGACAACTCTTTCAAAAAGCTTTGCTGAAAAGAGAGGTGGAAAAATGGGACAGTGTGTGGAAAGAATTATAGACTCTGCTCTGACTAGGTATGTGATCTTGAGCAAATATGCTAATTTCCCTGTGCCTCAGCTTCATTTGCAAAATGGAGGAAATAACGGGATTGTGTGAAGACTAAGTGGTTAATATATTTAAAACATTTAGAAGAGTGCTTGTCACTTAATGTATTAGTTATCTGTTGCTATATTACCGCGGACTTAGAAGCTTAAAACAACATACATTTATTATTTCATGGTTTCTATGGATCAGGACCCCTGGCATGGCTTAATTGGGTCCCCTGCTTCAGAGTCTCTCACAGGTTACAGTCAAGGTGTCAGCCAGCGCTGAATTCTCATCTGAAGTCGTGACCAGGGAAAGATTGCTTCCAAGCATGTGTGGTTGGCAGAACTCAGTTCCTCTGGGTTATTGGACTAGGGCCTAGGTTTCCTATCTGCCTGCTGACTGGAGCCTGTCCTTAGATTCTTGCCACCTGGGCCTCGCCAGTGTGGCAGCTTACTTCGTCTAAGTGTACAGGCTGAAAAAACTAGAGAAGCAAGATAGACGTCACCATCTCATGTAACCTAATCACAGAAGTAACACGTTTGCACTGTTGGTGGGAATGCAAACCGGTGCAGCCACTGTGAAAAACAGCATGGAGTTCCTCAAAAAGTTAAAAATAGAACTACCCTAGGATCCAGCAATCACACTACTGGGTATTTACCCAAACAATGCAAAAATGCTAATTCAGAGGGATATATGCACCCCTATGTTTATAGTAGCATTATCTGTAATAGCTAAGATATGGAAACAGCCCACGTGTCCATTGATTGTTGAATGGATGAAGAAGATGTGGTGTATGCACACACACCGTGGAATATTACTCAGTCATAAAAAAGAACAAAGTCTTGCCATTTGCAATGACACGGATGGATCTAGAGAGTGTTATGCCAAGTGAAATTGGTCAGTCAGAGAAAGACAAATACCATATGATATCAGTCATATGTAGAATTTAAAAAACAAAACAGGTGAGCAAAGGTGGGGGAAGAGAGAAAGAAACCAAGAAATACTCTTAACTACAAAGAACAAACTGATGGTTACCAGAGGGGAGGTGAATGGGGGGATGGGTGAAATAGGTGATGGGGATTAAGGAGTGCACTTGTGATGAGCACTGGGTAATGAAAATAAAAACTTAAAAAAAAAAAAAAGAAAATGGGGTGCCTGCCTGGCTCAGTCGGTAGAGCATGTGACTCTTGATCTCAGGGTCATGAGTTCAAGCCTTATGTTGGGGGTGGAACCCACTCAAAAAGAAAAGACATGGACTAATTTTGAGGCCAAAAAATAAAAATAAATAAAAGAATCCTAGCCCAAGGGGAAGGGGAGTAATATCCCATCACCTTTGCCGTGTTGTATTGATGAGAAGCAAGTCACAGATCCCCTTCTCACTCAAGGAGAGGCAATTACACAAGGGTGTGAATATCAGGAGGTGAGGATCATTGGGTCCATCTTAAGAGTGTTCCTGCCACATGTAGGAAGCACTCTAGTGTTAGCGGTCATCATCATGGTCATCATTCTGATGGGGGAATGATTAAGTAGAGAAGAGGAGAGAGGAGAAAAATGGTAGAATTGAAGGAAAGATGTCCTTCATTACAGGGGAAGAAATTCAGTGCACAGTGGAGGGATTGACCATTGTTCATCTGTTGTTTTTAGAGAGGAAGTCAGAGTTAAAGGCCCCAGCTGTGGCTACATGGTAGCTGTGAGGTTCTCTTTTGATTCTCTTTCCCTAGTTGGGAAAGAAGTGAGGTTATCAGCACAGAAGGAGAAGGGAGGGAGAGGTGCTGTTGGCTTGAGAAGTGAAGAGAACTTGTGACTCAGCTGTAGCGGGAGAGCGGATTGACAAAGGAGATGGAGTTCAATTGCCAAGCATCTTGAAGGGCTTACTTGATGTTAGTAGCCATATATTTCAAGTGAGACTAGTTAGACATCACTGTGAATTTTTCTCCAGCTGCTCAGGTACAGTGTGGAGAAGTAACACAATCAAATCAAACTAATTAATTAAGTAGCAGTAGAAATTGGCTTTAATCGGGTTCTGCCAGGCCAGCATGATCAAGGAGGTAGGGGCAAGGGAATGATTGACTGTAAGACAGGACATACACAGCTAGGGAGACGTGCAGAGGTGTTGGAGTCAGTGATTTGAAGGGATGGAAATACTGTTGGGGTTGAAATACTGAGGAGAGAGCCAGGAAGTTAGTGGTTCGTGTGATTGCTTAAAATACAAATTATGGGAGGGATACCATTACTGATGGAGAAAATCTTATGGCATCTTTATATGTAGAGGATTCATTTGAACCAGTAACTTGGAATATGATGAAGAAAAGACACCCATCTTTCTCCTATGGGCTTTATTAGGGAATATGACTAGTGTTCAATAATTTTGGTGTAAAGTATGCATACATAATTGAAGAAATGCCATTAGAATTTTTTTTTAAACCTTTTATTCCTGAATTTTTGCTATGTCTAAACAAAGCATTGCCATTTTTTGGGTAATCGAGTGGTTCTTTTTGCAAATGAAATCTTGGGAAATAGAATTTTTTTTTTCTTCCCAGCTTTGGAAACTCTGACTCCGTTCTACACTCATGTTCATGTTACTATTCCAAGATTGCTGGGGGAAATAGTAGTGACACCTGACACTCATTGAGTACTTGCCTTATGTGAGGTATTATGCTTAATGCTTTATTTGTGGTATCTCATTCCTCACAATAGGCTAGCCGTGAAGGTGTGTGCTGATTCCACAGTTCAAACTGCCTCTTAGAAGAAATAGTAGTGATTCTCAGAATATATTCTCTTAACCTTTTCGGGAATTAAAACCCTTCTGTTTGTATATATCTAGTTACCCAGACTGCCTGGGTTTGAATCCTGGCTCCATCATTTACAAATTATATGATTTTGGCCAAATTATATAATTCCTGAATATCGCAGATTCATAATCTGTAAAACGAGGGTAATTAACAGTACCTACCTCATAGAGATGTGAGGATTAATGGGGTAAATATATGGAAACTACTTAAAACAGTGTCAGGAAAGTAGTATTATATAAATGTTAGCTATGGTATTTAGTCATTTATTTCAGATCTTTTATCATTGGTCAGAGTTATCTTACAATAAAACTTGACTTTTGAAATCATCTTAAATTTTGTGGTATCTCTAAATAATATGTTAGAGTATTATACTCCTCTGAAAAACCTTTTCTGGTAGCCTTTCTCATGTCTGAACTTTCATTGGACTTATTTGGGAACATGAGTTAACACTGTTTTGTTAAGATATTTGACTAGTGTTAGTATTGTGTCACCAGCTTGATTGACTTTAAGCTCTCTGAAATTTAAAATGATTTCTTAGTATCCCTTATAGTGCAAAATGTATTATGGGAGCATAATAATTAATGATCAGTTATAGGCAGAAAATGAAATAGAAGCAGTATAAATTTCATGTTTAAGAAGTTTGTTAGTATCTAAAACGTAGTCTTACTACTGTTTTGTTTTATTTTATTTTTTTAGGTTCCTAAATATTTGTCACAGCAATGGGCTAAAGCCCCTGGAAGAGGTGAGGTTGGGAAACTGCGGATTGCCAAGTAAGTTATTTCTATATTTTTTTACATTTTAAAAAGCTGTTTTTTGAAATTTTTATAGGCGTTTCAAAATGTAATAACAGTTCTTTTTCAGATAGAGAATGTACCTGGAAAAAGAGAAGTAATGAGCATATTAAGACTTGTCAAGATGTGTGCATACATGTATTTGTGCATATGTGTATGGATACCTGTGCATGCACACACACACACACACACACCCCCTCTGTAGTGATAGGTGTAAAGTCAGATTTATTGGCAAAACTTATTGGCAGTGAAGCAGCAGAGTTATGTCATTCCCTCGTCCCTCCATCGTCTCCACATCTTCTGAGGAGGTATGCTGGGGTTGGGCATAACTGGATGCACCCCATTAAGTGCTTCAGTAGAAAGATTTTGCCATTGTGCCACCATGTCTATCTGTAGAGGCATTGGACATGTCTAGGGAACACCTGGTAAGTAGTGTAATCGTGTAGTTTTCCTGGTTGAAGAAATGGTCTTGTTAGAAAGGGAAGCCTCTAAAGCTCAGTTGGCCTTGTATTCCAAGCCAGAGGCCTTGTATTCCACTCTGTCCATTCTTAACCCAACTCTAATCAGATTTTTATACATGCTTCTCCATTGAAATAGCTCTAGTTTGTCATCACTGTCTTCCTCTTTATCAGTTAGCTTTTGCTTCATAACAAATCAAAATTTAGTGGCTTAGAACAAAAACCATTTTATTTGCTTATTTTTCTGTGGGGCAGTTCTGTTTGGGGCTGACCTGGCTGGTCTTCCTGGCTAGAGTGGCCTCACTCATGTGTATAGTAGTTGGCTTGCTGTCAGCTGGGGCAGTGGCCATGCGTGTTTCATCTCCAACGTACTCATTCACATGATGGTGAAAGTGTTTGCATCATGGTTGCCAAAGTCCTACGGAGGATGCAACTCATATAGCCAAACCCAGATTCTAGTGGGATGCAATAGACTCCACTCTTGGTGGGAGTCACTGCAAAGGATTTGGAGTCCTTTTTTGCATTCTAGCACATGCACATTCCTAAATCTTAGTCATCTACCAGCCTTCCTGATTGTCCTTCAATAGAATTGGACCTAGTGATCATTCCTATCCTCAAATCCTTTTTTTCATTTCACTTCTGGGACCCCACTCTCTTGATTATGTAACCTCGTGGACTGTTCCTTCTCAGTCTATTGCTGGCTCCTTCTCATCTTCTCAGTCTCTACATGTTACTTGCCCCCAGGGTTTTCTTTCTAGTTCTTTTTTATTCTTTCCTTACTTACCTTTGTTCTGACATATCTCTTAACTCTTCATTTTGTTTTAATAAGATATTGATTGGAAACAAGCATGCTTTTATATCCAAAGTTCTAAAGTTAGGTAGGGATGAGTAATATCTTAATTTCTCAAGAAATGACCACAAGTTTAATAGCAGAACCAGATTTGAATTCAGGCCTTTGAATGGTAAGAAAACTCCAGTAGGTTTCCATTCCAGCCCTGTTACTCACTGTCAGTGAGACTTTATACAGTCACTTCATCTTCTGAATTTAGATTCCTTATTCCTAAAGTTGCCTGTTTTGAATCCAGTGAGATAATTTGGAAATGGTTGTCATTTATTTGTATATTTAACTTTACGAAATGAACCTATTTCTGGCAAGTTGAGGTTAAATTGCTTTTTTTGCGAGTTGTCTTACTTTTATTGAAAGAAAAAAGGAACGCACACTTTGTATAGTTTCAGTTGAAATCTGTGATCTTTTTTCTTTTTCAACATGGAATCCTTTGTAATGCCAATATTTACCTACTTTTTCTGTAGTGGACTTCAGAATTTCTAATAATTGGCTGTACTGAAAATGGGAGCCGCTATCAAGATAAAATCTCAGCAATGTATGTCACTGAAGAAAGGCAGACTACAGGAAAAATGCATTTAAGTGGTGAACCATGTGGTTTTATGTAATAACTAGACCAGAGCTCCAGACCTGGGTTCTAGTCCTAAGTGGCTCTTGAAAGTTGTTTGGCCTTATCTCTCTAAGCTGTAGCTTTCTTGTTTGTAAAATGTGGGTAATAATGCCTTACCAACCCATAAAGTATTTATGTGACAAAGGAAATAGCTTAGGGTTTATTAAAATGCTTTGTAAACTCAGATGTTGTCCTTTTTCTGCCGTGAATATTGCATTCCTCAAAACCTCTGTGTGAAGAAAATACCTGGTTGAGGACTGTAACATCTTTTCTTTCTTTCTTTCTTTTTTTTTTTTTTTGGTGTGGGGAAGAAGGGACTAGTATGGGAAATCGCGTAAAAGCCGAGGTTCAGGGAAACCTCTGCGAGTCCGTGATCCCTGAAGTAGAATAAAGACAGCATGCTAAAAAAGCAGCGGTGGGGGTACCACAGTTTTACTTTATTACCCTTTACTGGGTAGAAAGTTTCAAGCTCTTTTTCTTCCTTATTTAGAGCAGGTGGTTTACACAGTTGCATCTAATATTAGGTGGCCATCCCCCCAGGTTTGCCTGGACAGTCCCAGTTTGTATGTTTCCCTGTGCAGTTATTCCTAGTGTCCCCTCTTTCACTCTCTAGAGTATCCTGATCGTGACAATAAGCTGTTTGCATTTAATGTTGTCGGGTGTGCATGTATTTTTTATGTTAGATAAAGGATCTAGCAGATTTTCTACCTAACATGATACATGATCAGTCTTGTCTTACAGATCTAGATCCTTTTAATGATAACAGATTCATAATAATTAGTACCCTAAGATTGCTATGGGAATGCTTAAAAACAGCTTGTTCCATAGTAGGTCTCCTGGCTGGCTATCTTGTTTGTGCTATTAATTCATTTAGTTTTCATTGCCTTTTTTTTTTAAGTTTATTTATTTTACTAATTGCTACACCAAACATGGGGCTCGAACTCACAACCCCAAGATCAGGAATTTGCATGCTCTTCTGACTTAGCGGGCGCCCCAGTTTTCATTCCTTTTACTGAATTGAATTACTCAATTCGTTATTAAGCAAGTGTAGGATGATGAGGAATGGCTTCTCAGTGTGTGTCATGAGGTTATCAGGATTTTAGTTGATTTCAAGCTAAATATGAGTCATCAGGGTTATGTGGCTCTAAACAAAAGACTCCATTAATAGATGTTTGTTGTTTTGAATGAAGTGGGATGATAATCCCACTCTTTTCTTTGCCAGTTAGCATATGGTGCAAACATTATGTTCAGTTCTTAGTGCTGTACTTAGAGACATGGACAAATAAGTTCCTTTAGTAGAGTGAAACTAGGATAATGAGAAAATTAAAAAGCTCAGTGTCCTATGAGGAATATTTAAAGGTACTATGGCTGTTGAGAGAAGATTTAAGACACACCAGGTGAAACCATCTTCAAATATTTCTAAGGCTAGGGAAATACACAATTAACTATTGATTCTTAGAGGCAGATTAACCAGTTTGGATTATCTGTGGTAAAAGAAAAAAAAAGTATATTTGGGTAAAACATGAAAACAGCTAAGGTTTTTAAAAGCCAGTGTGGCATACTGGTTATGAGTATGGACTCAAGAGTCATTCAACTCTGGACTTGTATAGACCTTGTTACTTACTAGCTATGTGATTTTAGGTGAGTTGCTTCCCCTCTTTGTTGCCTCATCTATTAAAAGGAGGTGATATTTATACCTTGTGGGTTCAATGCATGTAAAATGGTCAGTAGTGTTCACCTCCTGTCATGCTACATACTACACAGTATAGACCATTGGGCCTGCATTGTGTCTGATGTGGTTTGGGGATGGGCCTCCGTTCCCTGGCGCATCTAGCAGCAGCAGCTTGCTGTGCAGTGGGCCCAAAGCTGGGAAGATCTAAGTGGTGTGGTTGTTCATTCCGGCAGAGACAGGGCTGTGGAGTAGAGGAATTGGGAGAGGCACAGGAGGGGGAGAAAACATGCAGCTGGGAGTGCAGTTCTCCCCAAATTTGGTTCCGTTTACACCTGAAAAAAAGGAGAGTCTAGGCGTTTTTAACAGCTGGTAACATTTGGGCCATTTTTCTTAGGCAGTTTATGTGATGTTTCTAAACCATTGTACTTGAATTATTTTTATCCTTTTGGGCATCTGATGTGTACTGCATTTTAGTTAGCTTATAGTTTTGCTTTAGGTTGTTTCAGTTTTTGTCCCCCCTCCCACTCCCCTAGATTGTTTAAGTTTTAAAACCAGCCTTCTGGGGCACGTGGGTGGCTCAGTCAGTTAAGCATCTGCCTTTGGCTCAGGTCATGATCTCAGGGGTCCTGGATTCAAGCCCCAAGTCAGCCTCCCTGCTCAGCGGGGAGTCTGCTTCTCCCTCTTCCTCTGTCCCTCCCCCCTGCTTGTGCCACCCCCGCAAATAAATAAATAAAATCTTAAAAAAACCACAAAAAACAAAACCCCAAAGCAAAAAAGCAACCTTCTTTCTCATCACCATCCTGCTTCAGAAAACTTTGGTTTTTGAAATGCTTTATATATGCTGTATTTTACTGACAATCATGCAGTCTGTACTAGTAAGGCTTTTCTCAGAGACTTAATATCTAGCTTTATTTCTTAACACATGTAACATTCAAGGTCATAAAAAATATGCAAAGAATGAGATATGAGATTTTTCTGTTATAAAATTGACTAAGTTTGGAACAATCTTATACTGATGAGTTTTAAGTCAGTGCAAACTTTCTGAAGACCAGCCTGGCCAACATATGTATGCGTACATACATACATATACATAACGCAGTCACGTGTACTCACATACACATTACTGCTTGGAACAAAGTGGAAGAATAATCTCACTGTTTTCTCTGCCTGTTAGCTCACAATGCAGTTTGCTCAGTTCTTGGTTCTGCCCTTATAGAAAGACACAAATAAACTCATCCAGCAGAGTGGGACTGGGATAATGAGAAGGCTAGAAATATTAATAATAACAATTCATGCTCTTGACCCAGCATTTTCATGGAACTTATCTCGTGGAAGTAATAAGTTAGTGGTGCAAAGATTGAGGATATTCATTTCAGAGTTGTTGTAGAGAAAAATTAGTGATATTATCAGATCCTTAGTAAGGGATTAATGAAGTAACCTGGGCGCATTTTGAAAATTTAATACTTTTAAAACAGTCTCAAGCTTCAGAAGGGCTTTTTTTTTTCTTTCTTACTACAAAAAAGG
Source organism: Ailuropoda melanoleuca (assembly GCF_002007445.2). Classification (NCBI taxonomy): domain Eukaryota; kingdom Metazoa; phylum Chordata; class Mammalia; order Carnivora; family Ursidae; genus Ailuropoda; species Ailuropoda melanoleuca. The sequence goes on along the minus strand of NC_048224.1, from coordinate 86,470,372 downwards.
ATATTCTCTTACATAATCACAGCACATCCCTCCAAATCAGTGGATTAACATCAGATAGTACTGCTTAATCCTTAGACTTTATTCAAGGTTTGCCAGTTGTCTCCATACTGTTTTACAGCAGAAGGATCCAGTGTACAATCTTGAATTGTGTTCTGTTGTCAGGTCTCTTAGTTTCCTTAAATCTAGAACATTTGGAAATCTTTCCTTGGAGTATCAACACTCCATTATTTTATGAAATTTGAGTTTCTCTGATGTTTCTTCATGATTAGATTGGAGTTATGCATCTTTGGCAAGAATATCAAAGGAGGTGAAGCTGGGTTTTTACTGTATTCTAGCAAGGTTTGCATGTTTTCATTTTGTCCCATTACTGGTAGCGGTAACTTTGATCACTTGATTAAGGAGAGTCTTCTATGTTTTTTCACTGTAAATTCACTCTTTTCCCCAAGTAATTAATACGTATTCTGTCAGGTGGTACTTTGAGACTGTGTAAATATGCCATTCTTCATGAAATTTTCCACTTTTTTACTTTATCTTTGTTCGTATGAATTCATGGATTCCAGTTTTAATGGATCACAATTTGTTACTATCGTCATTTATTCTGATGTTCAAATTGTCCAAAATGTAGCCATTGGAAGCTCCTCCTAAGCTGGTTCCCATGCCCCTTTTTTTCTTTATTGTGGTAAAAACATATAAAATTTACTATCTTAACCCTTTTTTCAGTGTAAGTTCAGTAGTGTAAGTCCTGTGGCCTTCTGACATGTCTTCATCATTCTTTGAGCACTTACTGGTTGTCATAGAAAAATGGTTTAGACTCATCTTGTATATCTTTGTCTGAGCCTGAAGTCACGCATTTTCCCATGGATCCTAGTTCTTTCTAAAGGAGAATGATATTTAGACACTAAGATCTGGATACCACAAGTGCTCATTCTTGCTCCCAGACCCTTTCAGGGGGCAGAGTAAGTATGTGTACACATACACCTTTACATATATGCTAATTTGCATATTTATATATTTTGGAAATAATAAATTTATACCAATATCCAATTCTAGTCCAACACCACTGAATATTTCCAGTTTCCTCCCTTTTCATGTTTGTACCTCTTATCTGAAAGTGAAGAACCTAGTTCCTATTATATTTAATATATATTCACTTATTTGTTCAGGCCTCTGTTCTTGTTCGTTTCGAACCCCCTCTCCCCCACCAGTGTGTGAACGCCTTCCTCACCTGGCTTGGGCTATAGCATCCTGCATTAGACTGCTGCCTTCGCAGTCCTCCATAGGGAATCTTCTTCAGCACGTTCAGACTGTCATCCCCTCCTGTCCTCATAGCATGCCTCCTTACCCCTCTAGGACTCCCAACAGTGGGCTTTAGGTTTTCTTCCCATGTGGATCTCCTGACCCTGCTATGTTCTAACCCACTTCTTGTTGAGCCATTCCTTTGTGGGGATGCCCTCCTTACCCTCCTGGGCTCAGACACCTTGCCCCAGGCTACCCCTTCTGCCCCAGGTACTTGCTTTCTATCCCATTTGGGCTATGCTTACTCTACTCAACCCAGCATGCAGATATACCTACCTTGCTTGGCTTCACCTCATGGTTTTTGAGCTGAATTGTTCAAGAAGGGGATGTATGGGGGCGCCTGGGTAGCGCAGTTGTTAAACGTCTGCCTTTGGCTCAGGGCGTGATCCCGGTGTTCTGGGATCGAACCCCGCATCAGGCTCTTCCACTGGGAGCCTGCTTCTTCCTCTCCCACTCCCCCTGCTTGTGTTCCCTCTCTCGCTGGCTGTCTCTCTGTCAAATAAATAAATAAAATCTTTAAAAAAATAAAATAAAAAATAAAAAAAAAGAAGGGGATATATGACCAGGACTTAAACCAAAAACAAAAAATCCAGGGATGCCTGGCTGGCTCAGTTGGAAGAACATGTGACTCTTGATCTCAGGGGTCATGAGTTTGAGCCTCACATTGGGTGCAGAGATGACTTAAATAAATAAAACTTAAAAAAAAAAAATGAAGGCACTTGAAGTAATAAGCACCGGGTGTTGTATGCAACTGATGAATCGATGAATTCTACCTCTGAAACTAATAATACAGTATATGTTAATTAAATCGAATTTAAATTAAAAAATTTAAAAACCCTGGAGCATGGTTAAAAGACTTGGTATTATTTGGTTGATTTTCTTACCTTGGAAAAAGAAGTGTTTTATTGGTGATCAGTGATGAGTGAAAAATCTCCTCCCATTGGTGTCAATTCTAAGAAGTATTTAAAAATAACAAAAAGGAAAGACAAATTATTAATTTTTTAAAAAGACAAGAGGAAGGGGGCTGGAGTCTAAAGAAATAGCTGTGGGATGTTGAGAAATGGACTCAGAGTAACGAAGGAGGAACTAACTGCACAGCGTTATGAGGCATTCAGTGAAAGGATGGGCTACACGATTGCTTCATTTCTGAAGAAATTACTGTGTTTTACAATAGTTGATGTTTATAATTTTAACCACAGGTCATCATGAAGGGATATATTTTATTGGTAATATTGAACAACAAAGGTCATGTATATGTCATACATTTATACACCAAGACAAAAGAATATGTAATCCATTTAAAATAAGTCTTAAGTCTTCAAGGACTAGTTTTTATTCTGGAAAATGAACTCATTCAGAGTTCATCAATCTCTTATCATCCCAGCTAAGATGATGTTATAAATAAATATATGAAAATAAAGTTGTCATCCCCTCCTGTGTTCTGTAATTGCATCTGGGTGATTTTCGAGTCCCCCAGACTGGAAATGTCAGCATGATCTTTAAACCATCCTTTCCCCCTTACTGCCTATTTCCAGTCATTTCCTCTTCTATCAGTTCTGACAGCTCAGATACCCTGCCACACACTCCTCCTCCTTCCATTCTGCCATTACTTGGTTCAGGCCTTCATTATTTTTTATGTGGGTTTTTGCATTAGCCTCATTGCAATTCAGTAAACATTCTGCAAGTGCCCTCTCTGTATCTTTGCCTTTGTTTTGACTGCAGCACCTATGTTTGAAAGGGAGCTAAACTAAATGCCTCTAGAAGCCAGGTCCAGGAATGATAGGGAAGGGACTGTGATGAATTCATTGCCTGTCTGTGTGTGTCAAAGAGATTGTCATCATGCTGAATTGTAGGGGTAGTGGAGGGCATTGCTGCCAAATCTTCCAGTCTTTTGAGAGAAGCTGGAAATGCATATTTTTATATGAAATCTTAGAATTTCTTCTTGTCTGTTCTAGGTACTTCCCAAACAAAGAGAGTCAGCATTGCTTTCAGTATGTGAAAGACTGAGAAGTCCTGCAGGAAACAAACCTGTTTAAGATTCTGTACTCCTTAGTCTGGCCTACGAGGCTCTTTATCATTTGACTCCTGCCTGCCATTCACTGATGTTAGAAAGAATATGCTAGATCTTCTCATTTCTGTGTTTAATTGATTCTCTCTTTTTTTTTTTAAGATTTTATTTATTTATTCGACAGAGATAGAGACAGCCAGCGAGAGAGGGAACACAAGCAGGGGGAGTGGGAGAGGAAGAAGCAGGCTCCCAGCGGAGGAGCCTGACGTGGCTCGATCCCATAACGCCGGGATCACGCCCTGAGCCGAAGGCAGACGCTTAACCGCTGTGCCACCCAGGCGCCTCTAATTGATTCTCTTAACCTGTAATGCCTCCATGTTGTTGACCTCATCCCTCATTCAGTTCATCTTTTGTTAGTTTTCTCATCTGCATTTTCATGACAGTATATTGTACTTCTGTCAAAAAGTTATTATCCAGTTTATGTTGTTTATGGATTGGATCTTTTTTCGTTAAACTAGGACCGTCTTGAGGATAAAGACCCATGTTCATACTATACTGTGCACCTGGCACAATGCCTAATGGTTGTAGAGTAAATGCTTAATGACAGAATGAGTGGTTGAGCCACTGAATGAAGGCAGGTTGGAACTCAACCTGGTGTTATGGAGAAACATTAGTTTTCTAACTGGCCTTCATATGCATTTTATATATATTTTCTGGTGCAAGTTTTAGAAACTTGCATGTTTTGTACTTTATTCTTTTGTTCAAATGATACTTGTGTCTCTCCATTACTTGAGAAATAAAGTCCATGCTCTGTACTATGATATTTAAGATATTCTATAGTCTAGCTTCAGTTCTCCTTCCTAGTTTATCTCCCACTGTTCCTTAGTTTGTATTCTCCCAGCTAAATGTGACTACATTTTCATGATCAGACTCTCTGTGGCTTTACTCAGCTGATACTTCTAATATTATATTCCTGTCTCAGCCTGCTGAAATCCCAGTACCCTTCAAGACTTACTTCAGGTTTTCTCTCAACTCTTAAAATGGAAGAGTGGTGTCCTATCTGATCCTGGCGCATTGGGGCTCTCCTTATTAAAAATTAGCAAAAATGTATCTCATATAGTTATGGATATAATTTTTATATCTTCTGGCTGAGGATAGAGATCTTACACTCAGTACTTTGCTTATAATAGATATGTAATACATTTTTTTAAAATTAGACTGTTACATAGGGTGTAGAAATATAAGAATTGTAATGAGATTACTTGGCTAAAATATTAGGCAGATTGTAATAGTGATACAAACTTAGAATATCTACATGCAGGATTATGACTTTTGTTTTTACTATATGATTTATAAGTAGGTTAGTTGAGGAGAGCCAAGGGTAAATATTAGTTGATCTATATAAATGTCTTATTTTATATAAATATGTAGTGTTACTTCTTTTAGTTCTTAGCGTACATTTGAAGAAAACATGAAATCTAAATAAAAATTTTTCCTTTCTTTTGTAGGAATCAAGGAAGGACTGAGGTAAGATTATTTCTATGAAAATTTTATTTAAAATGTGAGATTATTTTACTGTGTATCAGTAATAGTAAAGAGAAGGTGGTGTTTGCATTCTGGAAAACTCCACATCAAGCTAGTGGTTGATGGTGAGGAACACATAACAACGTAAATGCCACTTTTGTGTGAATGAATGGACTCTTTTCTAGTTGTTCATTCTTAGCATTTTTCTGCTTTGACCTAAACTGTCCCCTCTCTCGGTACTGTGAGGCTTACTGTTGCTTCAGTAATACTTTAAAATTATTTCAGTGTGGCAAAGGCATTTTGTCTGGATTTTTCAGGGCTTTCGAGTTTTGACCCATTAAGTCCAGGACATAATTGTGGTACCTATCACACAGTAGAGAAATATTTAACAAATGCTTCATAATCTTTCCTGTGTGGTTGGGAGATTAGTATTTTATGTTTATAAATCTTTTGATGTAAAATGTGCTGTTCCTTTGGGGAGATTTGGTATATAGTAAAAATCATTTTGAAAGAACGCCTAGTACGTGTTTTTATTTTAACCCTCAATATTGCGTTATCTTTGTAAATATTTAGTTGTATTTGTTGAAATATTCAAAAATGAAACAGCACCATGTACTCCTACAGTAGCTATTAAAACCTAAAAAAAAGAAATATATCCTCTGCTTATGGGAGTGTTTAAGCTTTCTTAGTAAATAGCTCACTTTTTCCCTCTTTAAGTACAGTTGCTTTCTTAATACTCTTAAAATAGTCACTCATTCAGCAAATACTGTTTTCCTTCTACATGCCAGGCATTTTGCTATATATTTATTAATATTTGTTATATATTTAAATATATGTATTCATTAGGATATAAATGTAACAAGACATGATCCCTTGAATTCACAGACCTTAGGGGGGGAAATTATTTCTGTTTTGGAAATAGAATTTCTTCAGCCATAAACCAGAGAAAACATTTGAAAGCTCTCCCCTGTCTTTATAATGGTAGATTAGTCCCATTATTCTGACAGATGGGACTATATTCTCTCAGTCTCTCTCTTTTTAAGATTTATTTATTTTATTTAGGGTGGGGAGGGGCACAGAGAATCTTAAGCGGACTCTGTGCTGAGCGCAGAACCTGATGTGGGGCTTGATCTCACAACACTGAGATCACGACCTGAGCCAAAACCAAGAGTTGGATGCTTAACTGACTCCACCACCCAGGCGCCCCTTGATTCTCTTTTTATGACTAAGTATTAAGGATTTTTTTGATAAAGTTTTAGAGAAATGTTTAATAAAATGTCGAGAAACAAAGATTCACATTTTTAAAAAAGTATTTGGTTTAAAATCAGAATTTCTGTGAAAGATACTTTGAATACATAAGTCTGTTGCAATAAGCTCTTGTTAATGTGTCTATTAGGTGTCATTTACTTTGAATGAGGATCTTGCAAATATTCATGATATTGGTGGAAAACCAGCTTCAGTCAGCACTCCTAGAGAACATCCGTTTGTCTTACAAAGTGTTGGAGGACAGACATTAACAGTCTTTACTGAGAGCTCATCAGGTAAGTGGGAATAGAATTATTTAATATGATTCCTATACATGTATGGATTTTCTCTCAACGTATATTTTGAGGTCGTTACCGAGGCTGCTCTACCTGTTGTTCTGTCTGCCTCTATTCATATCATGCTTCTTATTTCTCTAAGTACTTTCCTGTGATTAATGAAATTTTGGCTGTTACTCGAAGGGTTTAGTTCCCAGTTGGGGCATGAAGAAATAGAACAAAGCAGATGGAAGAGTGTGGTGCATCAAGCTGTCTTCTAGGATGTTGAAGAAACAGTATTCTGAGTTTTGCCAAGATAAGGTCATACTTGCCTGTTTTGATAAATTGATATTCAGCAACTATAAGTTGTGCTTAAAAAATACTGCTTAATATTAGGGAATATTTCTGTCTGAATTTTTGCTTTTGTGGGTTTTGATACTAAGAGGGCCTTTTTAGTGCAGAGAGATGAACTGTTTGTAATTGGTTTTAACTTCCAGGAAGCTCTGTGTTAAGTATAGTTTGTAAATTTTGTGTGTTTGCTCTCAGATATTTTACCAGTTCAATAAATCAGGAGCAGGTGTTTCAGTTTGTGAATTAAATAAAGCGGGTGCTTTTTTGCAGCATACATCTATGTTTGTTTTCATTGTTATTTGATTTTTAACCTTACTTGAATTTAGAATATTACTATTAACGCAGCAGGGCAACTCATTTTAATGGAGCTAATTTCTCATGTCTAATTTAAAAAGTTTATTGGTTGTCTGAAGAAAATGATTTGTGATTTTGTTGTATCTTCGTTAAATGTTACAAAGAAAGCTGTAAGAAATTATAGTATGTTAAGAATGTTACTGTTTTGAAAAAAATATGTTCAGATAAATCTTTCGTGGTGCCTTGGATTACCAGTAGCTGTATAAACTGATCTAAAAAAGAAATCAGTCTTTTTTTTTTCTCCCTCCTTGGACATAGAATGTAGCAAAATGGCAAATCTAGGGGCGCCTGGGTGGTTCAGTTCGTTGAACATCAGACTCCTGATTTTGGCTCAGGTCATGGTCTCAGAGTTATGAGATGGAGCCCCATGTTGGTGGGGGTGGGGCTTCTCTCCTGCCCCTCCCCCTGCTCTCTCTCTTTCTTTCTCTCTATAAAATAAATCTTTAAAAAAACCCAAAATGGTAAATTATAACTTTTCTATCATGTGGTTAAGGGAGAAGTTTTGTTTTATTGCATTATTCTGATGATACAATAATTTGTAGTGTAGTATTATGGGAGGTAGAAAATGTTAAACACATGCATTTTCTCTTGGTGAGGATTTAACTATTCAACAAATATTTATTGTATGCCATGTTATGCAGGGCATAGCTAGGTGTATCCAAGGATTCTGAAATTTGCTTGTGATTGGTAAGATTTAGTAAGACCTATTGAACCTATTAGGTTTTTTCTACTTTTGTGGTTGTCTGTGGGGTAGAAGAGGCATATGGCACCAAGACAGTAAACGGAGGCAGAGCCTTAAAGTTTGAGCTATCTTTGCAGAGAAAAGTACCTTATTTCAGCTTTTTTACATTTTACCAAGTTGATAATTTTTCCAATGCGTGATTTATTACTTACACAAAAGACAGTGATTTAGAAAGGTAAGGTTTATTATCCTCAAAATTAATCTTCCATTTTTAATCTTGTAAGTCCTTTAGTTAGTATTGTGCTCTTGAACATTTTGTGTTCACATTTCTGGTTACAGTGTACTCCAAAGTGAATATGGTATTAGAAGGATTGTCTTGGCAGGGATATGGAAGAGGATCGAGATTGTATTCTTCTTCTCGAGTTTGGACAATATGTTCCTGCTTTGTAGAACTCTGGTAATACAAATGCAGATCTAAATTGCTGTTAGGTGCTGCACACTATAAGGAATTTTTTGCTTCTTAATCTCCATCATTTCCTTTTCATGTCACTGTTCCTTGGCTCTTCTTGCACCTTTCTGTGCTTAATTTCCTTATTTGTGAAATGGAATAATAATTATTTACATTTATGTTTAATAGGAATTTTTAAAAAACACTTAGAACAGCACTCTGCATAATAAATGCTCAATAACTGTTAGCCATTACTGTTATTAATTTTAGATCTTATTTTTTAGGATGTATATATGTATGTGTATATATTTTTAAGTAAGCTCCAGGCCCAGTGTGGGGCTTGAACTCATGACCCCAAGATCAAGTGTCACATGCTCTACTGACGAAGCCAGCCAGGTGCCCCTATATTAGATCTTATTTTTATTTTTATTTATTTATTTTTTTTTAAAAAGATTTTATTTATTTATTTGACAGAGATAGAGACAGCCAGAGAGAGAGGGAACACAAGCAGGGGGAGTGGGAGAGGAAGAAGCAGGCTCATAGCGGAGGAGCCTGATGTGGGGCCCGATCCCACAACACCGGGATCACGCCCTGAGCCGAAGGCAGACGCTTAACCGCTGTGCCACCCAGATGCCCCTAGATCTTATTTTTAAACACTTTAGGTTTCAAGTTTATTTTAAGGCATGTCCATGCATTTTAGCTCATCTGTGTGTATATCATGTGATGAACTTCAGCCAACAGATTTTTATGTTCATTGTTTTTTTGATTGCCTCGATGACCGAGAAAAAAAGCTCTGTAAAGTTGTCAGTAAAAGTTTATTTCCTTTTCTGGGGAGCATTGTGTCATTTGCCATTTCTAATCTTTAAGGTCTCCATTCCACAGCAGTCGTGAATAGACAGCAGAGGCTTGGTGACTGCGTGACTTATTTTAAGTGTTAGGTATAGAGTTGCCTGGGTGGCTCAGTCGGCTGAGTACCCCACTCTTGATCTCACGGTTGTGAGTTTGAGCATCCCATTGGGCTCTGCACTAGGCATGGAGCCTACTTAAAAAAATTAAAAAGATATATATGTATGCATATTTTTCTGTGGGACATGACTGTAGCTTTCATTGGAGACTCAGAGGGGTCTGTGAGCCAAAAAAGCTTCAGAGTCCACATTATAGTGTTACCTGGTTGATCGTGAATCGGCCGATATATGAATAACCGAGCCATTTTACAGTGAGTACAGCCCTTTATTTTACAATGAAATATACATAAAGCAGGCATTATCTTAAATATTTTTATGTTTTCCCTCAAGCATAGAGCTGTACCACTTATAAAGAATTGCTTTTCTAGGCTCTTCATTTTTTCTAATAGTCCATAGGTCTATAAAATGTAGAATTTGCTAAGAGTTAAAACCTCACTTGTTCAATGTGTTAAGATTTTAATTTTAATAGCTTTATTCCTTCTATTAATATACATTTGGCTGGTTTTTGAGAGGTCCCCTTGAACTAATTTTTCTAATGATTCAGTTCCACATATTAGAGTATCTTTGTGGGGATGGAATTAGAGGGGACTGATGATATCTTTTGCATTGTCTCCTTAATTAAAACAATCTTCATTTCATGAATGGTGAACACGGTTTATTTCTAGTTGAGTATTCCTATCTGAAGGAACATGTTTTATTTTTAAGGACTATTTTGGGTTAGCCCTTTTTTTACTCCACATTTCTCTATGAAATTCTAAATCTATTTCCCTATTAAATATTTTTATTAGCTAGTATCCTTATCTCTACCCTTATCTAGGGAGAAATTCCTCATGTGTTTGGTCTTTATTTTTTTCCCCTTGGGTCTTTGGTTTAGTATTTTTATCTATTATTGATAACTAACTTCGATTTCTTTTATAATTTACACCCCTATCTGTGTTCAAATTTAGGTTTTCTTTATAATTGCAAATTCTAGACTAAAAATTGTTGTTCATTCATTTGCTTAACATATTTTTAATGTTAGGCCTGTGTTAGAATAAGACTAGACTTGGCTCTCCCGGGTGGCTCAGTTGGTTGAGCATCTGCCTTTGGCTTGGGTCGTGGTCCCGGGTCCTGGGTCCTGGGATAGAGCCTATTGGGCTTCCTGCTTAGTGGGGAGTCTGCTTCTCCCTCTGCCCATCCCCCTGCTTGTGCTGTCTCTCATTCTCTCTCTCAAGTAAATAAAAATCTTTAATAAAAAAAGAAGACTAGACTTCTGTTCAGCTGGGCAACTGGTATGTGGAAAAAATACTACAGAAAGTGCTCTAATTGAGCTATGTATAAAGAAGAAAAAAAGAGTACTTTAATTGAAAGAATTGGGAAAGACTTCAAAAGTGGATATAATATTTGAGCAGGACCTTGAAGTAAGTGTGCCTTGAATAGGAGGAAAGAAAGTAAAGATAAACATTTTTCTTGCCTTCAGATATCCTGTTCTTCACTTTGCTTTCTCCTACCTGTCATACTTTGTCATAATCTATCTAAAATCCATCAAATAGTCCTGGTTCCATCAAAGTGAAATAGCTCAGTTGTGGACTTGATAGTCTAGCTTAGAGATGAAAAAGTTTGAACTGGTGCAGTGGGAGTGGAAAAGAGAATCCTGTTCTAGAGATAATAGAGGTAATTTTGACAGCTTTTGGTGGTGAATTAACTGGGAGAATTGGATGAGTGGGAAGTCCAGAATGGTTTCCAGGCTTTTTTGGTTTGAGCATCTGGATAAGTGGTGAGACCATTACTGAGTTAGAAAATATTGGAGGAGATGGGAAAGATTAGAGCTGATGGAACCACAGTGGCATTTTTGCTCTAAGTTTTCACTATCTTTGATCCCTCTGCAGCAGTTCGTGAAGAGGAACAGGCTATTAGTAATAGTAGGCTGGAGAGGAAGGGAGTTGGCTGCGGCGGATCACGAAGGGATTTAGAAACCAGTAAAGATTTTGGATTTTATTCTGAACGAAAGGGGGAGCCACTGAAGGGTTTTGAGCAGAATAGAGATTTGATCTGATTTACATTTTAAAGACTGCCTCTGGTTGGCAGGTTAAGAGATCAAGAGGGCTGGGGTGGAAGCTAGAGGCTAGGGTGACAATCAGGAAATATGATAAGCACTTGGACCAGAGTGGTAGCTGTGACAAAGGTCTAGGCTCTCATCTGATGTCCAGTCCCATCTTTAGTTGTCTTAACAGGTAATCCACTTGGATTTTTTATATAAAAATCATACTGATTTCCCCATTCTTTTATTCTCCATATGTTCATATTTCTGTCAGTGAGACATCATCACTCTTTTGTTCTCCTGGCCATGATAATTCTTAGTCTCCTCTTACTCATGTTCAGTCTGGTGCCCCATTTGATTCTGTCATAAAAATCACATGTAAATGTTTAGGCAGTCCTCTGAAGCAGTCCTGTGAAAACTTCACCCATCGTCTCTGCCCCTTCTAGTCCAGTCATCTGGAATCTCTTCCTGGCACCTGCCCCTGCTTTACCCCTTGTTTTTTCCCTTGTCAGGGATTTGTTTGCCTTTTTAAATCAAAGCCACCCTTCCTTTACTGCTCTAGTCTTTCTTGATTCTTCCTTCATCTGGACTCTTGGCAGGAAGGTTTGTATTAGTCATTTTGCCCCTGAGTTAAATCTTATGGGCAGGATACATCGTCTCATGCTTATCTCCATCGTGTCTGGGCTGGGATTGGCCAATAGTGGATGTGCTTGTTAAAGCAAAGATGTTAAAATAGTTTATTTTCTCCTAAGATTTACTACTGCTGTAAAGGTGCATTTAGCATTTTAAAGTGAGCTGGCTTATTAGTGACTTCCTTCAAAGTTTCTTAAGACATTTGAGGTCAAAATTGAATATTAAATTCCTTTGTTTCTTTATTTCTTGCTCATTATATTTTTATTTTGGCACAGTTGATTCCTTTGCTTTCTTTTTGCTCATCAGAGTAGTTCAGCAATGTGTCCTGTAACACTTGGTTAACCAGTGTACGCATTATAATATCTATTCCCTGGATAATATAGCAGCTGAGATAATTGGATGTATGTGAGAATTTATTTGGTGGTGGCCTGCCTTATTTACTTTCAGACCTGAATTTGGTAACATATACCAACACATATTTGTCTTAGAATGTGTTAGTTTGAATTTGAAGAAAACAGTTATATCTATGGGAATGCTCTTTGAAGATGCTGAATTACCAGTCATGTTGGAAATACTGTAGAATTTACAATCTGCCTTGTGTGTATTATCCTGCAAGAATGTAAAGGAAGGGTAAATATAGGTAGTATTTTTATTTCCAGTTGAATTTTTGACTGTTAGTGGGAAACATTAATTTGGTACATTTCCCCCGTTTGTTGAGAATAGGATACTCGTCATATAATTTGCGGAGGTTTGAATTAAGTTTTATGTATATGTATATGTGGTTATTAGCGTTCAAACTACAGCTGTTTCTTCTTTTGTTGATTTTTTTTTTCTTATCACTGCCTTTAAACATGAGTTACGTTCTATTGCTTAAATCAGCACCATATGCTTATTACTAGTTACCATGCAATGGGACTCATTTTATTTAGTCTTATGTATCATAATTGTAATTATTTTGTAGCACTTTAGTGCAGTGGTTCTTGAATTTTTTGGTTTCAGGGTACCGATACATTATGTGTTAACATAAATAACATCTATATGAAAAAAACCCTGTTTTCAAGAAAGAACTAGGGAAATGTGGCATTTTGCAAATCACATTAATGTCTGGCTTGAAAGACAAGCTGGATTCTCCTGTCCACTTCTTTTTTTTTTTTTTTAAAGATTTTTTAATTTTATTTTTATCTGACAGAGATAGAGACAGCCAGTGAGAGAGGGAACACAAGCAGGGGGAGTGGGAGAGGAAGAAGCAGGCTCACAGCAGAGGAGCCTGATGTGGGGCTCGATCCCATAACGCCGGGATCACGCCCTGAGCCGAAGGCAGACGCTCAACCGCTGTGCCACCCAGGCGCCCCAACTCCTGTCCACTTCTGCATTCAGTCTATAGTGGTATGTTAATTCTGGTTGAAGTATCTGAAGAAAATCTGACTTCTTACAAATATGAAGTTAGAAAAGGGAGGGGGGCGCCTGGGTGGCACAGCGGTTAAGCGTCTGCCTTCGGCTCAGGGCGTGATCCCGGGCGTTATGGGATCGAGCCCCACATCAGGCTCCTCTGCTGTGAGCCTGCTTCTTCCTCTCCCACTCCCCCTGCTTGTGTTCCCTCTCTCACTGGCTGTCTCTATCTCTGCCAAATAAAAATAAAATTAAAAANAATAAATAAAATCTTTAAAAAAAAAAAAAAAAAAAGAAAAGGGAGGAGTAATTAATGAAATTTTCAGATAATTGTGCATATTCTTTTGATACTACACCAAAATTCTATAAGGGATAGTTTCTTAAAGGTTTGTTGCAGTGTAGAATTTGAAACCAGGGGCGCCTGGGTGGCTCAGTCGTTAAGCGTCTGCCTTCGGCTCAGGGCCTGATGCCGGAGTCCTGGGATCGAGCCTGCATCAGGCTCCTCAGCTGGGAGCCTGCTTCTTCCTCTCCCACTCTGCCTGCTTGTGTTCCCTCTCTCGCTGGCTGTCTCTCTCTCTGTCAAATAAATAATATCTTTAAAAAAAAATTGAAACCAGATCAGTAAACTTTTTATACTCTGTTGCACTGAAATCCATAGGTTTTGGGGCACCTGGGTGGCTTAGTTGGTTAAGCGTCTGCCATCTACTATAGTCATGATACCAGGGTCCTGAGATCGAGCCCCACATCAGGCTCCCTGACCAGTGGGGAGTCTGCTTCTCCCTCTCCCTCTGCCTGCTCTTCCCCCTGCTTGTGCTCTTTCTCTTTCTCTGTCAAATAAATACAATCTTAAAAAAAAACAGAAAGAAATCCATAGATTTTATCTAGTACTTTGAATGGATCTTTTACCTATGCATGATTTTGTAACATCATATGTCCATCATTTGCAGAATGTTGGTTCACTGAGTTATGTAATTCTTCCACATGTTGACATGTTTTCTTATGTAATATCAAAATTTTGCATTCATTAACATCACAGGTTGAATCAGAAAGTCTTTAGGTTTATATAGCTGTCAAGCTTATGGTGGTGGGTATACGTTTTTCAAAGCTACTAATTTTCATTTTGAAAGTTGAATTTTATTAAAGGCATCAAATATTCTTGGTTGTTTCTTTGGAAAGGTTGGGCTTATTCCATTCAGTTTTGAGAAAGTATCCTCCACGTACCTGAGTCTGATAACCATAGTTTGTGTGGCTGCCCCCAGGCTTTCCACTCTTCCAGTGAATTATGTGCCAAGATCCCTATGGAAAGAGTAAGGAAGCTAGATTTTTTGCTTACTCTTGAGTAATAGCCATGCCACTGAACATTTGGAATCATACCAGTTTCTGGCAATCTTCTACTTATAAGGAAGAGCAAACTGAAGCAAAAATGTATGACTTCAGTGTTTTGTATATTTCCTGAACTGCCACCAAGTTTCGTGGCTGGTTCAGCTTTGAAATTTCTGCCAACTGCCTGAGCCAGGTCTACTCTCTGAAGTTAAACCTAAGAGCAGAAACTGTTCCTTTATTCAGTGGCTGGAAGGTGAGTAAAAGGCATGTTTATATTCTTTTCATATTCAGGTATGCATGCATAAATGTACGGTTGGTATACACTGTAGACTTAATAATTTGGGGATGAAGATGAGGAGGAGAAATAGAAAAAATTGGAATTGAAGAATTAACATTAAGGCTTGGAATCACAAATTAAATTCATTAAGGCTGATTTACTTTTTTTTATGAAGTATTTCAAACCTATAATAAACTGTAGAGAATAGTATAACTAGTGTGTAACAGCTGTATATCATAACTGTTGACAGTTGCCGTATTTTTTTAAGGATATAAAATGTTTTAGGTACAGTTGACATTCCATTTTCTTTTTCCTGCTCCCATCCCACCTCCCTATCCAGAGGTAACCATTGTCCTGGAGTTGAGTGCATATTATTGTGACTTCATTGTGAGAGTCTGCAGTTGCTTACAACAAAAATCTTAACAATTTTACTGAAGAAAACAAAATTCTTTTTTTTTTGATATACAATAATGTATCTTAGAAATTATCACTTCAAAAGAAAGGAGAAAATAAGGATAGTTTTTAAAATTGAGATATAATTGACATGTAACACATTGAAGTGATACAATTATACTGCAGTATGACTGTCATTGTAGCATTAGCTAGCACCTCTATCATGTCACATAATTAACATTTCCTCTAGTGCGCTGAGAACATTTGAAATCTAATCTCTTAGCAAGTTTAGTGTTTACAGTTGAGTTTTGTTGTCTGTGGTCCCTGTACTGTATTTAGATCTCCAGGACTTATGTTATCTATTAGAAGAAAACAAAATTCTTTAGAGATGGTTTAAGCAGTTTCATTCAAATTTGTAACAATTAGGAAAGCTCAGTGCTTATATTGAATAGAGATTTTTTTAGTGTAGAGTATATCTTGACAAGGCTTTTTGTTGTTTCTTTTGTTTCTTTACTACATGAATTTTGTTAATTCCCTGGAATTTAGTATAATTTATGTGATCAAAAGTAATTAATAATGAGAAACTTAAAAAAATTCAATCTTATGTGAGAAATACTGATTGATCAGTGAAAAGTTTAAGGATAAAAGAAGACATTTAAATTTTGTGTTAGCCTTGCCACCCATGCATTTTTTATTTTGGTAGTGCAGTCTCTTCTATATCTTTATTTTGGTAATCACACTGTCAATGTTTTGAATATGAGTTAGATAATATTTATGGTATTATTCTTCAGAAGAATTGATATGTAATTTATGCAAGGAACATTGACGTGTTTGGCTTTTTGTCAGTTTTAGTCATTGCTATGAATTTGTTAAAGTAACCTAAACTTCTAGTTCCATTATGCATGAATTCCATTTAAATTTTATTGCCTAAAATCTGGAAGTTTGGGTTGTGAATTCTTTTTTTTTTTTTTAAAGATTTTATTTATTTATTTGACAGAGATAGAGACAGCCAGCGAGAGAGGGAACACAAGCAGGGGGAGTGGGAGAGGAAGAAGCAGGCTCACAGCAGAGGAGCCTGATGTGGCTTGATCCCATAACGCCGGGATCACGCCCTGAGCCGAAGGCAGACGCTTAACCGCTGTGCCACCCAGGCGCCCCTGGGTTGTGATTTCTATTAAATAACTAACTTTATTTTGACTTCTGTATCCTTATTTGTGATTTTTATGGAGAATGTCAGAAAGCATCAAGTTTTTATCTTTATTGTATGTTTCATTTGGCTGTTCCTAAAATTCTGTGATGCTCAGTTTTTATCATCAAACCTGCCAATTTTCTGTTTTATAAAGCTGTTGAGGATAACTTAGGAGGTTTTTATTATACCTGAAGGGACTGATGGCTGTACAAACGTGTTTCTCTTTTTTCTTTTGATTTTCTATAGCTTCCAGGTTATAAAGTTGGTTCTTTGTTTTGATTCATGTATACTTAAAGTCTTAGGAAGACCTTGGCTACTTTACAAAACAAATACAACATGGCAAAATTAATTTTACAGTGTATAGTACTTGAGGTATAAAAACTAAGTCTTGAGGGGCGCCTGGGTGGTGCAGTGGTTAAGCGTATGCCTTCAGCTCAGGGCGTGATCCCAGCGTTCTGGGATTGAGCCCCACATCAGGCTCTTCTGCTGGGAGCCTGCTTCTTCCTCTCCCACTCCCCCTGCTTGTGTTCTCTCTCTCACTGGCTGTCTGTCTCTGTCAAATAAATAAATAAAATCTTTAAAAAAAAACAAACCAAAAACTAAGTCTTGAAATGATGTTAATTTAAAACTATCTTACTTGTTTTAAACGATCTTTTTGAAAGTCATTTTGGCTGTTTCAAATAACTATATTGCCATTTTTTTTTTTTAAACCTCATGCAAGATTGTTGCACACAGACATGGTTTTGTCTCTAGTTCTTTGAGCGTAAGTGTATTTTCTTATATCAAAATTTAAAATGGAGAAAATGCAATGTAGCTGATTTTTCTTTCTCTGCCACATGGCCTCTCATTGTAGAAAGAGAAGACACGTTACTTGGTTGGCTTTATACTTTTATTGCTTGAAACTGTATTCTGTTGATATGGTGATAGTACTAATATGGTAATCCCTACAGAAAAAAAGAAGGTAAGACTTTAAAATTGATTTATTACTTTAAAGAGCAATTCATATTCTTTGTTTTTGTTTTTTTAATTTTTATTTTTTTAAGTAGGTGCCTCACCCACTGTGGGGCTCGAACTTAACCACCCCAAGATCAGGAGTTGCATGCTCTACTGACTGAGCCAGCCAGGTGCCCCTATACATGTTTTTATTTTATTTTATTTATTTTATTTTATACTAAACATTTTATTTATTTATTTGACAGAGCGCACAAGCAGGGGGAGTGCAGGTAGAGGGAGAGGGAGAAGCAAGCTCCCTGCTGAGCAGAGAGCCTGACATGGGGCTCAATCCCAGGACCCTGGGATCATGACCTGAGCTGAAGGCAGATGCTTAACTGACTGAGCCACCCAGGCACTCCCCATACATGTCTTTAAAATAAAGAATATGAGGGGTACCTGGCTGACCCAGTTGGTAGAGCATGTGATTCTTGATCTCGGGTATGTGAGTTTGAGCCCGATGTTGGGGGTAGAATTTATTTTTTAGAAAAGTTCTGTCCAATAGAAATAAAATGCAAGTCACATATATATTTAAAAATAAAAATGGAAAAAAAACACACATGGATAGAATACTGAAGGCTTCCATGTTGAAAAAAAAAAAAAAAAAAAAGGCAGCCCCTTTAGCCACAGCCTCATTAGTCCCACTTTTAGGGTACCCAGCGCCAACAAAAAGCTACATCATAACAGAATAGGAAGGGCTACCAAAATGAGTGTGAAGTCTACATTTGAATTATATTCTTGATTACATTGACCATGATACAAAGTGCCTTGTGTCATTTTATATTCTCATAGCTTTTTGATTTGAAAGAATTGAAGGAACTTTTTATTGAGGTGTAAATATTTACAACATTTACATCTTTATCATTAAGCAGTGATAGCTAACAGAAATAGGTAACCCACTGAGCCCATATTTTGTTCACTATGGTGAGCACTTTACATGAATTATTTCATTTATTTCATGTAATGGACCTATGAGGTGTAGGTACCATTGTTATTTTATTGATGAGACAAATGGGGTTTACATAGGATGTAACTTGACTAACATCGTGCAGCTTATAAGCTTGTGCCCTTGATCCTCATATTGGTGGTTTTCATTGTAAGTGCAAGATCAATTTTGTCATTAAAAGGCAGCATTAAAAAAAGAAAGGGAAAAAGAGAACAGAAGAAATTTAACTTTTTATTTTGGATTCCACACATACACTGAAGTAGAATAATAAAAGGAATCCTGTATGTCTCCACCCAGCTTTAAGGATTTATGGTAGATTTTTTTTAACATTTTGTCAATGATTAAAAGCAAACTACTTATGTAAAAAGATATAACTTCACTTTATCCATACATATTTGCACTCCTCCCCCATCATTGCCCTGTTGAATTTTACCTCCCCAGGCTCTGTAACACTCTGTGCCACTGTTTTGTTTTGTTTTTTATCACAGCGATACATAGTTTTAACTATTATAAACCTCAGTTCCTTCATAAATTCCCTATTGGATTTGCCTTGCAGAAACAAAAATAATCTATCTAATCATTGTCTGCAGATTATGAATATATTTTTAATATGCTGCTTTCTAAGTGTGTATCTTTATATCATTAGTTCAGTGGTTCCTACCTGGGGTCAACTTTGGCAGCATCTGGAGACATTTTTGATTGTCACAGCTGACTGTTACTGGCATCTGATTAATGATCTGGAATGCCACTGAACATCCTGTGTGCGCAGGACAGCCCCTCACAACAAAGAACTGCTAGCCCAAAATATCAGTAGTGCTGAGGGTGAGAAACCATGGTCTCATGTAAGAGAAGCTGTTATTTTTTTAGCAGACAAGCTGTTTGATAGAACTACGGTGGTATTAAAGTCATAAAATAAATGGGGTTTTTTGAAGATGCCAACAGGAGTGACCAAAACCTGTTTACCTCCCCAGTAATTGTTTTTGTTCTTCTCCTCCTTCTCTCCCTCTCCTCCTGCTGCTTTTCTTCTCTTATTGTGTCAGAAGAAATTTGTTTGCTTTTAGGAGATTACCCTTGAGGTTTTATCTTTATATGGATTTTTAAAAAATATCTACTCTTAAGCACCATATTTTTTCACTAGCCATTGTTTGTCAGATTACTTCTTTAAAACAACTTGGGGTGTTTACCACGATCACAAAAGCACATTTTTCTTACTTTGTGCAAGTTCTGACTGAAGAAAACCCTTAGAGCAAAAAAATATGGTAATTTACACATGGCTTTTTATTGCTCGTGAAAAAATTCTTACAGTTAGAAATATATGGCTTGTCTCCTCCTACCTCATCCACTTTAATTCAAGCTTGATTTAATTCTTTAATTTTAACCTTAAAGATTCATATTTAGTAAAGAGAAAAAGCAATATAAAGTTGAAATGTGGCTGATTTCTCACCTATATATATTAGTAGAGCAGAATTATCTATAGGGCTTTTTCATGGTAAAAACTTACCAGGAAAGGGTTGCCTGGGTGACTCGTTCAGTTAAGCATCCGACTCTTGATTTAGCTCAGGTCATGATCCAGCATCAGGCTCTGTGCTGGGCATGGAGCCTGCTTAAGATTCTCTCTCTTCCTCCCCCTCTAGCTCCTTCCCCTTCTCTCCCTCTCTAAAAATGAATGAATGAATGAATGTTTGTATGTATGTAATGAAAGCTTACCAGGAAAGAAAAATAAACTTTCTTTTCTCTCCCCCACCCCCATTTTTTTTTTTTAACTTTTCATTGTGGAAAAATTTTAAGCATATACAGTAGTAGAGAAGTAATACAATTAATCTTGTTTCAGCTATACCACAGCCATTGCCCTTTGTATCTCACAGGATGATCGATTGATTCATTGATTGATTGACTTATAGAGTGGAGAGAAAAAAAGGAGTGGGGGAGAGGCTCAGAGGGAGAGGGAATCTTAAGCAGGCTCCTTGCTCAGCACGGAACCCAATGCAGGTCTTGATCTCACGATCCTGAGATCACCACCTGAGCCAGAATCACCAGTTGGATGCTTAACTGACTGAGCCATCCAGGAGCCCCATGGATTATTTTAAAGAAAATCTCACACAGTATATCATTCTGTCCTAAAATTCTTCAGGACACGTCTTAATAAGGATTCCTTTTTTAAAAAATAATTAACCAGGATACTATTAGGATACCTTAAAAAAACAAACAGTAATTCCAGTATCATCATACATTTAGTCAGTGGGAACTATCATGCTCAAATTCCAATGTTCCTTGATTTTTTTCCCCCTCTTCTGATGTATGGTTCAATTCTATCTGAAGTCACCGTGGTTTGCAGTTGCACAGCTCACAATGTTCACTTGTAAAGGTACCACTGGAGAAAATACAATTCATCAAGTCATTTGTATTACTATGAAGGCATGAAACACCCTCTGTAGAACTGTTTAAGGAATTTGGCTGATAAAGAAGTAACAGAGCATTGTGTGTCAACTAAAAACAAACAAACAAACAAAAAAACCCCCCAAACCCGAAAACCACTACAGAAAAGATCCTTTCCAGAGTTGTACTGAGGCACTGATGTCTAACTTGTGACATTGTTGATGGGGGGAGTTCCTGAGCTGTGTTTACTGAATGGATTTGTATTATTTTCAGATTGTATAGAGTTAAAGTTAACAAATGGATGCATTTATGAAGGAGAAAGTTTTAACGCAGTGTGACCAATGTCTAAAGAATAGAGGGCTTTTAAAACAAAGGTTGACAATAAAATAAAAGCAGGTGATATAAGAATTTATATGATGGATCAAATAAAAATGTTCATTAATTTAGATAGTATGATAGGAACTGTATCACTCTATGTCAGTATAAACAATGGGGACATTATATACAATTTGTATACAAACCTCAATTTGGTATATTTCTTACTTGCAAAATAAAAGAAATTGAGCAAGAAGGGTAGAGAAACCTCTTTGAGTTTAAGTTTAAAATCTCTTTAAAGTCAGATCAGTTTATATGTCTTTAATGCAAAACAACTTAGTAAACGTTTCTAAGTTCGGAAATAAAAACTCCTTCTTCCATGTTCTTAGCGGGTGCTAGAAGTAGACAGTGTGGCCTGGCCGGAGGTGAAACACTAATAGAGAGCCTGCATGCTCTGAAAGACTGCTGTGTTTGAAAAGAAATGCAGCTGATCATTATTATTTTAAGAGCTCTATGTATGTGTATCCATCCACAGTTTCTTGCTTGTACTGTATCATTAGCTATTCCAAAAGAAGAAGGGAACAAAAACCTCTACAGACATATTCTGTGTTCACATTTTCCCCCTTTTCTCTAAGAGTCTGTCTTGAGAATATTTTATGGTTAGAAGTTGTAGTCTTCTTTGCTCATACAGAAAAACAGCATACTATGCAGGGTTGTTTACAGCTTCAGTTTGTTTGTTTCTTCTTCTTTTTTTTTTTTTAAAGATTTATGTATTTATTTGAGAGAGAGAGTGCGAGTGAGCACACATGAGCAGGAGGGGCAGAGGGAGAGGGAGAGAGAAGCTCAAGCTGACTCCACGCTCAGCACAGAGCCCAGTGTGGGGCTCGATCCCACGACCCTGAGATCGTGACCTGAGCCAAAACCAAGAGTTGGTTGTTTAACCGACTGCACCACCAAGGCACCCCACAGCTTCAGGTTTTTTTTTTTTTTTAAATATAACTACAGAAACCTTAATACTATGAGGATTTGATAAGTTTGTTTCTTACTATGTAACTTGTTTTGTACCATTAACAGTTTCTTGAGAGGAACACCTATACTGTTCAGCAAAGGAAAATGCCTGGTGATTTAGAGCAGTTCACAGTCCTTTTTCTATAGCCTCTAAGTGAAGGATTTTTCTTTTATTTCTGAGTAAGGGACAGACTCCCATGGATTAAGGATTGTGGCATAAATCCTGTGGATGCTCTCAGTGCCTGCCCGTAGTCTTTCTGCCCTTGCTATTTCTGTGCATGCTGGCCAACTTCTAAATCTCAACATCTGTGTCTCCGGCTCAGCGCTTTTTCTGCTGCCAGCCACTCTGCCCTCCTGGAGGACAGGTCAGAAATGCTAGGGGATTAACACTCATGCTGAGAACCACTCTTAACCAGTATTTGACAGGAATTGGTGGATAAATACCTAGCTCCCTTAACCCTCAAGTGGGGTGACTCTGGGCGCATGTCCTGCAACGTCTTATAGAGCTCTGCAGCAAGAACAGTTTTCCACAGTGGTATGTAGCTGGTTCCGATTTTCTATACTCCTCTCTCCATTAACTCATTTCCCCTTCCTATCTCTTTTCCCCAGCCCTCTTCCAAAATTTCCTGGATCATCTCACAAATAAATTACCTTTAACTTTAAAACTTTAAAACCTTTTTATAGAGTGTGCTTCTGGAAGAATCCAAACCAAGATAGAGGTAGTAATAAACTGTAGCTCTACCTTTACTCAGAAAGTGAAAATGGTGTCTTTATAGAGATAACCTTGACATATACCTCTCCTTTTAAAAAAAAAAATTGCAGACCAATGTAGTATTATAATTCTTATTAAGTTACCTAATGCCATATTTCACAACTTACCACTTATACATGAGTATTTTCGGGGGAGCACTGATGTGTTCTTTGATCCTCAGCGTTGAGTGTCTGTGCATCCAAATGGTTTTAAACCCTACTGTGATTCCTAGGGATGCTGCCCTTAAGGCGTACTTTAATAGACCCAAATATTCTAAGGCTGAGGTTCAGGAAGATTTAAAAGAGGAAGCCAAGATGTAGTTTTAGAACGCATTGGTGTTTTTCATGGTTGTGTGACTGCTGACATTGCTTTCTCTCCCCTAATCACTGCTTGTTTC
The DNA here is from genome assembly GCF_002007445.2 of Ailuropoda melanoleuca. NCBI lineage: Eukaryota > Metazoa > Chordata > Mammalia > Carnivora > Ursidae > Ailuropoda > Ailuropoda melanoleuca. The sequence goes on along the minus strand of NC_048224.1, from coordinate 86,447,217 downwards.
TGCTACTGTCTCAGTCAGCTGCCTGTTACCATTCTGACTGACCATCGTCAGCTTCCCACCTGTCTCTGCTCCCATCCAGTATGACTGACTGGGCTGCTACTGCCTTCACTAGGCTTTCATTAGCCCCACTGATGGGACTCAGTCTCACTGGTAAACATGTCCTTCTGATCCCTGCCCTTCTGTTCATTTGGACGTCCCCAAAGCCTCCATGAACTCTTGTTACGATCTCAAGAAGGTACTCTCAGATACCCGCTCTGATTCTTTTTCTCACTTCAGCCCCCAGTCTTTCATGTATGCAGATTCTCTTTTTCCAGCTTTTTGAAATAACTGCTTCAAAGCAATAGAACTTCTCCACTGAATATAATTTACTAGGAAGACAGTTGCAAGGGGAAAATATTCTGTATACACAGTACCTCATTAGCTGAAAAAACTATCATTTATGAGAAACCGTTTCATTCCAAGACTATAAAATTCATGAAAAGTAATTCACATAAATTAATTGCATCACTGATTCAGCTGACATTCACCTCCCCCAAAGCCTTTACTTGCTTCTAAGTCTTGTCAGAAAAAAAATATTAAAATATGTTAAGTGGGAGAAAGAAAAATTAATTGGAGCCTGTGTAATGGTAAGTTTACCATACTGTCTCACAAAGATAACCACAGTCTGGAAGAAAAATAAGTAAAATTTTGAAACGCTAGGACCATGATTCTGTTTTCCTAGTTTTTAACATGTTAGTCCTTAAGTTTAGTATTTCTAATACTGCAGTATTTCTAAATAATACTGGTTGTGTCCACTGTAAGATTTATGCTTGAAAGTTAAAATAAACAATTATTGGAAAGGAAATAAAGTTCTTCAGTATATGTAAGAGATTGTATAGAAGATTCTTTAATGAATGCATGAATTCAGAATCAAAGCACAGCTACCAGTGTTGTATATTTTGATCTGAGTGATGGTGACAGGGATGTGTTCATTTTGTGAAAATTCATCAAAGCTTATAAACTTATGACTTGGATACTTTCTTAAATGTAAGTTATATTTCAGTAACATTTATTAATAAAGCAAAGCACAGGAAGAAAAACACATTTTTCTAAAAATCCGTCTACCAGATCTCTTTGTTGATTCAAAAAGTTAATTATAGGTATTAATCACATTGTATTAGTTGTATTATGGGGGTGCCATAATAACAAGGACAGACTGGGTGGCTTAAACAACAAACTTATTTTCTTAGAGTTCTGGAGGCTAGAAGTCTGAAATCAAGGTGCCAGCATGTTTGGCTTCTTCTGAGGTCTTGCTCCTTAGTGTGCAGATGGCCACCTCTTTCTGCCTCTTCACATGGTTGTTCCTCTGTGCACATGTACCCCTGGTGTGTCTCTGACCAAGTTTCTTCTTATAAGGACACCAATCTTTTGGATTAGGGTCTACTCTAACTTTAGAGTACAGTAACTATAGTTACATTTTATTATCCCTGATTTGGTTTGGATTTCCTCAGAAGCTCACCCTATGATATTTGATTGGGAACCTGAGAATGACTCTGCAGCACGAGATGCATCTGTCCTGTAGTTTATGTATCATTGGAGAGTGGTACATACAGGGCTATGTCAGCCAGCAGAATTGTACTGGCCAAATTTATAGAATTAGAAGAAGTGCTGTTTAAATAGTAATTTACTCACATTATTATTGGAGGAGGAGACTTGCTTTTTTTGACCCAGATCGTTTCTGAATAGGAGGATTGTGTGTGTGTGTTGTGAGATACTGATTGGAAGAGAACACATTTTACTAATATGATATTAAAGATAGTGACTTTGCGGGGTGCCTGGGTGGCTCAGTCGTTAAGCGTCTGCCTTTGGCTCGGGGTGTGATCCCAGGGTCCTGAGTTTGAGCTCCGCATCCGGGCTCCCTGCTCCGCTGGGAAGCCTGCTTTTTCCTCTCCCACTCCCCCTGCTTGTGTTCCCTCTCTCGCTGGCTGTCTCTCTGTGTTAAGTAAATAAATACAATCTTTAAAAAATAATAAAAAAATATAGTGACTTTGCTGCACAGATAAAAAGACTGTAGGTAGAATTTTAAGTACTAGATCAAAGATGTTTTAGGACAAGATATTCAAAAATAGTGGTTCATTATTAGAGTAAAACAGGGGCTGGCAAACTCTGTTCTATTGAAACTGATCGCTGCTAGATGTAGTGTTCTCTAATTTGGAAAACATGGCTCTCATGGTTCTTTTCTTTGAGTTTAATTTTAAAGATAGAAGAGGAAGTGCTTAAGGATTATCAAGTTTAGGGGTGAACTCAGGAGTATAACTCATGAATCTATGTGTGTTATGGCTACTAAAATAATGCTGGAGTAAGAAAGTAAGTCCATCCTGCAGGCCTGTCTTATTTGGCTTCCTTTTTGTTTTGTTTTTAATGCATATTGGTGATTTTAGGCCGGGCATTCATTCTCCAGATGGCCAGACTAGTAGCGTAGCCGTTAAGCCTTATTTCGTACTCACTTGTTTCATATACTTATCTTACCTATCCCATCCCTGACAACTTTTGGATTTAAGACTGCCTGATTTTAGTCCAGTTTCTTTTTTTGAGGTAGCAGAGTTACTTTGGATGATTTCGAGAATAGAACTAGAGACCGGTTTCCTTTCTCTGTATCCATGTCTTTTCCTGCCATGGAAAGAATAGCAAAGAAGTGAGGAGATGAGTAAAAAGCCAAGTTATACCTCTTTGGTCACAGGAGAGAATGATAATGTGCTCTGTAGTTCTTATGTTGGGAGTCTAGACAAAACTAAAAGAAATAGGTTTAAGTAATTTGGGGGTCCTGAATGGCTGTTGCAAAGCGATTCTGATACTGTATGTCTCTTAAGTAAATAATAAGTAACCATATTGGAATGCTGTAGATTTTCCTTTCCATTTAAAGTTAGGGGAGGGGGGAAAAAACAATTCCCAGATTGAGAATCTTAATATTCCTGACAATTACCAGACCCATTTTAGGAATGGAATCTCATAGCTTATTTGGTTAGGGAATTAAGAAATTCAATGGTAGAGACCAACGGGGCGTTTGTATTTCCCAACTATAGTTTCAGATGAAAAGCAGTGTGATTCACTACCTAAAAGGTAAGTTTAGCCTATAAAAACATCATTTGTGGAATTAAAATAAAAAATAAATGTATAATAAAACATCGTTTGTACAGTGTTTTACAAAATACTTTTGTAATACTACCGCATGATCCTCAAGAACTCTGGGAGGAAGAACAGGTAACATGATGAGGGTTGGGCAGATTTAATTTGACCACCAGCTATGGGATCACTATTACATCATGCCCTGAGAATCCAGTGATTTGAAAAGATACACAGTTCCTATCCGCAAATAGTGTCTAAAAGGGGGGTAGGAGGGGACGGGGTTCAGTGGAAGCAAGAGAGGAAGCAACCAGATTCTCCTGAATGAGACAGAAGCTTCATTGAGAACCTAGCATTTAAGACCTGAAGTATTAGTTCAGGCTGTGCCATAAGCAAGCAAAGCACGCCTCTTGTTTCCTGAAGTAGCATGTGCAGAGGTTTGAGGGCATGATAGGTTTGGAACATTGCCAGAGCATAAACGCTGAGGCACAGAGTGAGGTGACATGGGACTAGATGTAGATACGTACTAGAGGGAGTCAGGCTATGATGATGACTACTTTCCAGTGCTTTGATAGAGGAAAATGGTAACTCCTGAAAGTGTGTGGATCTTGGTGAAACTGCCCTGGGAGTGTTGAAGAGTGGCAGCATTTTCAGTCTAGGAGGTTGGGGCTATGATACGGGGCATCTCAAAGACTGATGGTGCTACTAGAATAAAGGTTTGGGGAAAGGAGAGGAGAAAAGTAATTATTTCATCCTTGGAACTCATCTTTTTTGGGCTTCCATGTTCTCATGAGAGACTCAGTTTCATTTTGAAGTTAGTTGTCATGCAGCTATAAATATTTTATATACATTTTTATTTCATCTTTTATTGCTCATACTGAAGAATGAGGGATGTTTTGATCATTTCTGGGTATAGTATTTTTCAAAAGACAGCTATTAGCTTTATTCACTGTAGCAAGCAAGTGCCTCATTCACTACTAGTGACTTTTTTATTCTCTCCCATTACTTTCATTCACACAGTACATAGTACTTCTCATACCTTAGCACTTGAATATTTGTCATTCTAAATTTAATTTCCTTTAAATAACTTTTGTGAAGGATCTTGCATTTTCTGATCCTTGTTCCATGCAGTTACTCTACAGTGAAAAGAATTAGCTTTAATAGTGTTTATAATTCTGTATAAGGTCTTTTCAATTGCATTAATTATTAGCCCTCACTTGCAGCCAGTTTTTAATTGTCTTGACTGATGTATTGTCTAATTGGCTATGCAGATTGTTACCTGGATATAGTGATGTTTTATAAATATTAAAAAATAAAATTTTTTAAGTAACTTTTAAAAATTTTTTATTTAAATTCAGTTAATTAACATATAACACAGTGCTCTTGGGTATTATATAAGACTGATGAAGCACAGACCTGTACTCCTGAAACAAATAATACATTATATGTTAATTAATTGAATTTAAATTTAAAAATGTGGAAAAAAGATAAAGTTGGCTATACTTACAAAAAACCAAAAAACAACCCAGTGCTCATTAAAGCACATACCCTCCCCCAATGTCCATCACCCCGTTACCCCCCCTCTCCCCCCAGCAACCCTCAGTTTGTTTCTTATGATTAAGAGTCTCTTATGCTTTGTCTCCTTCTCAGGAGAAACAAAATTTATCTGCTTTAGATTTAACTGGGTAATATATATTTGATACATATTGTTAGGAATTTCTGTTATAAAGTGCACTGCCTTATTTGAAGGATAATCTAGTGCTGTGTAAGCTTTCTAGAACATCAGATTTATTTGAAAATAGATTGTTATTCCATTTCTTTCTTTTCTTTTTTCTTTTTTTTTAAGAGAGAGAGCGAGAACTAGAGTGAGTGGGTAGAGGGAGATGGGGAGAGAAAATCATAAGCGGACTCCCCGCCCAGCACAGAGCCTGATGCGGAGCTTGATCTCACAATCCTGAGATCATGACCTGGGCTGTAACAAGAGTCAGATGCCCAATCGACTGAGCCACCCAGGCACCCTGATCATTATACCATTTCTGTAGAACTATAGGTATCTTTGTAAAACTTATTTTATAATATTTTAAATCTTTGTCTGGAAGTTATAATTCTTTGAAAGCTTGGTGCTTAAGGTTATGCTTTGAGCAGCAGGCAGAGGGAGAGGCAGGGGAGCCTGATGTGGGACGCAATCCCAGGACTGGCTGGGATCATGACCCAAGCTGAAGGCAGACAATTAACCGGCTGAGCCACCCAGGCGTCCCACATATATCATTTTTAGAGAATGTCCATTCATATCCTTCGCTAGGATATTTGTCTTTTTATCATTGAATTGTAAGAGTTGTATATATGTACAAGTCCCTTGTCAGATAGATATATGATTTGCAAACATGTTTTCCCATTCTCGAGGTTGTCTTCTTACGTTTTTGATGGTATTCTTTAAAGCATACACCTTTTAATTTTGATGAACTCCAACTTGTCTGTTTTTTCTTTTTGTTGCTTTATGTGTTTTTGTTATATTTAAGAAGGCTTTGCCTAGGGGCGCCTGGGTGACACAGCGGTTAAGCGTCTGCCTTCGGCTCAGGGCGTGATCCCAGCCTTATGGGATCGAGCCCCACATCAGGCTCCTCCTCTATGAGCCTGCTTCTTTCCTCCCACTCCCCCTGCTTGTGTTCCCTCTCTTGCTGGCTGTCTCTATCTCTGTCAAATAAATAAATAAAATTAAAAAAAAAAAAAAAGAAGGCTTTGCCTAACTGAAGGTGATAAAGATTTACTCCTATATTTTCTTCTACGAGTTTTGTAGTCTTAGCTCTTACCTTTAAGTTATGTTCCATTATGAGTTAATTTTGTATATGGTATGAAGTAGGAGTCCAGCTTAACTCTTTTGCAAGTGGATATCCAGTTGTCCCAGCACTACTGGTTGAAAAGACTGTCTTTTCCCCATTCAGTTGTCTTGGCATTGTTGAAAATCAGTTGATCAGAAATCGTTTATGGACTTGGAATTCCATTTCATCACTCCATATATGTATCCTTCATGCCAGTACCACACAGTCTTGATTATGTAGATGTTGTAGGAAGTTTTGAAATTGGGAAAGTTGAGAATCCTCTAGCTTTGTTCTTTTTCATGATTGTTTGGCTCTTCTGGGTCCCTTGAGTTTCCATGTGAATTTTAAGATCAGCTTGTTAATTTCTGCAAAAAGGACCAACTGGGATTTTGGTAAGGATTGTATTCAATCTATAGATCAATTTGGAGGATCTTATCATCTTCACGGTATTATTTCCAAGCCATGAACATGGATGTCTTTGCATTTATTTAGGTCTTTTAAATTTTTTTTGTGTTTTCTAATTTTAGAGTATACGTTTTGCACTCTATTGCCTTTTTAAAAATTAAGTAATGACTTGTTATTTGTATAAAAAGAGAGATGTTCATTAAAAAAAATTATAACAGTACAGAAACATTCAAATCACCCAGAGTTCTCACCACCAAGAAGTAAATAATTATCATTTGGTTAATATCATTGCAGCTAGACATCATAAAGGTATGTACATATAGAAATAAGGGTGTAAGGAGAGAGAAATTGTGTGTTCTATTTTTTCAGTTACTTTGGTTAAACTTGTATTTTGAGATAATCGTAGATTCATGTGCAGCTGTAAAAAATAATACAGAGATCCTTTTTTTTTTTTTAACCCAGTTTCCATCATTGCTGACATACTGCCAAACTATAGTACAATCCATGTAGTACTGTACAGTCTGCTGCCATCGGTATTGACATCCATACAGTCCACTGGTATTCACATTTCCCCAGTTTTACTTGTACTTACTGATGTGTATGCATGCATGTGTTTAGTTCCATGCAGTTTTATCACCTGTGGTTTCCTGTACCCACCACCACTGTCAAGGTACAGATAGTTCCATTCCCACAAGAATCCCTTGTTTCAGCCTTCTGTGACCATGCCACCTTCCTCCCAGCCTCACGCCCTACTTTCCCCCACCCCGTCTTTAACCTCTGATAACCACTGATTTGTTTTCCATTTCTATAATTTTATCATTTTAAAAAATATTAAATAAATGTTATATAAATGCTTTTATTTCCCACTTAAATTCCCTGGACATTCATCCAAGTTTTTGCATGTATCAGTAGTTCATTTCTTTTTCTCACTGAATATTTCCATGGTACAGGGGCATCACAGTATAGTCACTCATTGAAGGACATCTGTGTTGTTTCCCATTTTTTGCTAGTACAGATAAAGCTGCTATGAACATTTGTATATAGATTATTGTGTAAACATAAGTTTTCATTTCTCTGGGGTGAATGCCCAAGAGTGCATTTACTGGGTCGTATGATAATTACATGTTAAATTTTATAAGAAACTGCCAAAATTTTCCAGAGTGGCTATTTTTAAAAATAAGTATAGATAATTTAAAAACATTAAAAAAAGTGAACACTAACAAATACAGGAAAGATGCATTAACATAAAGAGTTGAATGGAACATGTCCATTCCCTCAGAAGCTGCTGGGTATCGTATCCTTCATCATAATGCACACTTTCCTCCACAGAGGTAACCATTATCATTGACATTTATGATAATCACTATATTTTTCTTTCATAATTTTAGCATGTAAGTCTTCATTCCTTTGTAATATATTTTACTTCATTTTTGATTGTTAAAAAGAATCATATGGGGCACCTGGGTGGCTCAGATGGTTGAGTATCTGCCTTCGTCTCAGGTCATGATCCCAGGGTCCTAGGATTGAGCCCCCATATCGGGCTCCCTGCTCAGCGGGGGGCCTGCTTCTCCCTCTCTACTGCTCCCCCTGCTTGTGCTCCTTTGCTCTTTCTGTCAAATAAATAAAATCTTTTTTTTTTTCAAATAAATAAAATCTTAAAAAAAAAAGATTCATACAAAGTGCACTCTTTTTTAGCATGGCTTTTTAACTGAACACTATTTTCTAAGACTGATTCATGTTGTATATAGCAGTAGCTTATTAATTTTTGTTTCTGTATTCCAGAGTGTGTATTTAACATAGCTTATCCATTTTTACTGTTGGTGGATATTTGAGGTGTTTATAATTTGAGGCTCATTACCAGTGCTGCTATCACATTTTTGTACAGTTGCCCCGGTTCATACATTTTTAAAAGGCATATTCCTAAGTGTGGGCTTTGTTCGGTCACAGGGCGTTATTTATTTTTTCTTCTAGTTGATAATGCCAAACTGTTTTTCAAAGGAGTTATACCAGTTTATATTCCCATGAGCGGTGTGAGTTTTTTGTTTCAACTTTTCTACTGCAGTATAGTCCAATTTTTGTTTTTAAGGTTAACTTAAAAATGGATGTGTAGTGATTTCTCATTGTGGTTTGATTTCACATTCCCCTGATTTCTAATGAAGTTGAGCCTTTTCATTATTGTCCATTTGGATTTCCTGTTTTATGAAATGCTTGTTGAAATCTCTTACCTATTTTTTACTGGGTTGACTTTTTCTTTTTGAGTTGTAGTTCTTTATAAATTGTGGGTGTAGCCCTTAGTTATATGGGTTATAAGTGTCTTTTATTCTGTGACTCACCTTTTCATTCTCTTAGAAGTGTCTTTTGATGAACAGATGTTATTATCTTTGGTGTATTTATTAGTCTTTTATAATTTGTCCTTTTTATTTCCCGTTGCAGTGCCCAAGATCATAAAGGTATTCTCATATCATTTTCCAGAAGCGTTTTCGTATTGTACAGTCTACCTGGAACTGGTTTTTCTGTATGGTGTGAGATGGGGTCAAATTTTATTTTTCCTCAGTATTGATGAATATCATGTACCTTTTAGAAGACTATCTTTTTCTCGCTGTTACGCATTGCCAGCTTTGCCATAGGTATTTATTGAAGCAGAAGTCTGTTTTTAGACTCCTCTATCTGTTCCATTAGTTGATTCATTTATCCTTATGCTATACCAAACAACTTTCTTAGTGTACCTTATACTAAGTCTTGATATTCAGGACAGGAAGCCCCTTGCCTTCTTGTTCTTTAATAGTATCTTGGTTATTTTTGGCCTCTGCATTTCTATGTAAATTTTAGAATCAGCTTATCTTCCATAAGCACTTGACAGGTTTATTTATTTATTGAAATTATATTGTTCTGTATTGCAGCTTAGGAAAAATTAACATCTTTTATTGACTTTTGCAATATATGAACATTTGTGAAGTCTTTAATTTTTTTAAAAGATTTGTTTATTTATTTTAGAGCATGCAGTGGGGAGGGACCGAGGGGGAGGGAAAGAGAATCTCCAGCAGACTCCCTGCTGAGCATAGAGTCCAACAGGGGCTCGATCTCAGGACTCTGAGATCATAATCTGAACTGAAACCAAGAGTCAGACACTCAACTGACTAAGCCACCCAGGCACCCCTGTGAGGTCTTTAATTTTTTTCAATAATGTTTTTAGTTTTCTCTAGGTATCTTATGTACTTTTATTATTTCTAGATGTTTGGTATTTTTGACACTACTGTGTATAAAGCATCTCTTTTAAAAGATTGTCATCACTTTGTTTCTGGTATATAGATATACAATTGAATTTTAATATTGACCTTGTACTCTTCAACCTTGTTCAACTGCCTTATTCATTCTAGTAGTTCATCTATAAAGTTTTTAAAATTTCATACCTGTGTAATCATAAAATCTGCAAATAAAACCTGTTTTGTGTCTTTCTTTCCAAATACTATACCTTTTATTTCTTTTTCTTGCCTTATTGTACTAGTTGTGGGTAGTGATAGGATCCTGTCTAACATTTCGTCTTATTTTTGCTATAGGTTCTGGTTAGTTGGATGTTTTGGGTAGGCAGTCCTTATCAGATTAGGGAAATTCCTGTTTCTTTCTTTCTTTCTTTTTTTTTTTTTTTTAAGATTTTATTTATTTGACAGAGATAGAGACAGCCAGCGAGAGAGGGAACACAAGCAGGGGGATTGGGAGAGGAAGAAGCAGGCTCCCAGCAGAGGAGCCTGATGTGGGGCTTGATCCCATAACGCCGGGATCACGCCCTGAGCCGAAGGCAGACGCTTAACTGCTGTGCCACCCAGGCGCCCCTCCTGTTTCTTTCTAATTTGCTAAGCATGCCAATGAATGAATGATGAATTTTATCAAATATTTTTTCTGTATTGAGATCTATTGATATTGTAAAATTTATTTATGTGGAAAATGTTGATTTTTAAATAGCATTCCTGGACTAACTCTGACTTGGCTTTGACTTATAATACTTCTGAATATTGCTAGATTCATTTTGCTATCTTTTGTTTCATATTTTTAGATTTATGTTCATGAATTTAATTGGCCCATAATTTTCCTTTCTCCTAATGTTTTATCAAGTTTTGTTATCGAGGTTACACTGTACTCATAAAATGAGTTGGGGAAGTGATCCTTTTCTTGTTACAAAGATGATTTTTTTGTAAGACTGGGTATATTTCTTCCTTAAATATTTAGGGGAATTCACTGATTAGTCTAACTGGAAATGGAATTTTCTTTGTGGGCAGTTTTAAATTATGGAGTTGGGGAGCATATTTGTATGGCATTTTTCCACATCTTGTGACAGCTTTTATCTCAGACCGTCATTTTAAGAATGTTTGTATAACAAAAGCCTTGAAATACAGAAGTATAGGGTCTGTCTACAGGACAAAGGTTTGTTAGTTTGCTGGCAGCCTCTGTTTGTGATTGGTGATTTCCTAAGCTTAGGGTTCCTCAGCTGTGACACAAATCCTCTGTGTACATATTACCTACCTGAGCCTCTTCTAGGTTGCTGCCATGGGCAGAAAGCAGCTAACTGGATACAAATGTAAAAATCATGCTGTCTGCTTTGTGGTGAATAATAAAATCCTTTTCCCCCTGGCCTAGGAGTCTCCTGTCTTCTGCTGGCATCTATGAAATTGTGGCAGGATAACTTGTTTAGTTTGCCGGTAACTTGGGTGAAATGTCAGACCCTTCTCAGTTCTTGACATGAAGTCGATTTATTTATAGGACTGTTTGGATCTCCTGCATTGGTGAATTTTGACTTTCTTTGTTTTATCTAAATTGTCAAATTAATTGGAATGAATTTCCACTCGTTTTCTTTTAAAATATCCATACAATTTGTAATAATGCCTTTGTTTTCATTCCTGATACTGGTTATTTGTGTTTTTGCTGGGTATAGAATTCTAGGCTGATAGATACTTTGATTCAGCTCATTGAAGATAGTCAAAGCCTTCGGTCGTTTTTGTCATGGAGAATTCTGCTTAGTTTTACTGCTGCTTCCTTGAAGGTGTTATCTTTTTATTCTCTACTTAAAATTTTTCTCTTTGTATTTAATTTCTACCGTTTTAATATGATATCTAAGTGGAGATTTGTTTTTACATAAGCTGCCTGGGATTCATTGAGCCTCTTGTATCTGTTGGTTGCTATTTTCCTGCAGTTGAAAAATTTCAGACACCATCCCTTTAAATGTTGCCTCTGTTCCATTTCATTTTCTCCCCTCTTGAGATTCTGATTAAACTAATGTTTTAAATAGGTGTTCAGCCTTCTCACTCTACCTTTTATATATCTTTTCTGATTTTTCCAGCTTTATTCTTTTCTTGCTGTGTTGTGCTATATTTTAGCTCACTGAAGTTTTCTTTGGTTGTGTCTAGTCTCATTCAATGAGGTTTAAATTTTACTTATTGTATTTTTAATTTCTAGATGTCCTAGTTGGTTCTTGTTGAATCTCTGAGAATTTTCCTTATATAGGGATGGAGGAATTTTTGGCAGTCATCTTCAGAGACAATCTACCACAACCACATTTAAACTATGTTCAAGGCTTGATATTTTTCTGGTAGGATAGCCAGAGGATTGAAACCAGTTAATCGTTAGGGTAACCATGTAACGTATCATCCAACTGGAACGTTTCGGAGGGTTAAAGGAAGTGTTATAAACCAGACTGTCTTGGGAAACTAGGACCTGAGGGCATTCCAGTTACAATTCATTGTGGACTTTTCCATGTCCTGTTTACCCTCACCTTGAGGGTATAGTCTTTTAGGATTTTAATTTTTTATGGTAAGAGACTTCTGTTATGCTTTCCACCTTGTACAGCTCTGGATTTTGTGTTCTGTTTATTCCCTCCACTGCTTTCTTTGGGAGATTGCCTAAACAGGGTGTCTCATTTTCTCTGGATTGACCCATGACCTCACAGATTCTTGTTTTCCTGTATTTGGAGATGGTGATTACTTACTATCTTGTGGTCTTTTTGACACTTCTAAGATTTTATTCAGCTTTTATAGTTCTTTTCAGTGGGAGCTTTGATCTAAATAGCTTAGGCCACCATTATAGAGAATAGGAACAAGTGTGGTTAATTTACTTGAAGTAACAGAAGAAAGAGAATGGAAAGAATTGTTGAATGTCAAATAAATGCTTATTTTCCACACAAAAATATGAGTTCCCAGGAGCTGCTTCTGTAGTTGGGGGATGGGGCTGTGGGTGTGAAGCGGGGAGGAATTAAGGGGTTCGAGTCATTATGTTTGTTTTTTCAACTCCATGTCCCACTTTTTGACAAACTTGTTAATTCCTTTTTATGAAAATTAGGAAGTTATTTCCCTCAGAACACAATTTCTCAATTTTTATCAGTTACATTTTCACTTTATTGAGGCTTTAAAGGTTAACATTCTGTTCCACAGCTAATTCCCCTGCTGTTTAACCTTAGTATTAGCTGTAAATAGATTTTGTGCTTTTTTTTTTTTTTAGTTTTCTGAGCATGCCATCTTATTCTTGAATTATTTATTTTCATTTATCTGTATATTATGTAGATTTCCATATTAGATCCCTTTATTTTTAAAAAGAGTTCATGCATGACTTTTAAAAATATGCAGTTTTTTTTCAGTTTCATTGTAGAATTTTTGTCTCCATTTTAGGCTCAAGATTATGTGTCTGTTACAGATATATAGTTATAATTTTATATATAGGTAAATTATGTATTTTATTCCTTAAGGAGTCCTATGCAATTAATGAATGTTTACTTTTAAGCTGACTGAACACTTCTGTGGAAAAATTGATTTGCTTATTGGACCACATTTTTCTCACCATGCTTCTTTATTTCCTCTGATGTTGAAATATAATTTTTAATAAGTACATTTTGTCTTAATTATAAGATCTGATTTAATTTGGTCACTGTGGTTTATATCATATGAAAAATGGTCATTTTGCTTTTTTTTAGTTTTGGGCGTTTGTAGTGAAATGGATTGAATTGTTATTTCTGTGTGCTTATATAATTAAGGCCTCTTTATTACTTTAATGTACTGCTTTAATAAATTTTTATTCAGTAAAATTATTCAATTTTTTTTTCACATACGTTTTAAAATTTTCTTTAGAAGGATATGACGTGGAAAGCATGACTTTTTCTTCGAAGATATATTTTTGTATTGGTAGATTGTCAGTCTCTTTAGTGGTCCTTGCCATATATAGTCATCAAAAAACAGAAGAGATATGACATCAGTTCTTTATATACCTCCCTCCCTTCTTGCTGGCTGTCTCAAAAAGGAAAGGGTCACATATTTCAACTAATGACAGCTTGGAATTTATTTTCTTATTAATACTGGTTTTAAGGAGAGTTGTTATTATTACTTCAGAATAGGAAATCAGAGGAGAAAAGCTTGGCCCAGGGAGGTTTTTGGGGAATCTTTGAATGAATAGCTAAGAGTATTTTATATGCATCAATTACTTACATATATAAACATTTCTTTCTACTTTTTTTTCCCCCAAGATTTTATTTATTTATTTATTTAAGAGAGAGCACAAGCAGGTGGGGTCGGGAAGGGAAAAAAGGCAGAGGGAGAAGCAGGCTCCCTGCTGAGCAGGGAGCCCCTAGGCTCTTGACCTGAGTTGAAGGCAGATGTTTAACCAACTGAGCCACCTAGGTGCCCCTCTGCTGTTCTTAAACAGTTTTCAAGTGAGTTGAACGTCTTACCTCTGAATCACATTTACATTATAAGGTTCTTTGATGATCACTCTTTCCATAGATGGAGGAGAAAAAAACAATTTTCTACTTTTCAAAGCTAGGGGGAGAATTTAGATTGACAATGGTATGTTGTAGTAGTTGAGAGTGGCTTCTGGAACCTGACTGCTGAATTAAAACCTTTCTCAATTTCTCATTAGGAGGGACGCTGGGTGGCTCAGTGAGTTAAGCATCTAAGATTTTCAGCTCAGGTCATGATCCCAGGGTCCTGGGATTTGAGTCCCGCATCGGGCTCCTTGCTCAGCCGGCACCCTGCCACTCCCTCTGCCTGCCACTCCCCCTGCTTTTGCTTTCTCTCTCTCTCTCTCTCTCTCCCCCCCCCCCCCNCCCGTCTGATAAATAAACAAACAAATAAATAAGATCTTTAAAAAAAAAACAAAACTCTCTCATTAGGAGCTCTGAAACCTTAGACATACCTGACCAAACTTCAGTTTCTCCGTTTGTACATTAGACATAGCAGTAAGAAAAGTGCCTGGCACGAGTTAATGCTTAGTAAACATTAGTGTCATTTTATTCTTCTTTATTTTATCTTTTATTTTTATATTTATTATTTATTGTTACTATTTTTCATTTGTAATATGAGCTAGGAATTTGAATAGAGATGAGCAGTAGACTTAAAGGTGAGTCTTAGGCTACAGAGACAGTTTTAAATAAATGTCCTGTGTAAATATGTTTTTAAAATAAGGGTCTAAGAAAGTGAATTGCTGTGGTAATTAAATTACAGTTTAACTTAAAATAAAATTTGAAAGAAATCTATCATTAATATGCAGCCAAGCAGAAGATGTTATTAATAGCAGCTTTAGTTAGGTGTGTGTTCAATTCAGAAAGATTGACCAAGCAATGCCGTTGGTCCTATCCTCCTCTTTGATTTTATGAAAGATTGGTAGGAACTATGTTAGCAGGCATCTTCTTTGAGTGCTTTAGATTAAGAACATTTCTCAATCTGTCCTCATCCTGTTTGGTTATATTTAGTACATATAAGTGACCAGAAGCTAAAAGATGCCTGGGTTCCAAGGCAGTATTTGGGACTCTTTAACTGTATTGCTCTAAGTGGACATCTTTTGCTTATTAGTTTGCCAATTTTCAAAATACTTTCTCTTTCCAGTGCTCTCCTAATATATGTATTATCATGTTTAAGTCTTCTAAGGATTTACTAGTAATTTGCCTCTCAGATAGCTATGTAAAATAAGATATTAAGCAATAGTAACTTTGTATTTTATCTTTTAAAGTTGTATAATACAAAAACACTACATATTTAGAAGTAAATATAAAATAAATCTATTAATATGTAGATGAGTGAGTGTTGGCTCTTAAAAGATGAATAGATTCATGTTGTATAACCTAAAAAAAAAAAAACTCATTGTTATTGGCCTTTAGGTCACTTTTTATCTGATTTTTTTTTTTAAGTATGTGAGCTTTAGCAGCAGTGCTTTAGTATTTTCAGTGTAAAAAAAAAAAAAAAAAAAAAAGCCNAAAAAAGAAGCCAGTGGTTGCTCTTCTTGATCCTTCTGTTGACGTGTTCTTGGGGGGAAAGTGTCTAATTGTTTGAGTAGTTTACCACAAGCTTATTAATTTGGAAAATTGAAGATAAGAATGCTAGCTACTTAGGGAACAAATGGCCGCCCTGCTGGTTTAAAGCCTCAGGCCCCTCTCTGGAGATAGCTTCTTATATAACTCTTCATTCATGCCTTGCTGTTTCTAAGAAATTGGCCATGTGGGCCTGCCAGCTTCTACCAGTTCAGTTTTTCAGACTATGTTTCTCCTTCCCAGTTTTCTTTCTTTCTTTTTTTTTTTTTAAGATTTTATTTATTTATGTGACAGAGAGACAGCCAGCGAGAGAGGGAACACAAGCAGACAGAGTGAGAGAGGAAGAAGCAGGCTCCCAGCGGAGGAGCCTGATGTGGGACTCGATCCCATAACGCCGGGATCAGGCCCTGAGCCTAAGGCAGACGCTTAAGGACTGCGCTACCCAGGCGCCCCTCCTTCCCAGTTTTCTTACTTCACTTCCTCTCAAGACTCTAAAACAGAGCATGCAAGATGTTTTTTGAACCTAAGTATTTTTTTTTAATTGTTTGATACGACTGGGAAGCAGAAGAGAATTATGCTTTTCTCTGTTCACCCTCTTACTCCTCTACCCCCTAAGTGGGGAGGGGGGGTATAGTACAAATTCTGAGAGAATTCTGTATCTCAGAAATTTGTGAAGTTGTTCCTTTGCTTACTTTATATAAATACCCTCTCCACCCTCCACCCCCCCCCCCAGTTGCTTAAAGATATTCTACTTTTTCTTAGATGTTCCCATGGAAGAATTTTTAGTTCATTTTTAGCAATCAGTTTGGTTCTTATTCCCAGGGAGCTCACTATTCTTCTGGATTATTCAGTAATTATTCTGTACCTGAATAAGGAAAATCTCCTTGGCTCACAGAGGTTTTTTTCCTGGTTAGACTTACTCCCTGACCTACCAGTCACCCCCTTTCCTTCCTGTGATTGTGGCTCAACATGTCTCAGAAATGGATTCTCTATCCTAGTTTTTTTCTTGCAGCAAACTCACTACACTGACTGAATTCCCTTTTGGTTAACTTTGGCATTTTCTGGTATCTTAAGCCAAGTCTTGGCCTAGTCTAATGAGGGGAGGTGCTAACCATCCCTCAACATTATCTTGCCCATTTTCAAAAGGCTGCGTTGTAACAAGTAAACGTATATGCATCATAAATGTCTGTGGTTGTATGTTTTGGTTTTGTTGTTTTATAAACTAATCACCTGTAACTTTTAGATTCTTTTGTCTGGTGTATCTCTCCAGTAATCACCCAAGCCTCATTAATAATTTTTCCTGCACCTAGCTATATATAGTCTTTCCTTTTTCTTTCTATAGGGGTTTCTGTAAAAATATACATGGATGGGGGCGCCTGGGTGGCTCAGTTGGTTAAGTGTCTGACTCTTGCTTTTGGCTCAGGTCATGATCCCAGGATTGTGAGATTGAGCCCCGTGTGGGGCTCTGTGCTCCTTGGGGAGTCTGCTTGAGACTCTCTCTCTCCCTCTGCCCCTATCCCCGCTCACACATGCTCTCTCTCTCAAATAAGTAAATCTTAAAAAAAACAAAATAAATAAAATACACACACACACGTGTGTGTATGCATGCACACAGATAGAAAAAATACATGAAAATCAAAATACTTCTTTTAGGGGCCACCTGAGTGGCTCACTTGGTTAAGTGCCCAACTCTTGATCTCACCTCAGTTCTTGATCTCAGGGTTGTGAGTTTAAGCCCCTCGTTGGGCTCCACACTGGGTGTAAAGCCTATTTAAAATACAAAACAAAACAGTTGTTAGCATATATGATCGTGGGTGTCTGCATTCATACTTATTTTTAATGTTTTTAAAAAAATAAGTACTGGGGCGCCTGGCTGCCTCAGTCAGAAGAGAATGTGACTCTTGATCTCAGGGTTGTAAGTTTGAGCTCCACCTTGGGTCTAGAGATTACTTAAAAACAAAACAAAATAAATTAAAAAAATAAAAATAGATAACAGTTCATCAGATGATGTGCCTAAAGTAAATGCTAAATGGTCTAGTTTTTTTATTAAATTCAAGGAACCACTGAGATTAAAGTTAATATCATTAAATAATTCTTAACCTTAAAAATTAGTTATAAACACCTGTTATAACAAGGCAAAATCAATGGAGTGGAATTAGGAAGAAATCAGACTTGTTCAGTTTTACACTTTAATGATGTAGAAAATATGTCTAAACATCTTAGAGGACAGTAATCAGAATTACTTTTTGAAAAGTTGGGCCTGTTTTCAAAAAGGAATTTTCCAAAGTTAACTAGATTTAAAAACAAACAAAAACAAAACCACTAAATGTTGTTTTTATTTTTTTATTTAAAGATTTTATTTATTTATTTGACAGAGAGAGAGAGAGACAGCGAGAGAGGGAACACAAGCAGGGGGAGTGGGAGAGGAAGAAACAGGCTCCCAGCAGAGGAGCCTGATGTGGGGCTTAATCCCAGGACTCCGGGATCACGCCCTGAGCCCAAGGCAGATGCTTAACGACTGAGCCACCCAGGCGCCCCTTAAATGTTGCTTTTAAATGTACCTAAATACTCTGGAATCTTGGGTTTGGAAAAACCTGTTGTGCTATTAGGTTGACTGCTATATTTTATGGTAGGGAACAGTTTTTTAAGACCTGTAATAGAGAAGTGCATTATAATGGCCTCAGTATTTCATATCCAATTCAGTATTTTTTTCCGAAATAATTAGTGATCTAAATAAAACTAGAGGTTCTGGATTTTATATACAACATCCTTAACATTGCACTTCTTTTTTTTTTTTTTTGCATTGTTGGAAAGTTTTAATTAAATGAAGGTATTTATAGCAGCTTATGAGATTTGTATCAGTGATTTTTGTTTGTTAGAGACTCCTGAACCATTGTGTATTTTGGTCAAGAAATAGGAACATGGTCACCTCTTCATAAATTATTTTAGGTAAATTTAAAATTTCATCTTAGATGTTTCCCTCTGCCCAGCACACTTTCCTTTATCACTGCTCCCTTGGTGCTTGTTAACAGAAGCAAATTAATTTTAATATTAGCTTAAGCAAAATATGATTAGGAAGACCAGTCTGCTGCGGAAGTTAGCCATATGTATTTCAGAGCTAAATACAAATAATTTCTAAATTGCATGCTGTTTTGGATAGTCCATATTACATCTCTGCTTTATTAGCAAGGATGATTATGATTCAGATGCTCCAGTTTTAACCTTGACTGACATCATTGCAGTTTAAGACATTTAACCAGAATTTATTAGATAGGGGTATCTCTAAGATTGTGCTATCACATGTATTACTGCTGACTGGTTTTTACTGCTGATGAAACAGCTGCAACGATTATTTTGTTGTTGTAGATTTTATACATGAAGATAGAATATAAATGTCCCAGTAAATTCATCATATGTATTTTTAAACTAATACAAATGAAAACTGTGTTGGCTGGTGGCAATTTAAAGTGTATTCTTGTGTTTATAGTATTCCTCAAAGTATTAAGCATACATTTGTTAAAAGTTCTGCATTCTGTTCATGTCTAAGTTGAAAGCCTAATTAATGTAAATGTGCATTTTTGTGCATGGTATTCATGGTTATGTCGTGAAGATATTTTTATACTGGATAAGATAATAACCAGTGCTTACTGAAAGTCTGTAGTGGGTGAGGCACTTTGCAAATAATTTAAAATTTCATTTAAGTCTTATAAAAGGTCTGTCAACAAATCATTATCTCCATTTTGTTATGAGGATGTTGAAGTTCAAAGAAGTTAAGAATCTTGCTTACATCATGTAAGCAAATTAGTGAAGGTTAATTGGATTTGAATCCAGGTCTGACTTCAGTGCTCACGTGTGCTGTATTTTTTCTTTACAATATGTCCATTCTGCAGACTGTACAAGTCCTAAAAAGTTAACCTCCTTTTCCGCAAACTTGTTGTATGAAAATCTAGATTTACTAAGAGACAAATTTGGGCTATCCTTTATTCTTGATTCATCTCCTGTTCTTTAAATGACCCAACGTGATATTAAACATATTATTTGTTTTCCCATAGTTCAGTTTGTCACTCAACATTTTTACGAGTACCTGGATTGTGAGATTTTATCAAGCGAGGCAAACCAGGGTTTTGGGACTCTGTATTCAGCACATACTTCATGAACGCCTGTTTTATGCCAGGTTCTAAGTATTAGAGATTAAGTGGCTGGCAAAAGCAGACACAGTTCCTGCTGGCTGTGGAGCTAGTATACCTGGATTTCAAGTCTTGGATCCACTTTTACCTCTTAATAACTGTATGATCTTAGGTTCCTTAGCCCTCGTAAGTTTCTGTTTCTTCACCTGAAAGAAGGAAAAAATGATAGTACCTTTCTTAGGGTCATTGTGAGGATTAATTGAGATCATGTATGTTCCTTAGAGTGGTGTCAGGCGTGTAATGAAACAATAAACATTATCTTTTAATATCATCTTTAAAATAGCGATTGAACTATAATGAAATTTCTTTTAAAAAAAACAACAAGCTTCATTAGTATTATTAGCTTCAGGCTGGGTTGGTAGTCCCCTTTTCTTACTTGCAAAGTCTCATTAAATGTTTCATTTGCTCTGCACATGGCCATATATATTTTAGAAATATAGTACCCTATAAGCTGTGTTTTTATTTTTCGTGTTTTAAGGACAGTGCTAGAAGCATCGCATGGGATAATTCCAAATACAAGAGTATGTATGTTTGGCTTGTGGCAAGTAAAGTAAACTGTTTTTCATTACTTTTCTTTTGAAAAAGAAGATAGTCACTTTGTGATTTATTCTGTAAAGCAATGAGAATAATGAGAACGTGAGAAGAATTTAAGAAAGAAATTCTTCATTGACAGCAAACAAAAATATGACAACATCACTCTGACTTATGATTGGCATTTTGTATGATTTCTTGAGTCTTTTTTAATGAAAAGTATTTCTAAATATTTTAAGAAATGGGAAAATTGAAAATGATATTTTCTGTATACTTACAACACAGTACTTATGCACTTGGATATGTAAATCCAAATGCAACTAACTGAATTTAAAAAGGTACACTTATTAAAAGTTACGCAAGAGTAATTAATCTAGTCAAATATCCCTCTAGATTATTAAATTGTTTAAGAATATTATGATCTATCAAGAGTGTGAGGATGAGTTAAATGCATCCAGAGATGATTTCTTTTAGAGACGTACATTAAAATGAATGACAGATTTCTTTAAGTAGTGGTTTCCATTGGTAATAATTTGTTACGACAGTTAAATTCTCTTCTTGTGAATTCATGCAAAAACTTACACTACCTCTAAGGAGATTTGTTCAGTGATATCTCCTGTAAAAAGATATGTCAGGGCTATTTTCATTATCTGTAATGAAATCTTGTTAGAGAAAATCTTACTTTGACATTAAATCATTCTCATTTTTTTCATAACCAAAGTCCAAATGCCAAGGGAAAGTCAACTCAAAAGCTGGAGAGGTATGTAAACAGTTCAATTATAGTGAACTGTTCTAAAGTAGATTTTACTGTATTTTTCTATTTTCATAGTTCCTTTAAATCCTGATTAAGCTGTGTTAAGAGTACATAAGAGATAATTTGATGTTTCATTAGAAACATTTTTTCCCCTGTTAAACATAAAAGAAGATTGTGTGGTTGATATGGAATTTTGGTCTTTTTTTTTTTTAATATGGGCTTTTTAAAGGACTTTTTTGTATAATTTAAAATATTTCCTTTAGTAATATGCAGCCAACTTTTGCATTACCTTTGATTTTGTAAGTGGAAGTCAGAGTTCTGAGAATGAATATTAGCTTTGCTACTAATGTATTCTAAGTTTTTAAGGTGTGAGCAAACTTTAGGCATATATGCTAATTTATGTAACCTCAGTCAGGATTTTCAGAAATCTTTTGTGGAAATTTATTAAAATTAAAATTTAGCTACCTGCTCTAATGGCTAAATTTTAAAGGAGCAAATTTAAGGTATAATTTGTTCTTAGAAGCTAAAGAAAATGAGAGGCATAGAAATTATTTAGCTGCTTTTTGGGAGGAAAGAAATGCACTCACATTTAGAGCTGAGTTTCTGCATTTCATTGAGAAGCCATATATAAAATTTAATTAAAAAAATAACTTCCTATTTAGCATGAGGTTAAAGAAATTAACTCAGTGAATTTGAGATTTAGCATCAAAATCGGTAATGAAAAGAATAAGGTTCTTTCATAAGAATAATGTTTAGTGATGCTTATTTAATATTTTTGAGCTTGAAAAATGAATAGATTCATAGTTCTGAAAATGAACTCCTTTATTATTTTGATACCACATAAGCTGTTAAGGCTAAGTTATCCATGTTGTGTTGGAGCTCAGCCTGCAAAGAAATGAATTTGCTGATTTTTGTCAGTTGCAAGACCAGTCAGGGTTACTGTAGCCTGCCAGTTGACTACATCAATGCATAATATTGTGTGAAATCATCAAGTGGTAGTCTTTGTTTTGAAAGTGACACATGTAACTTTTTATTATAATTATTAATACAAGCAGAGAAGCTAATAGTGCTTTTATTTATTTATTGTCATCATGCAGTTTTCTAGGAATGTTCAGCAATATGTCAGTTCAGTTATAATTCTAGTATGAAATACAGGAATTATGAATAAGCTTTTGGTGTCTGCTGTTAAAATTAAATCAATAACTTTAATACCTTCTTAAAATTACATTTGGTTTCACTATAGCTCTTAGTACATCTGCACATCTCTTTTGCTCTCAGTAATTTTTACCACTTCAGTTTCTTTGTAGTTTTGTAGAAAGGATTTTAAACCTTACAGCCTCGTAACATATTTTATTACCATTTACTTAAATGATAATGTACATGCTTGTTCATTGTGCAAGTACCCAAGACATTCTTATTGAAAGACAGCTTCAGGAGAGATAAACAAATAGCAAAAGCATTCAGTCTTTATTTACAATATATAGAACATCGTTTTCGTTTTAAGTATAAGAGTCTGATCAGCAGGAACACCCTCGAGAAGGACATCTTTAGCGATAGAATTTACATACCGTTAGCTCATAGTAATTGATTAGCAGCAGGGCTCTGAGTACAGAGCTGGCCAGGCACACATTATTTGGGATGCCTTTGATGCTGTGGTTTTCCGAAGCTTGCTGGCTGCATGCTTGTTGCCTTTGTTCATGACACAGGTAATTACTTGATAAAATGAAGTGCATCACTGTGAACAATTGACCCTTTGGAACAATCCAGGCTGGTCAGCAGTCTAAAACCACACTTTAAGGCCATCATTATAGCCTCAAACTTAAGAGTTTCCAAGGTACAGACAAAGGTGTTGTCTTCCTTTAGTACAAGTCGAGTGCCATTTTCAGACTTTATGAAGTATTTAAATTGAATGATATTTGATGATATTGAAAACTCCTCTGGAAATCCATCCAGCCTGCTTTTGGACACCAGAACAATGCGAGATTTTATTTTTGATATGAAATCAGGAGCATTACAGAAAATTCTCAGTCCTTGTGAGCGATCATGGTTATCTGTTATTTCCAAGAAAGTAGTCTCTCTGGGTGTTAGCTGTTCTTTTTCCCACCTGGATTTCACTTCCTCCGCCAGTCCCTTGAGCTGAAAGAATTCTGCTTCTTGTGCAAGAAGTTGATTTTCTCGAAACCCTTCGGGCAGTAGAAGTTCTCCATTTCGTAGGAAGTTTAGGACATGCCTGAAGAGAAGTCCATCCCTGTCTATGAAGTAATGACCATCAGCATCAAACGGGCAGAGAATTTTTCCATTTACTATACCTTCAAGGAAAGTGTCTGGGTACTTGGTCAGTGTTTGTTTTTGAGTAATGTATAAATATCCACCAACGTTGAGGGTCATCAGCGTGGATTTGCAGTTCTTTCCTTGGTCGGCATCTTCCAAGCTGTTGTGTTTCCCTTCATACTCCTTTTCTTTTTCTCTTCTGTTTATTTTACGCTCCATTTTTGAAAATGCTATTTCAGCCTGTTCTTCTTGGCTTTGAGATTTTTAAAAAAGAAACACTACCGCACAAGCACGCCTTTATTCAGCCCCAGCCTGGTGATGGAATGGAAATGCTGGCAGCATCGCCTGAGCTGTCAGCTCGGTTTTGCAGTAGGTGGCGTATCAGCTATGTGTGCGGGAGCTTTCTGGAGTAAGACAGGGGGAAAAAAAAGGTAATTTGCATTTAACTGTATCGGGGAAGGAACTTGTTGTTTTAAAGATTTTCTTGTATAGTCTTTGAGATAATAAAAATTGCTCAAAATAAATTGAATGTCCTCTTAGCAGTTAAGCAATTACAAATGTTTAATTCTCCAACTAAGTTTGAGTGTGTTTCCATTTCTAAATGTCTTTTAAGTTATTGCTCAATCAGGCAAGCTTAATATTGAATAATAATGTTAACTTTTGGAGAATAATGTATATTGAATTAGTATCATCTTTTAAAGTAAATCATAAACAGGAAGCCTAAAGAGAAAGGAAGTAGGTGTATAGAATCTTTTCTCCTATAAAAAGTCACACATTTCACAGTGGTATAGTCATTTTAGAGACCCAAATGAGAATATTTAAATCTTATTTGTGATATTGCACTTGAATTTAATTGGATTTGCATGTGATTCTGATTTGGGGATTTTTAGCATGTGAGAAGAAATTTTCTGGAAGCCCTTTAACAAAAGGTTTTTATTTATTTATTTCCCTAAGGGAAAACATCAAATATACAGGCTTTGCAGTATTCATTTACATTTCTTTTTGTTAAGATTTCCTATGGAAAATTCATAAACTTCTTTTGCCCTGCAGCTGCTCCAGTGCTAAACAAAGACTTGGCTGCTATAGAAAATACTGTAACTATATGTGTGCGCGCGCATGCATTTACACATACGTGCATGTGTTAAGATAAAAGATTCAGAATACCTGCTATAAAATAGTGTCATGGTAAATTTTACTGTTTTTTTTTTTTTAATTGTTGTTGTTTTCTTCCCCCCCAAAGTGTTTGCAAAAGGCAAGAGAAAGGGCCAAAGACAGCTTTTTGCCCCCCCCCCTTTTTTTTTCTTTTTCTTTTTTGTGGAACTGGAACAGTGTTGAGTCTGGTGTTTTTCCCGTTTCTTTTTTTTTTTTTTTCTTCCTCTTTCCCTTGTAACTTACCTTCCAAAACATTTACAGATCTGAGCTTTCTTTTCTAGAGTTTAAAGTCCCAGTGGTAAGAAGTGTGAACATTTTCCCCTAAACACTATTATTTGAGTAGTCTATCTGCTAAATTATTCTGAGGAACTACATTATTCTCAGAATTAAATTAGATTTAATATTGAATTGACTTCTATTACATTAAAGGTATTTTTTAATTATTCAACTGTATGTTGGTGGAAATACTGGAGCAGAGTCTTCTAAAAATGCTTACCTTGTATTTTCTGTAAACAATGTTAGATTTTCTTTAGATATAAAAAATTGTATCCCTAATTATAGCAGGTAACATACTGATCATTGAGATTATCAAAAGTCCATTGAAATTAAACTAGAAATGCATAAACATTTTTAGAGCTGAGTTTTTGCTTGGGAACCATAAAATTCAACCTCATTTTACCAAAAATAAAATTACATTCTGGAGTTTTTAGTGTTTTATCTAGAACTTTACATTTTGGTAATGGTAAGCCAGCACCTGAACTAAACCTTCCTCTCAGTCCTGCATCTTTTAAGAAGAGTTTACTCTTATATTCTGTTTCTTTCTTTCTTTTTTTTTTTTTTTTTAAGATTTTGTTTTATTTGTCAGAGAGAGCAAGCACAAGCAGGGGGAGCAGCAGGCAGAGGGAGAAGCAAGCTTCCCACTGAGCAAGGAGCCTGACACGGAACTCGATCCTAGGACCCTGGGATCATGACCTGAGCCAAAGGCAGACACTTAACCGACTGAGGCACCGAGGTGTCCCATATTCTAACAGTTTCGTCTGTATGTTGATTTTATTTCGGAATCAAGTCTTTTTCTATGGATCTGACTTTTTAAGAAATATTGAGTATATTTTTTTGGTACAACTTTGGGGTTCATATGCATGGGGTTCATATGTTTATAGTCACTGCACCATGTTATAAGCAGAATCAACAAAGGCATAATAATTTCATTAGTAGGTCTAGTCCTCTTGAAATGAACTTTATGGAACGTCAGAATCAGTAGAACATAACTATAGTGTAGTGGTGGAACCCAGGTTTTGTGTTTAAATCAAGTGATGTAGTAGAATCCCAGGTAATACTAGGCCGCCTTCCTCACATCCTGTTTGGCCCGTTTGTAGATGCCGTCATGGGGAAATAAAGCCAGGCTTTCCCAGGATGGAAAGGTGAGGCAGGACTACTGCAGGTTGGACTGCTGCCTCTTCAGTCATCATTCCAGGGCTGCCTTACACTTGGCTAACTCACTTCTGGTTTCTGCAGCGTGAATTTTAAAACTATTGGTGCATGTTCTTTGTTTCAGCTGGCTTGCCTTGACAGACTCTGAACCACCCCAGTGTGTGCTTCTGACCCTTGAACACTTTTTTTTTTTTTTCCACTCTAGACTTTACTCTAGTGTTCTTGGCTTCTACACACCTGACATGTATGATTTGTTTGCCGCCTCTGTGGCCAGGCAACAGTAGTATAACGGAGGCTTTGTCTTAGTGCCGGACTAGAAGTAGGAATCCACAGCACTTTTCTTTTGTGTCCTGCTGCCCCCAACTTGAAGGCTTAAAAAAGAAGAATGGCTCCCAGTAGGCCTTACTTTATCCCTGTTATTCCACATTATCCCCTTTGAGGTAACGTGACTGCGTCTTACAGAAGTTGCAGGTGCTTGTTTGTTGATCACTGCTGCCTGTTGTGGTACACCTGCCCCTTACGAGAAAGCCAGGTTGTTTCCTTTTCTCTGTTCTGGTCTACGTTTGTATTTGCCTGCTTGGGTGGATGGAAGTGGGGAAAGCTTGTCCTGGATTTTGTCCATCAGGTCCACACAGCCTTAAGACTATAAAAATCATGCTTCAGTACCTATGCCAAGGAAAACATGGTGTGATTACCTTTCTCCACGTTACTGCAGATATAAACTGCAATTCCAGCAAAAGGCTTAACCCCCATGTCAGAGATTAGCTCACTTAGATCCACTTGACTACTAGACTTGAGGATTTCATCTCCTTTGCAGGCAGAAGGTTGTATTGTTTTGTTTTGTTTTTAAAGATTATTTATTTATTTATTTGACAGAGATAGACAGCCAGTGAGAGAGGGAACACAAGCAGGGGGAGTGGGAGAGGAAGAAGCAGGCTCCCAGCAGAGGAGCCCGATGTGGGACTCGATCCCGGAACGCAGGGATCCCGCCCTGAGCTGAAGGCAGATGCCTAATGACTGTGCTACCCAGGCACCCCTTGTTTTGTATTTTTTAAAGGTAGGGGGCCCTGTTTTCTACTCAGTACCCTAGAACTTTGTTAGAGTTAGAGCACCTTTATCTTAAACTTCTGTAATCACACATATGAAAGAGCCCTTTAGCCAACTTTGAGGATTTAAACAGTACCATTGTTCTGTTCTTGGTATAAATCTGTTAGTTAGGCCCATTGCCTAATCAAATTCTAGCAAAACCTTCCACTAATATGATACTAATCCTCCACTACCTGCATTAGGCAGAACTTATTCCAGGCCAGTGGGAGGAGTTTCCATCTTATATACCAGCTCCTGGTGGAAAATGAGGTCATTGTCATTGCTGTGATTGACAGAGAATGTCATCGTGATACATGCTTGCTCCATTTATATGCCATGGAAGGAAGTTGAACCTCACCAAGAAGGTATCTGTCTTGGTTGGAAGATACAAGATTTGATTATTCCCCCCCCCCCAGCTCAACATATCACTCCTTTATGAAATTCAAACACTCCTTTTCAAGGAAAAGGGTTGGTCTTAGGAGCTGTCTTTAAAATAAGAACATTGAGGGCACCTGGGTGGCTCAGTCAGTTAAGCGTCTGCCTTCAGCTCAGGTCATGATCTCAGGGTCTTGAGACTGAGCCCCACGTCGCTTCAGGCTCCCTGCTCTGCAGGGAGTCTGCTTCTTCCTCTGCCCCTCCCCCCCCTTTCCTGTTCTCCACCCACCCTTCTCCCGCTCACTCTGGCAAATAAATAAAATCTTTTTAAAAAATAAAATAACATTGTGCTTCTGTCTCCACAGCCTCCACCGATACCAGATCTTTTTGGTTGATTTTACCTCCATGTGTTTTGCCTATCTTTTAAAAAAGATTAGTTCCTATTACCTTAGAAAGAAAGTAAAAGCAACTACAGCTAGTGCAGCTGCTGTCAATTTTTACTTAAATCTGGCACTCTGTCTCTGCCCTGGACTTCGCCACATTTTTTCAAGCTTATTGATCTGCGTCTTTCTTTCTCACTTGAATTTGATACCCACCTGCCTGACTCCATTATGATAGCTTTATCTGTTCATGTCCCCAAATCTGGCTAACCCTTGGCCATCTTACTTTTTATGTCCTCTGATTCCTCTTTGCTTTGAACTGTGGCTTTCACAAGCTAAGTTTTTTTTTAATGTGTGGCTTGCCTCTTCTTCATAGCCTCCTCTTAATAGCATTTAATTTGAGAAACGTTTGTTTTGATATTCAGCTATGACTATTTTACTCTAGCCTCTGTGTTAAAAATAAAAATTAATTGAAAATAACAATAATAAGTGTAACATATTGTTATTTTAAGAATCAACGATTTTTCCATGTTAATCTAATTCTGTTTGAATGCCGAAAGTTTAGTTTAGTTTTGAAATACAAAATTATCTGCATTAGATGTTGTCTGGTACTGGGATTATACTAATACAAGTGCTGCCTCACCTACCCTATGGAGCTGATTGGCCACAGTATCTAACCAACTATGCAGAGTGTGGGAATCCTCCGAGGACCCTTGGATATAACCTCTGATAGGAAGGTGATTTGGATGGGTAATTCTAGTCAGATGAATACGTTTGTGAGTATTTTGTAGTGTTAAACTGAGTCTTCAGAGAAGTCCAGGAATCTTTGCTATATGGGCAAACTTTTAAGCCTCATTTGAGGAGTATAGCAAAGAATAAAGCACAATGAATTAAAAGGAGCACAAATAGAAATGACAGATTAAATGAGAACTTCAAACAAAATTCCATCCCACATTTCTTTGCTTTTCATTAATTACTGAGATGACTTTGAAAACAACTTACAAATCATATTAATTCATATTTTAAATATACTTTGGGAGATGAGTGTTTCAGGGAAAGCAGTGTTTTATAATTGCATAAGCAGAAGTCATTTAAGTTTTTTCAAATGAATTTTCTCTTTTTTTGAAGTGTAGCCTATGCATTATTATTCACCGGAAAATTCTATTGTAACCAGATGAGCAAAGCATTTTCATGAGCCATCAAATGAACACTGAAATTATATTATAGTATAGAACTCATTTTTATAGGGCTATTTGGCAAAATGGAATTTTGCCTTCTCTTTGGGAAGAAGATATTTTTAAAATGTTAATAACCACTATCTACAATCTCAAAATGAGGGACATGACTTTGAAGACTTATAAAGGTGATATATATATATTTTTAAAGATTTTATTTTTATTTATTCGACAGAGATAGAGACAGCCAGCGAGAGAGGGAACACAAGCAGGGGGAGTGGGAGGAGGAAGAAGCAGGCTCATAGCAGAAGAGCCTGATGTGGGGCTCGATCCCATAACGCCGGGATCACGCCCTGGGCCGAAGGCAGACGCTTAACCGCTGTGCCACCCAGGCGCCCCAAGGTGATATTTTATTCAGTCAATGACCAGGGGTGCCTGGGTGGCTCAGTGGGTTAAGTGTTCGACTCGTGATTTCAGCTCAGGTCGTGATCTCAGGGTTGTGAGATGGAACCCTGTGTCTGGCTCCCCGCTCAGTGGGGAGTCTGCTGAAGATTCTGTCCCTTTCTCTCTACCCTTTCCCCATGCTTGTGTGCACTCTTTCTCTCAAATAAATAAACAAATCTGATTAAAAAAAAAAAATCTGTGAGCAAAAAAGTCTTTGTTGTCCTAAATGCTGTCCCCTACCACTCACCATCCCTTGTTATCCTCTTTTCTTTAGCTCTTCTTGTGTCTTTTTTATGGTGTGGAGGAAGGAGAAGGGGGCCTGAACAGCAGGACAGGATAAGATGGTTCATTCGAGCAAATGCAGTTTCTTAGAGTATAGTGATTGTAAATTAGGGATGGAGAACTCTTCCGTGTTGCACATTTTTTCACATGTAACATTTCTGAAATCAGGTTATGTCTTAAAATCATGGCAGTGTTTTGTCGTAGTGGCATATAAAATAATGTATATTATAGTTGATGTTGTCTTAGAGTTGATGAAATATTTGAGCAGTTCTGTGAGCTCTACTACCTTCATACCACCAGAAAGTAAAATTAGTAGAGATGCAGAGAGAGGAAGAAAGGGGGCTTGGAGGTGAGGAACTTAGGGCAGCAGTTTTAAACTCTGGCTACTGCATGTTAGATTTACCTACTGACATAAAAATACCACCATCTCTTGCCCTCCTCACAAGCCAGTTAGAATAGAACCTCTGGCTTTGGACCCAGTAGTTTTTAAAAAGCTCCCCAGGTGATTCTAATGATCAAGCAGAGTTGAAGAACCACCATATTAAGGAAATCAATGAATTTGGGAAAGGGAACTTATCTCAAAGGAGTTCTTAATGATGGGGACATAATTTCTACTCTGTAGTTGTGTGAGGATACTTAACAAAGTGTCTTGAAATTTATAAAGAACTAAACTCATATGGCATCACTACTATTACCAATTAAACATAATGAGGAGAACAGGAGTTACTGAAGCTGAAGTTAATGAAACTTGAATCATATTAGTTGATTTAAAAATATGTGCCATTGGATTGTCTATAAGTATTTCATTAATATTGTATCTCTCACCTATATATTGCAGTCTTTCTAAGTGCAGGGATCTCTATTTTTCTTTCTTGGTATCACTCATCTTATCCAGCACAGTGTTTGGCACTATTTAATAATAATAGAGCAGTTTAGTGAAAGTCTTGGAGAATTGTCTTTCCTGGAACGATTTGTTTTTCTTATCCATTTAATCACTTTTGCTATTTTTTAAAAATTATCCCTAATTTCAAGTGCAGCAGCCAAAGCTGGGTTGCAGCTTTGATGAAGGTCTAACTAAGATAAAATGTTGTGGTATTAGGACTTCCCTGCCCTTTTTCATTTATTTATTTATTTATTTATTTATTTATTTGTTTATTTATTTTAAAGATTTTATTTATTTATTTCACAGAGATAGAGACAGCCAGTGAGAGAGGGAACACAAGCAGGGGGAGTGGAAGGGGAAAAAGCAGGCTTCCAGCGGAGGAGCCTGACACCGGGCTCGAGCCCAGAACCCCGGGATCACGCCCTGAGCCGAAGGCAGACGCTTAACGACTGAGCCACCCAGCCCCCCTTTTTCATTTATTATTACAACACAACATTACTTATGTTTTTTATAAAGCTGTATTTTATTTCTGGGTTTTATCCAGCCTCTTAACTCTTGAAAGCAACTTTGAGATTAGGGATTATGTCTGTTTATACATCAAAATGTCATGCCCACATCTGTATTCAAGAGGTTTTTATATTAGCTATATTATATATATGATGTAACAATCATAAAGGAGACTGTAATCTGAAATATAGGAGGAGCAATAAATAACTTGTGGACTTGCCTTGTAAACGTTAAAACAAAAATATTCTTAAGCTCATTCACTAAGTTATTTCTTTGATCAGAAGTCTGTTAATGGCTTCTGCAGACAGAATAGTCCAGATTCCTTTGTGCCTTTAAGGTCTCCATCTTTTTTTTTTTTTTTGGTAAGATTTATTTATTAGTTGAGAGAGAAAGAGAGAGTGAGGGGTGCGGTAGGGAGGGGTAGAGCTGCAGGGGTAGAGGGCGAGCGAGAATCTCAAGCAGACTTCCCACTGAGCACAGACCCCGCCGCAGCTCCATCTCATGATCCTGAGAGCGTAACGTGAGCCGAAATCAAAAGTTGGGTGCCTAACCGACTGAGCCACCCAGGTGCCCCAAGGCCTCCATCTTTGATTTTTATATGTTAGCTAACCAGTTTTCTTTCTGCTCCTGGGCAACTACTCTTGTCATTCACAGATACGTTTTGATCAGCATTACAATATCTCTTGTATAGGAATGTATATACAGCCTTCTTTCTTCTAGTCCATAGGTGAGCAGTTGAAGAATAGTACTAAGAGGAAGTTGAGATGTTTTCTAAATCTTAGGTCTAGTCCTCAAAATATGGTTTCAGTATATGGTTAGAATTGGGAATTTCCAGTGTATTAGGCATATTTGTAATTTGAATATTATATGAAAACATATTACATAAATAGATAACTTTGGGGGAATATTTATATGATTGCTCATTTGTTACTTTTGAGGTAAATAATCAAGTCCTAACTCTGTAAGTTTACTGAAATCTGAACATGATCTTTTATTCCTAAAATATTTGAAGGTTAAATAGAGATCAGAGCATCAGTTCACAAATTTGAATAGAATAAGGATCACCTTTTTAATGATAAAGAGATTGCAAGTTTGCCTAACTGGTTTGTTAAGATGCCAAGTAGTTGATATTGATAGGCCTTACTTACCCTGTGAACCACAGGCAAAAAACTTCCATGAAAAGATTTTAAATGAAAGGATTGGAAACTAGTAGGAATATTAAAAATAGTTTACCTTTTTAAATTCACCTGCTCTGTGGAAATATTTTTTCTTCAGTCCTTTATCCAGATGATAGACACAGATGTGATACAAATAAGAATCAGGAAAGTAGCTTCAAAAGTCGTAAGGAACAGTCCAAATCTTGGTCCTAGCCACTTATCTGTGTTTTAACTGGAGTTGGAAGTGTTCTTAAAGGCCTCCACATTGAACTGGATCCAGAGTGGCCTTGTGGAAATGAGTGCCTATAACTTCCTGATGCCTAACATCTTCCTAACATACCTGCTATCATTAAGTACATGCCAATGCTAATAAACACCCTCCCTGCTTGTTTATTACTGTAACTTGTTTCAACTAGGCATGCCCTTAACTTGTGAAAAGTTCCTGTCAGTTATTTTTCTTGAGTTCTTCAACATAGTCTATCTCAGTTGAGATAAAGAGCAGGAAGGTCTAGCTTAGAGCAGAAGTTTCTTGACATTTTGTTGTTGTTCCTGGAAGCAATTTCTAATTTCTCCTCAAAGAAAATTTAATTATATCTAAGTCTTTTAGGAAATATAAGTGCAAACAAAGTAAACACTAATGAAATGATAAAACATCTCCACTTGGAAGAGAAGGCCAGTTTTTTAAGTGAAGGAGAGTTGGAACTAGATCTGAGATATCCCAGTAACTTCATTATGTAAATGCCGAGGCTGAGAGATGTGAAGTAGCCGCCAAAGTGACATCACTATTTAGTGACAGGATCAGAACTAGAAACTCTTAAGTTCTTTTTTTTATGGTATGTGTTTTGTATATTTACCCTTTAAAACTTTCAATTTTTTTCTGAAAGTAGGTGGTGGGGTATAGATAAATAAAATACTATTACCAGTGGTGTGTGTTCATACTCATTAAGATTCTTTTGGTTACAAGTAACAGAAACCAGTAAGTAAATGGATCTAGCAAAAACGGTGGGGGGTGGAGGGAGAGAAAATTAGGAAAGATTCTGGAATATTTCCCAGAATCCAATTCTGGTGTGGGTCCCTTAGTTTTAAATAGAGAGAGAGGGACAAACACACAGAGGGAGGAGACAAAAGCCATTGTTCACTCTGTTCCCATCACCTTCAGTGTCCTTCTGCCTCACCTGTGTGTCTGTCTTATAACCCTTAAAAAATTCTTCTTTGTGCAGTGGAGTCCCACAGCCCATAGGAAAGGACCAGTCTGTCTGTCTGTCAGATAAATTCAAAAGTAGAGAATCATGAAATGATATTTATTAATATACATTCCTACTGCCTTAAACATTTTACTTTAAGAGTTAAAATGTAGATTTAGCTACCAGTGCACATGTAGGATAAGGCCTTTGATTTCAGTATAATATGCTGATTGAGCATCTGCTTTCTCTTTCTTGGGAAAATTTAACCCGTAATCTAGATTTACAATTTTGGCTTCTTAGAAAGGAGCAAAAATTTAGACACTGAAACAGCACGAGTGCAGAATCCCTCTAGACTTTTATGTTTCTCTTCTAGTCTCCTGTTCTCTCTCCAGTACCTACTTTGACAGTTTTTTTTATCAACTTAATTTTATATTAAGTCCTGCCAAAGCATTAAACCTGGTTTTCATAGAAATATCTCCTTCCCCCGTACTCATAATTAATGGGATTATATAATATATAATCAAATTGCATAATTACTAACAGTAAAACTAGCATAAACAAGTTCTAATATAGTTAGAGCAGAAGCGTGTGGGAGTATTAGAGATGAACCTGACTACCCACCATGGGCAAGCTGTGGGCATCTGTCACTGTATTTAAAAGAGAGGACTTGGGGCGCCTGGGTGGCACAGCGGTTGGGCGTCTGCCTTCGGCTCAGGGCGTGATCCCGGCGTTATGGGATCGAGCCCCACATCAGGCTCCTCTGCTGAGCCTGCTTCTCCCTCTCCCACTCCCCCTGCTTGTGTTCCCTCTCTCGCTGGCTGTCTCTCTCTCTCTCTGTCAAATAAATAAATAAAAAAATAAAAAAAAAAAATAAAAGAGAGGACTTGAGAGCGTTGGTAATCTAGAAGTGGGATAAGCAGAGGTCTATTAAAAGTGATTCTGGTGTATTAAAATGATTTATATACCTGTCATATCTTCCCACTAGACCAGCAGCTCTTAAAACATGATCTGGAAACTTCTCGGTAGAGGGATTCCTGAGACCTTTTTAAGGGGTCTGTAAAATCAAAACTATCATTCATAATAATACCAAGTCTTTTTGCCTTTTTCAGTTCTAATTTTCTAAACATATATTAGGAATTATAACTATGATAAATAGCAAAAGATACAACCCACATAAAAGCTCTTTGGGGGCCCTCAATACTTTTTTTTTTTTTTAAAGATTTTATTTATTTATTCAACAGAGATAGAGACAGCCAGCGAGAGAGGGAACACAAGCAGGGGGAGTGGGAGAGGAAGAAGCAGGCTCATAGCAGAGGAGCCTGATGTGGGGCACGATCCCAGAACGCCGGGATCACGCCCTGAGCCGAAGGCAGACGCTTAACCGCTGTGCCACCCAGGCGCCCCGCCCTCAATACTTTTTAAGAATATTTGTCACAAATCATTTGAATGGCTGCACTAGACTCTGTACTCCTTCAGGACAGGAGCCATGTTTTATTTATCTTTATTATTCCTGATGTGTTTCAAGTATTTGTGGTCTTTTAAACTGGGCCAACAAAGTGGTATTAAGTGAGGGTTCCTGTATTAACGAACATGACCTGCAATAAACAGCAGTGGTGTGCAAATGGGTGCTTTCATATGCCTTTAAAATATAATGCAGTGTTTAATACCTTTCCCCTGAAATCTTAAGCAACGTTTAAGAAGCGTGGTTGGTGGAAAGAATATGAAAACATTATCCTGTGAGGCTTTAAAAAGTGTGTGAAGGCTTTAAATCTTGCTTAGGAGGCTTTATCATAAAAGTAAGTTGGCTTTTTAAAATTTATTTGAAAGGAGAAGGGGAACGAGCTAACAGAAATGTGGGATTATTTAAGAGCAGCCAATCAGTGGGAAGATTCATTGTAGATGATTAAGACTTTTCTTTCACTTGAGAAGCACTGGAAAGCTATTTCAGATTTGAAAAGGGGATGTGATGGACCGGAAATTATGGTTTGGGGAAGTGAATTTTATTGCTTTGTGAGAGTGACCTTGATTGAAGAATAGTGATGAGAGTAGTGGCCAAGTTGATACGGACAGGTGCTTTGGAAACTTCTTACTCTTTCAGGTATTATGTGGAGAACATTGACAGCAGAATCCTTTAAAAATTAAATTCAGCCTATCTACCTGAAGTAGATACTGCTTTAAATGAGTGGGGAAACAGTCACAGATGGTATTAACAGATAGCTCTTTTAGTATTCAACTAAACATCTGGATATATAAGTAAATTATCCTCAGGGATGGTATGGTATTCTAAATTTGTTGAGTTTTTTAAAAAGGGTAATTTATGTTTTAATAGAGGACTTTCTCATGCATTTAAGATACTTTATACATATGGGGCACCTGGGTAGTGCAGTTGTTAAGCGTCCGCCTTCGGCTCAGGGTGTGATCCCAGCATTCTGGGATCGAGCCCCGCATCAGGCTCCTCTGCTGGGAGCCTGTTTCTTCCTCTCCCACTCCCCCTGCTTGTGTTCCCTCTCTCGCTGGCTGTCTCTCTGTCAAATAAATAAATAAATACAATCTTTTAAAAAAAATAAGATACTTTATACATAGAAATTTCCCAAATCTTGCTATTGTTATGACAATAATTTTTCTAGATAGAATTTTCAGCTTCAGTGGAAAGGCAAATGCAAATACAAGAATTGGGAAATTCAAATTTTAATCTCAATCTTACTAAATTGATTAATAAGAGGAAATTATTTTTAGACATTTAAATTTAAAATAATTATGGCTTTGTTTCCTTCCTGACATTTTGGTATAAGGTAGGCATGCTTCTCATCATTGCTTTTTCCAGACATCTGATAGCCTGTACTTGAGATTAGTTGCATATGTTGCATTGAGGGACTCTTCAACTATTGAATTACCCATGCATCACATTTAGGGGCTATGGTAAGGAGTCTCTTGGGGTTTGGAGACAAAATCAAGAAAAGTACCGTGAGGAAGATTTTCTAATATAAATCATGTGGGCATGGTACTATCTGCGCTGTACATTTTGGTCCATTTATCTGTCTCTCCCCAGCAAACTGTATTCTTCTTGAAAAGAGTACCATGTCTTACTCATCTTTGATTCCAAATGCTTAGGTGGTGCCCTTTACGTAGTAGGCACTTAGTTAATGTTAGTGGAATGCACAAAGTCTTTTGCCCTGAAGAGATGAATGAATCATAAATGCATTGCTGATGAGCCAAAGGATTTCCTGAATCTCGTCTCAAAACCTGGGTGAATTCTCATTGAATTAAGACTGAACCATAGCTTCCTAATCATACTTGTATATTTCCAGACTGTAGGAGAGCTGGTGAGCATCATGGGATAGTCATATATGTACTATCAAAATAAGGTCTGTAAAGTGATTTTATCACAGTGTTTGGTACCTAGTAGTCACATAGTAGGTGCTAGCTTTTGTTTACCGTTTTGGTTTCTCTTGAATTTTGTGTGGGTCACCATAAGAATTCTTACTAATAGTAGGGAAAATTGCCCTTCTGTTTGAACAAATATCAATAGCAGTTAAAGCTCTAATTTGGACACACCCAAGTTAAAAAATCTGCTGGAAAATAGAAGTCAGAGCAACTGGCAGGCAGAGGTGATACCCAATATAGCTTAGACAATGACCTGCCCCATTTATAGTATTTTCTAGGCTAGCGTCTAGTCACAGTGTATTCTAGAATTTTATTTGCATACATATGTGTGTGTGTGTGTGCGTGCTCACCCATAGATACAGATATATATTATCTTTGATTTTAGTGGTTTAGACTAGCTGGGTTTTTAGAAAGTACTTCTCTGCCAAAGATGATGCAGTCTCCACTCCCTTCAAATTTTTTAAATTTGATTTTATGCCCTATTAAGCCACCCTCTTTAGAAAGAGTTAAATATATAAAAGTTGTTATTGGCAAGGGGCTGCAGCAGCCCAGGAAACAAACCTGACAAGATCAGTTTTTTACTAGCCAAGAGTAAGGTTTTTCTCTATTCTGATTAATGATGCTACTATAAACTTAATAGTAGTCCTTTCGTTTCCTTGATTTTTATTATTACACTTAATTCTAATTATTATTACTGTGGTTAGTATGTCAGAGTAAAATCTTAAAAATGGTGAGTGTTATCTCTGAATACATTTGTTAATTTTTTTTCTTTCAAGATAAACTTTCATTGGAAGGAATAGTGGTACAAAGAGCTGAATGCCGACCTGCTGCCAGTGAAAACTACATGAGATTAAAGAGGTTGGTGTTCTTTAACTTTGAAATAATACCTGATATTTCCTTTTGGGAATTGAAATACATATATTAGTTTGCTTATTAACTACATGAAAACTGTGGTTATGTTGAAAGTGTTTTCTTCCAAGGCTGTTTTGTTTTAAAACTAAGTAAGAACAAACTTCCAGTTATAAAATAAATAAGTCCTGGGGATATAATGTACAGCATGGTGACTATAGTTAATATTATTATTTTGCATATTTGAAAGTTGCTAAGAGAATAGATCTTAAAAGTTCTCATCACAAGAAGAAAATTTGTAAATATGGTGACAGATGTTAACTAGACTTATTGTGGTGATCGTTTTACAATGTATATATATTTCAAATCATTATGTTGTATACCTGAAACTAATATAATGGTATATGTCAATTATACTTCAATTAAAAAAACAAACAAACAAGAGTTTCTTTGGCAAGGGAACTTTCAGAACCTGGGCTGTTTATTTGGGATGTTTTAAGCTACTCTCTTAATATAACCTGGAGTCAGGCTTTTTATACTACTTTTTCTAGTCATCTTTATAGATCTTGATTCTTTAAAGACACATAATAAGGTATTTGTACTATTTTATTTTTAAAGCCTGTAATTTTCCCATAGTGAACATTTCTGAAATACTATACAGTATAAAGCAAGTATAGTTGATAGAATATCATCCTTTTCTCTTGATTTACGGAGAACTTTTTATGAACTTACTACTTTGTTAGAGATTTCGTATAAGGTTCCCTCTCCCCCACTGTTGTACATGGTTAACATTTTGTAATTAATATTTGAAGATGGTGATTGCAAATTCTTGATACTCCAAATTTTATGACTTCCAACGAGCAATTTTTTTAAACCCGGAAGAAATGCTTTTTAAATTTTTTTTTTTTTATTTTAAGTAAACTCTATACCACCTGTGGGACTCAAACTCAAAACCCCAAGATCAAGAGTCACGTGCCCTATCAACTGAGCCAGCCAGGCACCCCTTGTTTTATACTTTATATTGAATGTATTTCAACCCTGTGTACTTCAGAATTACAAGTTTGTTCATTTATTCAGCACTTACTGCATGAAAGAGTAGTGAACAAAACAGGCAAAACTCTCTGCCCTCATGGAACTTATATAATAGCTATACAGAGCTCATAATGGGGAACATACTGTTCAGGTGGTAGCAGTAGCCTCTCTGGATATCAGTGTTTTCTCACAGATAGAAGTGGTTGCTTGAGGGGCACTTGGGTGGTGCAGTTAGTTAAGCATCCAGCTCTTGGTTCGGCTCAGGTGGTAATCTCAGGGTCATGGAATCGAGCTGCACATCAAGCTCCCCGCTCAGCATGGAGTCTGCTTAAAGATTCTCTCTCTCTCTCTCTCTCTCTCTCTGCCCCTGCGTCCCCACCACACATGCGCACACTCTCTCTCTCTCAAATAAATAAATAGATCTAAAAAAAAAAAAAAAAGGTGGCTGCTTGAGCTGCATCCTCTCTAATGTCACATCATCTTTATAATTTCCCTCCTTTCTCAATTAGATTAGAGTGTGTCTCTCTCCGGAATGAAACAAAAAGACTGTTTCCTTGCCCAATAATTCTTCTCATTTAAATGCCTCCCCAGGGCAAGTAAAAGGATGACAATCAAAATAAAAATATTTTTTAACTGCAAATAACTTTGGAACACAGGCAGAAGGTGTTTCTCTCTTTGTGTTTAGCCTATAAAGTTGATCATACAATGTGTGTTTTTGAAGACTTATCTTCTTCAAATAATTATTGAAATTGCAAAATCTGGTTACTGAGCTGCTTGCCAGGAGCTTTCTTTGTGGTCCTAATTATCTTTAAAGGTTTCTAAAGATTTCTGATGATATTAGGCAAATTGCCTGTTGTGTTAATGAAATGGCTATTTTTTTTCTTACCAAAAGATATAAAAATTGTTTACCCTTTTGAGTGTGCTGAGACCAGCCATTTCATATTTCAGTTACTTAAATGACTTAAGGAAACAGGATGATTCAGGAGATGATAATCATGTGAGTTTTGTAAAATAGATGATATGTGGCAGGTCTTGAGCGCTGAGATTTTTCTGACCAAGTGGAAAAAGACAGGAGTAAGCACACTCTGTTTTAAACAGGGAGAGATGCACGCATAAAGACTTGGGGAAGGCACTGGGGACCTTTTTGTAGTTCTGCGAGCCTGGAATGTGGGATTTGTTGGAGGCAGAACAAGGAGAATTTCCAGCCTAGGCCTCTGTTTTGAGCTCCAAACTCGTATTTCAAAAACCTGGTTGAATGTCCAGTAGACATTTTAAATAAACCGTTCTCCCAGGCTTTCCCCCAAAATCTGCTCTACCAGTGGTCTTTCTTATCTGAGTTAGTACAAACTCTGTTCTCCTGTTTTCTTAGTCCAAAAATCTTGTGGCATTCTTGAGTCCTCTCTCACACTCACATTCAGTGTGTCAGAAAACTCTTATTGACCGTAACTTCCAAATATGACACATCTATAGTCTGACTGTTTCTCACCACCCACATGATCTGCCATGAAGTCTCACCTCGATCACTGCAGTAGCCTCCTAGCAGCATTCCTGCTTCTGTCCCTGCCCCACCCTAGTCTGCTGCCAGCACAGTAGCCAGAACAGTTCTTCTAAAATCTGTCAAGTCATGCCATTCCTCTGCTCATGGGTTACTTGCAATGCTTCCGTCATTACTCAGAGTAAAATTCGAGTCCTTGCAGTTCTCTGCAGGGATCTATACCATCACCCTCCTACTCCTTCCCACTTCTCCCCATCCTCACCTCTTCTCCCCTTGATCCCCCTACTTACTCTGCTCTAACCACCCTGAGCTCATAGCAGTCCTGAGCACTCTAGGGACTTCCTTATTAGGGCCTTTACACCAGATTTTCTTTTCTGCGTGGAACATCCTTTCTGCAGATAACTGCATGGCTCATTCCTCACCTTTTTCAGGTCTCTTCTCAGATTCTACTTTTCCAATAAGGCCTACCTTGACCGACTTACTTCTTTCTATACTTGTATTTTCTTAAAGACCATATTACTCCTAATATCCTATATAATTTACTTATACTTATTGCTGTCTTTGCTCTAGTGTAGTTTAAACTTCCATGTTTGGTTCTTTGGTGTGCACACATGTGCACACAATCATCGGTTTTGTTCACTTACACACATACCACCTACACACCTGGGTGGCTCAGTTGGTTAAGCATCTGCCTTTGGCTCAGGTCATGATCCCAGGGTCCTGGGATGGACCCCATGTCTGGCTTTCTGGCACGGAGTCTGCTTCTTCTCACTCTGCCCTTCCTGCCCCCGCCGCCCTCACTCATGCTCCTGTGCGCGCGCGCGCTCGCTCTCTCTCTCTCTCTCTCTCTCTCTCTCTCTCTCTCTCTCAAATAAGTCTTTAAAAAAAATAGTTCATGACATGTAGTAGGTGGTTTGGCTATTAGGGAGGCACTGAAGAAGTCTAAGCTCTGTGGAAAGCAAAGGGATTTCTGTTTTGAATAGGTCATCCTGGCCATAATGTAAGACCGAAAGCAGGGGGATAACCTAGAGGCTGATACAATAACCCAGGTGCAAAATGTCTAAATGACTAAACAAAATGGTTCTAATCAGAAGGGAAATGAAAGGACAAGGTTTTGAGGATATTTGGAGGTAGAGTCGATAGGACTTAATGAACTCATCTCCTTAAGTGGCTGTGGGACAGGGGATTTCTCTAGGACCAGACTGGTAGTGGTAGTTCTTGTGTTGTGACCTAGGTGCGCTTCTGTTACGAATCCTCAGACTGATGAAGGGAGAGGGATAGGAGAGACCTTATAATCCCATGTCCATTTTAGTATAAATCCTGGTTGACAGTTTACATTAAAACTTAAAAAAGCAGAAAGTACTTAAACTGCAAGAAGAGTACTGATGGGTAAATTAATCAAAATAGGAAAGTAGGGGCGCCTGGGTGGCTCAGTCGTTAAGCGTCTGCCTTCAGCTCAGGGCGTGATCCCAGAGTTCTGGGATCGAGCCCCACATCAGGCTTCTCTGCTGGGAGCCTGCTTCTTCCTCTCCCACTCCCCCTGCTTGTGTTCCCTCTCTCGCTGTCTCTCTCTGTCAAATAAATAAATAAAATCTTTGAAAAAAATAGGAAAATAATATAAGCCATAAATTGTATCTCATGTACAGTTGACACTTGAACAACAACGTGGTTGGGGTGTCAACCCTTTGCACAGTTGAAACTCTACGTTTAACTTTTGACTCCCCCAAAACTACTACTAATAGCCTACTGTTTCCTGGAAGCCTTACCAATAACCTAAACAGTCAGTTAACACGTATTTTGTATGTTATATGTATTATCACTGTATTCTTACAATAAAGGAAGCCAGAGAAAAGAAAATGTTGAGAAATCATAAGGAAGAGAATATGCATTTATGGTACTGCATTGTTAAAAAAAAATCCACGTATAAGTGGACCTTTGCAGTTCAGACTTGTGCCATTCAAGGGTCAAACTGTATTTTGTTTATCGTTATTCAACACTTTCAAATGCCTAATGTGATCACTGAGGTAAGGCTCAATTTAAAGAAAAAATCACTAGTTCTTGCTCCAGAGAGTTTATAGTTTTTGAACCTGAAGGAACACACCCACCCACCCACCCATACACCAGATTATCCAAAACATCTATTTACTGACCATATAGTAGGAGAAATAGAAATATGGTGGTGCTGTTGATCAAATGGAAAGGCAGATTTCCTAATGGAGGTGACATCAAAGTAGAAGTGTTTGAGAACAGAATTGGCAGGTCAATACTTAAGATATCCAGCACCTGGATATTTCACACATACAGTCCAAGGTTTTCTGGGCCTCCTTCTGACCGCCTGGTTCCATTTAATGATATTTGAGTTTTTGGATGATCTGGCTATTGTCTCACTTTTTGGTTTTATTTTTAGCTGTTCTCCTTTTAACGGACATCAGCTAGTTTTATCACACTACACGTTGTTATCCTGGATGTGCTGGGCACTTTCAAGTTTTATGCTGTATCCTCTACCTAGAATACCTCATCCGCCTTCTGCCAGGATCCTTCTGAGCTTTTCAAACCAACCCAGGTGTTACTTACTCAGTGAAACTTTCTCATATCTTCCACTCCCCACTCCAGTTAGGATCTGCCACGCCCTTTTGTACATTCCCACATACTTACTTATTCTGTTTAATGGTACATATGAATGTCTGTGTTTTCTGTTGTTGAAGTGTACATGGTTGCATCTCCTACAAGATTATTAACTTCATAAGAACAGGGACTGTGGGCTGGCTTGCTTGCTTGCTTTCTTCCTTCCTTCCTTCCTTCCTCTCTCCCTCCCTCCCTCCCTTCCTGTTTGTATTCTGAGCACTTAGCATAGTACATTACAAATAATAAGTACCCAGAAGTATTTGTTGGGTTCAATAGAAAGGAATGGCAAAACTAGGTACAGAAATGTAGGAATCTGCAGCATTCAGCTTCTTTAATTTTTTTTTTTTTACTCAGAGCTGCACTTGAAACCTGGACTAATTGATTTTTCAATTCATATGCACATGCTTGTACGCACACACAAACATGCGCATACATACATATCTTCCTTTGAGAGGGGAAAGTGATGATAAAACAATACAGAAACATTTCATCAACAACAAAAAGATTTTCAGAATATAAAGTTAGAATTAAATAGTTTTCCATTTACAGAGGACTAGAAGAGAGAGCCTTTTTATCAAAGAAGACCTTTCCTTAAGTCAATGAGGTTTTTTTCTTTAACCAATGAGGTTTTACTGTATATATATTTGCAGATAGTTGCTGAATTACACTCTTAACAACATAAATGGGTATATTTACATAGTGTATTTTATGTTTATATATAATACTTTTTAAGAATGATTAGTGCTACTTTAGTGGGAATTTAATTTTAGTAATAAGTGTTCACTATAGCTGTCTGCTATTAAATTTTAGCTGATAAATTAGTCACAAGTTAGAATTATAACTGCCATATTAATCAAATATAAGTAAGATTCTGTTAGTTTGTAAGATTCTTTTATTCACTTAGATAAAGGTGGAATTAAGTATTGGCAGTAAACAAAAGAAAAATGTGAACCCTTCAGTCAGTGAAATTCAGGCCAAGAAATAAATTAATCCTGTGCTGTAATTTTCCTTTGTCTAGTCCCATCACATAGTATAAAATCCTGCAAGCATCCATTTAGCCATCAAGAAAACCTAAAACACAAAAGGGAAAAAGCATTCCACTGCTTCTGTTACTTTTCCTTTATCTGACATAAATTTGGATCGATCTAAATGATATTTTATTAGGAGGAAATTTATTTCGAATTGGTAAATGTTAATCTATTCAATATCAACTCACATTTGATATGCTAATTAAAATTTATGGGGCGCCTGGTTGGCTCAGTCGGTTAAGCATCTGACTCTTGATTTCGCTTAAGGTCATGATCTCAGGGGTCCTGGGAATGAGCTCTGCATGTTGGGCTCTGTGCTCTATGGGGAGTCTGCTTGAGATTCTATCCCACCTCCTTCCCCCTCCCTCTCTAAAAAATTTTTAGAATTTAATTTGTGTTTTATTAAGTGTAACTTTAAGCATCTTGAGGCTTTTTTTTTTTAAACTAATCTCTGTATCCAACATGAGGCTTGAACTCACGACCCTAATAAGATCGTGAGTTACATGCTGCACCGGCTGAGCCAACCAGGTGCCCCTTGAGGCTTTCTTAATAGTCAAATGATAAATTATACATTCACCCAGCTTATAATTCATGTTGTACTCTTTAAAATATAAAGGGACATAAAGATAAGACAGTCACCCTAATGTGTGTTATCTTATAGGAAAGTTGTAGTAATGGGAACATGTGTGGCTTTTTAACTTCTGCATGTTTATGTCACCAACTCATCTAAAAATACTTGTCTCAAAAGTTTTTATTTTTAATTTTTTCAGTGTTTGTGGGCTTTCTTCAAAAACCTAAGAAAAGCCTTTCTCTTTGGAAACAGAACACAGGCTGTGGAGAGGTGGAAA
The DNA here is from genome assembly GCF_002007445.2 of Ailuropoda melanoleuca. Taxonomy (NCBI): domain Eukaryota; kingdom Metazoa; phylum Chordata; class Mammalia; order Carnivora; family Ursidae; genus Ailuropoda; species Ailuropoda melanoleuca. The sequence goes on along the minus strand of NC_048224.1, from coordinate 86,402,551 downwards.
AGAGAAAAATCAGACTTTTTTTCTATGCAAAGATGCCAGATAGTAGGAAGCAAGTTGTGATTCACTTTCTTTCTTGGGGAGAGGTTACCAGGCTGTACCTGCCTAGATTCCTGATGTTTCATATTATGGTAAAAGATGTCTTAGAATGTGTTATTATAAGGGAAGAGGAAAAGGACCCCCTCACTCAGTAGATCTTTATGTAATTTGTGGGTGAGGTGATTCATGTGGGTGAACTAGGTTCAGGCCCAAAGAAGTTTCTGCAAATAAAATTTTTGCTCAATGCAGTAACACTGAAGCATTTTCTTTTTACGACATTTAAACCAGTTCTTGGGTATATTTAGTACTTGTAATTTCGACTCTTCTCCGTATATTAATTTCATAAAGAATAATTATTTTTAAGTGATTTTTTTTTACACATTAGGATGATCATCTTACAGCTGTGCCCCTTCATATTTAAAAAATAAATACAGGATGAATTACAAGTAGGGTAATCATATAATTTATCATTTAAAACAGGATACTTTTGGGAAAGAAAGCAGCCACTAACCAGAGAAGATGACAACCTGAGACAGCAGTGTAAACTGTCCCAGATAAAATTGGGATGTAAGATCAATATGAATAGCCTGGATACACTGAAATGATCATCTTTTAAGATGGGAACTAAAAGATAAGAGTCAAATAATGAAAGTGCTGGCAGTTCAGAAATATATACAGCACCAGGAATTCTAGACTAGGTAAAACTGCTATAGCTGAACATAAACTGTGTGTGCTTCCCAATAGCCACACAAAGTTGGGCATACAATGGTGCTGTGTTAATGTTTTCATGTAAATTTTTATATGAAGTTCATTAAACAGCAAAATCGGTGATAGGATAAAAATAGTTTTATTAAAAACCATTTTTCTATTAATATTAATCCTCAAAATTTGAGGTCATAACAGCAACTCAGAATTCTATAAAGATAATTTCATGACCAGGGAAATGTAATATTAGATTTTCGTTTTCTGGTAGTCTCATTTGAAACAGTTTTTGGTGAGTGTTGAGGTTAATGATTAATATACTTATATCAGTTAGAATACTTTCATTTTCAGGTATCAGAAAACCCAGTGCAGACTGGATTAAAAATAAAAGAAATTCATTGACTCATGTAAATAAAATTCAGTGGTATTTTGGGCTTTGGCCACTTTATCTAGAAGTTCTCAACATCATCAATACTGTAGCTCTGCTTTTAATGTTCTTGGGTCTTTCTCCAACTTGTCTGTCCTAAGGTACCTAGATGTATGATTTTTAAAATGTGGAACTGTGTATCTTTTTTAATCAATGATTTTTTTTAAAGGGCCAGGGAACAGAAAGTCCTTCGGAAGGGCTAACCCAAGAAGGCAGCTGGCCTTCTTTGCCTTAAGCATGCTGTTATCCCTGTACTGCTCCTTTTGAATTATCACTTTAAGTGAAGGCTTATATGAAAGGGGCTGATGTCATCATTAAAAAACAGTTTTTAGGGGCCGCCTGGGTGGCTCAGTCATTAAGCGTCTGCCTTCGGCTCGGGGCGTGATCCCGGCGTTATGGGATCGAGCCCCACATCGGGCTCCTCTGCTGGAAGCCTGCTTCTTCCTCTTCCACTCCCCCTGCTTGTGTTCCCTCTTTCACTGGCTGTCTCTCTCTGACGAATAAATAAATAAGAATCTTTAAAAAAAAAATTAAAAAAATAAAAAACAGTTTTTAAATGCATTATAAATAGATAGCTGTAGTAAAAATGCAAAAATACCAGTGTAATAAAACTACCATAAAAAGCTAGGCAAGGTGTTTTACCTAGAATTTTTTTAAAAGACTAAAACAGTTCCTCATAGGGAATGTTATTTTGTGCAGGAAGACTTCTTAGTCCATGATAACAGTCTTTAAAAAAAAAACAAAAAAACTTAGGGAGATTGACGGTAAGGATGCCTCCATTTCTTTTGAAGAGCCATACAGCTGTCCTCCACGGCCTTTGAGCTATACACTACACCTGAAGATTTAGTATTCTGATGAAAGAAGGATTTCCAAATGATTATAAAATGCTATTGGGAATACATATAAAGAATTGAAGCATTGACATAATTTTTATTATTTATGTATTATTTTTTATTAGGATTTTATTTATTTAGAGAGGGAAGAAGAGAGAGAGAGATACCATGAGCAGGGGGAGAGGGAGAAGCAAGCCCACTGCGGAGCAAGGAGCCTGGTTTGGGGCTCAGTCCCAGAACCCTGGGATCGTGACCTGAGCTGNGAAAAAAATAGGAAAATAATATAAGCCATAAATTGTATCTCATGTACAGTTGACACTTGAACAACAACGTGGTTGGGGTGTCAACCCTTTGCACAGTTGAAACTCTACGTTTAACTTTTGACTCCCCCAAAACTACTACTAATAGCCTACTGTTTCCTGGAAGCCTTACCAATAACCTAAACAGTCAGTTAACACGTATTTTGTATGTTATATGTATTATCACTGTATTCTTACAATAAAGGAAGCCAGAGAAAAGAAAATGTTGAGAAATCATAAGGAAGAGAATATGCATTTATGGTACTGCATTGTTAAAAAAAAATCCACGTATAAGTGGACCTTTGCAGTTCAGACTTGTGCCATTCAAGGGTCAAACTGTATTTTGTTTATCGTTATTCAACACTTTCAAATGCCTAATGTGATCACTGAGGTAAGGCTCAATTTAAAGAAAAAATCACTAGTTCTTGCTCCAGAGAGTTTATAGTTTTTGAACCTGAAGGAACACACCCACTTATTTTTTTTTTTTTTTTTTTTTCCACCCACCCACCCATACACCAGATTATCCAAAACATCTATTTACTGACCATATAGTAGGAGAAATAGAAATATGGTGGTGCTGTTGATCAAATGGAAAGGCAGATTTCCTAATGGAGGTGACATCAAAGTAGAAGTGTTTGAGAACAGAATTGGCAGGTCAATACTTAAGATATCCAGCACCTGGATATTTCACACATACAGTCCAAGGTTTTCTGGGCCTCCTTCTGACCGCCTGGTTCCATTTAATGATATTTGAGTTTTTGGATGATCTGGCTATTGTCTCACTTTTTGGTTTTATTTTTAGCTGTTCTCCTTTTAACGGACATCAGCTAGTTTTATCACACTACACGTTGTTATCCTGGATGTGCTGGGCACTTTCAAGTTTTATGCTGTATCCTCTACCTAGAATACCTCATCCGCCTTCTGCCAGGATCCTTCTGAGCTTTTCAAACCAACCCAGGTGTTACTTACTCAGTGAAACTTTCTCATATCTTCCACTCCCCACTCCAGTTAGGATCTGCCACGCCCTTTTGTACATTCCCACATACTTACTTATTCTGTTTAATGGTACATATGAATGTCTGTGTTTTCTGTTGTTGAAGTGTACATGGTTGCATCTCCTACAAGATTATTAACTTCATAAGAACAGGGACTGTGGGCTGGCTTGCTTGCTTGCTTTCTTCCTTCCTTCCTTCCTTCCTCTCTCCCTCCCTCCCTCCCTTCCTGTTTGTATTCTGAGCACTTAGCATAGTACATTACAAATAATAAGTACCCAGAAGTATTTGTTGGGTTCAATAGAAAGGAATGGCAAAACTAGGTACAGAAATGTAGGAATCTGCAGCATTCAGCTTCTTTAATTTTTTTTTTTTTACTCAGAGCTGCACTTGAAACCTGGACTAATTGATTTTTCAATTCATATGCACATGCTTGTACGCACACACAAACATGCGCATACATACATATCTTCCTTTGAGAGGGGAAAGTGATGATAAAACAATACAGAAACATTTCATCAACAACAAAAAGATTTTCAGAATATAAAGTTAGAATTAAATAGTTTTCCATTTACAGAGGACTAGAAGAGAGAGCCTTTTTATCAAAGAAGACCTTTCCTTAAGTCAATGAGGTTTTTTTCTTTAACCAATGAGGTTTTACTGTATATATATTTGCAGATAGTTGCTGAATTACACTCTTAACAACATAAATGGGTATATTTACATAGTGTATTTTATGTTTATATATAATACTTTTTAAGAATGATTAGTGCTACTTTAGTGGGAATTTAATTTTAGTAATAAGTGTTCACTATAGCTGTCTGCTATTAAATTTTAGCTGATAAATTAGTCACAAGTTAGAATTATAACTGCCATATTAATCAAATATAAGTAAGATTCTGTTAGTTTGTAAGATTCTTTTATTCACTTAGATAAAGGTGGAATTAAGTATTGGCAGTAAACAAAAGAAAAATGTGAACCCTTCAGTCAGTGAAATTCAGGCCAAGAAATAAATTAATCCTGTGCTGTAATTTTCCTTTGTCTAGTCCCATCACATAGTATAAAATCCTGCAAGCATCCATTTAGCCATCAAGAAAACCTAAAACACAAAAGGGAAAAAGCATTCCACTGCTTCTGTTACTTTTCCTTTATCTGACATAAATTTGGATCGATCTAAATGATATTTTATTAGGAGGAAATTTATTTCGAATTGGTAAATGTTAATCTATTCAATATCAACTCACATTTGATATGCTAATTAAAATTTATGGGGCGCCTGGTTGGCTCAGTCGGTTAAGCATCTGACTCTTGATTTCGCTTAAGGTCATGATCTCAGGGGTCCTGGGAATGAGCTCTGCATGTTGGGCTCTGTGCTCTATGGGGAGTCTGCTTGAGATTCTATCCCACCTCCTTCCCCCTCCCTCTCTAAAAAATTTTTAGAATTTAATTTGTGTTTTATTAAGTGTAACTTTAAGCATCTTGAGGCTTTTTTTTTTTAAACTAATCTCTGTATCCAACATGAGGCTTGAACTCACGACCCTAATAAGATCGTGAGTTACATGCTGCACCGGCTGAGCCAACCAGGTGCCCCTTGAGGCTTTCTTAATAGTCAAATGATAAATTATACATTCACCCAGCTTATAATTCATGTTGTACTCTTTAAAATATAAAGGGACATAAAGATAAGACAGTCACCCTAATGTGTGTTATCTTATAGGAAAGTTGTAGTAATGGGAACATGTGTGGCTTTTTAACTTCTGCATGTTTATGTCACCAACTCATCTAAAAATACTTGTCTCAAAAGTTTTTATTTTTAATTTTTTCAGTGTTTGTGGGCTTTCTTCAAAAACCTAAGAAAAGCCTTTCTCTTTGGAAACAGAACACAGGCTGTGGAGAGGTGGAAAAGAGAAAAATCAGACTTTTTTTCTATGCAAAGATGCCAGATAGTAGGAAGCAAGTTGTGATTCACTTTCTTTCTTGGGGAGAGGTTACCAGGCTGTACCTGCCTAGATTCCTGATGTTTCATATTATGGTAAAAGATGTCTTAGAATGTGTTATTATAAGGGAAGAGGAAAAGGACCCCCTCACTCAGTAGATCTTTATGTAATTTGTGGGTGAGGTGATTCATGTGGGTGAACTAGGTTCAGGCCCAAAGAAGTTTCTGCAAATAAAATTTTTGCTCAATGCAGTAACACTGAAGCATTTTCTTTTTACGACATTTAAACCAGTTCTTGGGTATATTTAGTACTTGTAATTTCGACTCTTCTCCGTATATTAATTTCATAAAGAATAATTATTTTTAAGTGATTTTTTTTTACACATTAGGATGATCATCTTACAGCTGTGCCCCTTCATATTTAAAAAATAAATACAGGATGAATTACAAGTAGGGTAATCATATAATTTATCATTTAAAACAGGATACTTTTGGGAAAGAAAGCAGCCACTAACCAGAGAAGATGACAACCTGAGACAGCAGTGTAAACTGTCCCAGATAAAATTGGGATGTAAGATCAATATGAATAGCCTGGATACACTGAAATGATCATCTTTTAAGATGGGAACTAAAAGATAAGAGTCAAATAATGAAAGTGCTGGCAGTTCAGAAATATATACAGCACCAGGAATTCTAGACTAGGTAAAACTGCTATAGCTGAACATAAACTGTGTGTGCTTCCCAATAGCCACACAAAGTTGGGCATACAATGGTGCTGTGTTAATGTTTTCATGTAAATTTTTATATGAAGTTCATTAAACAGCAAAATCGGTGATAGGATAAAAATAGTTTTATTAAAAACCATTTTTCTATTAATATTAATCCTCAAAATTTGAGGTCATAACAGCAACTCAGAATTCTATAAAGATAATTTCATGACCAGGGAAATGTAATATTAGATTTTCGTTTTCTGGTAGTCTCATTTGAAACAGTTTTTGGTGAGTGTTGAGGTTAATGATTAATATACTTATATCAGTTAGAATACTTTCATTTTCAGGTATCAGAAAACCCAGTGCAGACTGGATTAAAAATAAAAGAAATTCATTGACTCATGTAAATAAAATTCAGTGGTATTTTGGGCTTTGGCCACTTTATCTAGAAGTTCTCAACATCATCAATACTGTAGCTCTGCTTTTAATGTTCTTGGGTCTTTCTCCAACTTGTCTGTCCTAAGGTACCTAGATGTATGATTTTTAAAATGTGGAACTGTGTATCTTTTTTAATCAATGATTTTTTTTAAAGGGCCAGGGAACAGAAAGTCCTTCGGAAGGGCTAACCCAAGAAGGCAGCTGGCCTTCTTTGCCTTAAGCATGCTGTTATCCCTGTACTGCTCCTTTTGAATTATCACTTTAAGTGAAGGCTTATATGAAAGGGGCTGATGTCATCATTAAAAAACAGTTTTTAGGGGCGCCTGGGTGGCTCAGTCATTAAGCGTCTGCCTTCGGCTCGGGGCGTGATCCCGGCGTTATGGGATCGAGCCCCACATCGGGCTCCTCTGCTGGAAGCCTGCTTCTTCCTCTTCCACTCCCCCTGCTTGTGTTCCCTCTTTCACTGGCTGTCTCTCTCTGACGAATAAATAAATAAGAATCTTTAAAAAAAAAATTAAAAAAATAAAAAACAGTTTTTAAATGCATTATAAATAGATAGCTGTAGTAAAAATGCAAAAATACCAGTGTAATAAAACTACCATAAAAAGCTAGGCAAGGTGTTTTACCTAGAATTTTTTTAAAAGACTAAAACAGTTCCTCATAGGGAATGTTATTTTGTGCAGGAAGACTTCTTAGTCCATGATAACAGTCTTTAAAAAAAAAACAAAAAAACTTAGGGAGATTGACGGTAAGGATGCCTCCATTTCTTTTGAAGAGCCATACAGCTGTCCTCCACGGCCTTTGAGCTATACACTACACCTGAAGATTTAGTATTCTGATGAAAGAAGGATTTCCAAATGATTATAAAATGCTATTGGGAATACATATAAAGAATTGAAGCATTGACATAATTTTTATTATTTATGTATTATTTTTTATTAGGATTTTATTTATTTAGAGAGGGAAGAAGAGAGAGAGAGATACCATGAGCAGGGGGAGAGGGAGAAGCAAGCCCACTGCGGAGCAAGGAGCCTGGTTTGGGGCTCAGTCCCAGAACCCTGGGATCGTGACCTGAGCTGAAGGCAGATGTTCAACAGACTGAGCCACCCAGGTGCCCCCACGTTGGCATAATTAAACAACAACGTTTTCATATGATTTCCTTCTTTCAAGTTCTCTGGCATTTTCACTGGAAGAAAGAGGAGAGGAACTTTCTGAGTATTTGGGTATTGTCTTACCCTAAGCATCTCTTATCTTTGGAGTTCCATACCTCCTCTGCCCATTCTTTTGGTGTTCCTTGGGGTTCTGGCCCCTTCTTATTCTGCTGCCATTCCAACTCAAGTGTGCACCATATCAAAGCCAGTCACTTTCACACTTCCCAAATGTGTCCTGTGCATTCCTCTCCCACTGTCCACTGTGCTCTGTTCTTGGTTTTTTGCTTGCCAAACTCCCTATTTATCCTTTAAGATTCAGTTCAAATGTGAAATGTCACCAACCGTTTTTCTCCACATAGGATAATCAACATTTCCACCAAGGTCCTGCTACACTTTTCCTAATAAACCACTAATCACATTTTGCTTTTTATTTTACTTTTTATTACTTTTATTCATCTCTACTAGATAGTGAAGTCCTTGAGGTCAGGGAATATATCTCATTCATCTTTGTTCTAACAGCTTTGTGTTCTTTAAATGTTCATAAATGATCAAAAACCCAAATTTTAAAGTTATGGATTTATAGTTATCATGATTAATGAATCTCTTAAGAATTAATACTCTTTTAAAAATGCATTTAGCTGTGTTTAAATTTAAATTCTAAGTCCTGAGAAGCAGTACTGGCATGTGGTGGTGTTTGTACAAAGCCTCACAGCTTTGCAGGATAAAAATACCTCAGTACACAATTTGTCTTTGTTCACTCACAGTTGAAAATCAACAGGGCTAACCTTAGGTAAAACTGTGAAGTAGGGAAAGTTTATCTTTATTATCCAAGCATCTCCTTTTATCACTCCTTTCCCCCTTAGTAATGTCTATCTTTAGGCACCAACTTTTTATCATATTCTGATCCTTTCTATTCTCTCAATTTCGAATACATTTTAAGAATGAATAGGCATCAAACTGGGTATTTGATTTTAAACCTTTTATTACTACATGTGAATAATAGCCATTAGATTACCTGTTCAAGGTATTTAAGTAGGCACATTTTTTTTTAAATGGGAAAGGAATAAAAGTCATTGAAATTACACCATGTATAGGTTGGCCTTAAACACAAAATTTGAGTAGTCCTTTTAGTTTGTGGTGGGACTTGTCACCAGGATAACCGTCTCTGCTTCCTCGGCCGAGTAGGTAGTTCTGGCCTGCCTGCATTTGTTGAAGATCTGTTCTGAGGATTTAAAACTTGCTGCTGAATGCGACCCACAGAAGTGGCCAAATTCCCTTAGGCAGTATTAGGACCATCACTAGTCCATATAGTGTCTTTGTACAAACTTGTAAAATGTGATCCCTTCCTTAAGTGTTTTTATTTCTGTCTGTCAGGGAATCATGGCAATTTACATATTTTGTTGAACAAGACATTATTGCCATCTGCCAGAAAATTGTCACAAGAATTATGCAAATCTTTGTCATCTCTTTGACCGTTCCCCGTCAGTGTGACACTGTGATGCACTGAAAAACGGGCCAGCCTGGGAATGAACTGCACTCCCTTGTTTGCTGCAGGCCCAAATGTCCTTTTTTCTTACTAGTTGGCTTAAAATCTAAGTTGCTTGTCTGGTCCTTGTAGGCACTAAAATTTTCAACTCTTGGTCTGTGGTTTCCTGAAGCACTTGAAGAATAAGGAAAGATATCACATATTTCTTTATTAGGGAACCTGGGCCCCATTTACCATTTAATACATTGAATCAGCAGGAATGATAATCAGGTCTTTAATTTACTACAAGGAAGGACTAATTTAGACTTTGGGATGACCAGGCTTTAAATATTCTTAATAGTTTGTTGAAGTACAAGAAGACCTTACTTACAAGCATCTTATAGACTATCCTTCTTGCTTGAGACTCTAATGAAGCTGTCATGGGATGTATTGTAAAGAAAGAATTCTAGATATAAGTAGAGAAAGAGAAGACATTGTTTAAAAAATTTTTTTAAAGACTGCCTGAGGTGGGCAGATACGCCTGGGTGGCTCAGTTGGTTAAGTGTCCAACTCTTGATTTTGGCTTAGGTCATGATCTCAGGGTCATGAGATCAAGCCCCACATTGGGCTCTGTGCTGGGCATGGAGCCTGCTTGGGGTTCTCTTTCTCTCCCTCTCCTTCTGCCCCTCCCCTGCTCATGCACTCTCTCTCTCTCTCTCTCTCTCTCTCTCTGTCTCTCAAATCAATCAGTCAATCAATCAATCTGCCTAGGGGAACTGATTTTCAGGCACGACAGCTCAGCCTGCATGGTAGGCCGCCCACTCTTAAATGGCTTCACATTATATTAGATGTTCAATTTAATTACTTCTTTTTTTAAATCTTCTTTCCATTTTCACAAATGAAAAAACTGAGTTGTAGTTAAGTGATTTGCCCAGGCTCACAATTTGTTAATGGCAAAACTGAAATTTGAACCCAGATTCAGTTGATTCCAGTGCATTAGACGACAGGGTACCTCTTCTGGCCTTGATATTTTCAAAAGATTGCCTGGCTTATCAGTAGGAAAGGGAAGGGAGTTTGTTCTCTCTCTCTCTCTCTCTCTCTCTCTCTCTCTCTCGATGATCCTTGTCCTAATGCCCTACAACTTCAACTAATGCTGTTAGTACTACGGTTCAGTTACATTATAAAACAAATAAGGTAACCTTTTCAGGATTTATATAAGATAAGTAACTGCTTCATTGTTTCATTTTAGAATTTTTATCTACTTTCAGATCCTGTAACTTAAAAATGAACTTTGATGGCATAATTTAATTTCAAAGCTCCATATATCTGCGGGGGAGAGGTGGAATATTCAATTATTTTACATGTCTGTGGAGTTTATTATTTTACTTTTGGGAAGTTTATGTAGAATGTGTAATGCTTTGGGTAGTTTGCAGTAGTAGTTGTGCTGTTTTGAATACGTCTCTATAATACGTCCTAGTATGACAGTTGTCACATATGCGTACTGATTTTTTTTTTTAGGCCTTTGAAGGCCTCAGAATGTCTAAAACCCTTTTCTTGTAATGTGTTATATATTTGAGGAAAACTGAAAGGATGGAATTAATAATAATGATAATGTTTAGGCAAAAACTTTTCAGACTGAAAAATAGTAGGCATGTAGGGAAAACAGGAGAGGAAGGTGTGAGCTTAATAAGCTTATATAAAATAAAACATGCCTGTGAATGGTGTTTCCACTAAAATGCAGCTCCCTGAGGACAAGGCTTTCTGTCTGCTTTATTGGCTGGCATATCTCTAATAACTGGAAGACTACCTGGCACCTAGTAGGTACACAGTAAATATTTGCTGAATGAAGAAGGAATAAAAGGTATGAGACTTAGGTTTTATGCCTTTTGTTGTGCAGGCTGCCCAGGACTTTAATCACAATGAGTCATTTCTTTTTAAGTTGTTACATGCCAAGTTGATTTATCTACTTCTGTTACTTCCCCATATTTCATAGCTTCAAGGTGTTATTTATTACTCATTTGTTCAACGGATATATATTAAGCATTAAGACATATATTAAACATCTAATGCATCTATTATACTAAGCAGTGTAGCATTAAAAGGAAGCCAGAGCTTATCTATTTTGGGAAGTGGATCATAGATAGGTATTGAATAATAATTTAGCATAGTGTGTTATTATATAAAATGAGAGGTTGACACAGTCAGTAAACACCAAGATTGAGAAAATGCTGATTTGGTGAAGTCAGGAAAAAGAGTCATAGGCTTCAAATAGACAAAGAGCAGGAGGGAGAGACTCTAGGGGGAACGGGCACATCAAAATCTGGGATAAATCAATAGGAGTGTTTTAGGAAACGAAGTAGATCAGCCGGGTAGGCTGAGTAGACAGAGGGCTGACTTGTAGGGTACTGCAGTGTTAGACTGAACAGGTCGATGATCCAATGAGTCACAGATTGAGCATCTTTCACTCTGAGGGAGGTTCATAGGTGTCCTTCAGGGTTCTGTCTTTAGCACATTCTCCTCCCTTTGGTTACTGTGACCCTCTTTAAAATTTCCTCTGGCTTTAGTAGTCTTTCTAGCTTCTGCTTATCTCTTGAACTCTACCCCTCCTACATTGTCTTGCTAAGTGATCCCACCCTTAAAAAATATGTACACAACAACCCTGGAATCTGTATCTCCAGCTCAGACCTCTCTTTGGACCTTCATACCCATATATTTACGACAGTTCACTTGAAAGCTCCCCTTGGATGTCTCACAGGCCTCTTAACTTCACATCCCTGAAATTGAATTCTTGGTTGTTACCCACCTTCCCACCCCCAATGCAGTTCTTTCTCCAGTCTTCCCCATTTCCACTCAGTCAGGTAAAAAAACAACCTGGGAGTTATCTATGAAAGACGGAGACACATCCAGTCCATCTTCCAGTTCTGTCAGCTGTACCAACATTGCACACACTGACCTACTTATCACTGCTGCTACTACACAAGTCTGAGCTGCCTTCTTCATTCGCCTAAATTTAGGACCAACTACATAATTTGTAGGGCCTGTTGCAAAACAAAATTCCACAGTCCCTTTTTAATAAATTAAGGATTTCAGAACAGTGACAGCATTGCATCAGATCAAGTGTAAGACCCTTGTAAGCGTGGGCCCAGGGCACTGTAGCCTGCTCCTGCCCCTGCAGCTGGCTCTACTCCTGCAGCAGCCCCCTAACTAGGGGCTCCCTGCTTCCCCCATGGACCATTCTTCACATAGGGGTCATTAGCGTAGATGAGAGCATGCCACTTCCCTGCTCAGGATTTACAAGATCCTGTATGATCTACCTTCCGAGCTGTATGTGCTCTGACCCTGAGGCTGCTTCATCCTCTTCTCCCACCGCAGTCCTGTTCTCATTCACTAGACAGCCGCCAAAAGGGCCCCTTCTCGGTCCCTCAGAACAAGAACAGCCCCATCTCCGGGCTCCTCTTTCAGTCTAAGCATGAGTCTTTCACCAGATCTTAGCCTCCTTTCCATCAGGCAGTTCTCAGGTCATATGTAACCTCCTCAGGCCTCTCCTGACCACTGCTAGGTGAAATAGTATAGTCGTCTCCCCACCCCATCCCCACTGCCTAGTTACTTGCCATGCCATGACTCTGTTTTATTTTTAGTACTTATTACTGTGTCTCACTATCTTTATTAATCATTAATTATTACTTATTGACTGTATTCCTGTCACCTAGCATGGTGCCTGCCTTTTGGTAATGATGAATAAATAATTGTTTCACGAATGAATGTTTTTCATAATCCTTTTAGCCTGTTACATTTTGGAGATTTATCTGAAGAGTGACAGGGGTTTATTTTTCCTTTGTTAGATTCTAATAATCTTTTATTTGTTGAATTCTTATAAAATTGAATTACTTATATTTAATTTACAAATATTCCAAGGTTAATTTTAAAATACCAAATTATTTTGTCTTTAAATTGGTATATTTCTGGAATGACACATACTTACATGTGTTGTAGCTTGGACAGCAAATTAAAGATACTGTTGCCCATTGAAACTGAAGCTAATACTATACAGTGAGCATAGTTCTTCTCCCTCCGCCCCCAGCCTATATTTTACACCACAATACACTGTAATACCAAAGGTTTCACAGCCCAAAGCTTCAGAAATGTGTATAAACCCATTCATTCAGTAACCACTGAGCACCTATTATGTACCACACACTCAGGAACAAAAGGTGAGTAAGACATTTTTCCTGTCCTTGAGTTGCTCACTGTAGATAATTTGTTCTTTGATATGCAGCATTCTGTGTAGTTTCAAAACGAAAAAATTACTCAGTCTGGTTCATGAACTATACTTGATCTTCTAGCTTTTAAAACTTTAACGCACAACCCAAAATAATTCACTTGTTACGGGAGAAACACTCTCATACACATACATTTTATGAGGCTAACATGAATATGAAATATTGTAAAATTAATTTACAAATCTGTTGTTTACCAGTACTGTCTGGTACACACAACAGTTTTGGAGAGGGTGGGTGTGGTGATGGCCAAATGCTATTGTTCACAGAATTTGCAGTACTTAACCACATAATTACATTAAGTGCCATATGGCATTTTATTGCAGCTCATTTAAATTACAAGGAGTTTATACTTCTATTTGTGTTCTCTTTAGGCCTTTCAGTAGCACGGTTTTTTATACTATATACTTTAGATACCCCTTTTTCATAAAAAAAAAAAATCTTTCAAGATGAACATCATTTATAAAATAGAGCACCATGACTTTTCTAGAAATAGTCCCCACGTGGATTCTAAATGGTGACTCAATGACAGTGTATGTGCTGTATAGTCCCCTGAAGACAGAAAATAAGAGTATTACTAATCATACCAACAAAGGGATAACTGAAATTATTTTTTTTTTATTTTATTTATTTATTTGAGAGAGAGAGACAGCCAGCGAGAGAGGGAACACAAGCAGGGGGAGTGGGAGAGGAAGAAGCAGGCTCCCAGCCGAGGAGCCAGATGTGGGGCTCTATCCCATAACGCCAGGATCATGCCCTGAGCCAAAGGCAGAAGCTTAACAACTGCGCCACCTAGGCGCCCCTGAAATTATTTTTTTTTAAGAACATATTGTTTTGAAAATTCTCTCTTATTAGTTTGGTAAATTGGCATCTTTTTCCTTCCTGGAACGCTAGAGGAATGAGTTGTTTCTAATAGTTGAGTTTTCCAAATAGCTACTACTCAATTCTTTTTAAAAGTTTGTAGCTTTAAACAGGTTTTTAAAAAAGATTTATTTATTATTTGACAGAGAGAGAAAGAGAGCATGTCGTGGGGAGGGGTAAAGGGAGAGAGAATCTCAAGCAGACTCCTCACTGAGCATGGGGCCTGATGCAAGGCTCAATCTCACGACCCTGAGATCATGACCTGAGCCAAAATCAAGAGTCATATGCTTAACCAACTGTGCCATCCAGACACCCCAGTTTAAACAATTTTTGATTAATGAATGAAGATCTTTCTGAAATATGTTATATATTATACCTACATCCATACCTCATATACAAAGTCTGTTAGGAATGTAATCTAGCCTTCTCTTTAACTTCGTTTTTCTTTTGAACACCTGTTTTGAGTTCTATAGTAGATGACTTCAGATCCTGTCAAAAAGAGTAGGATTAGTTAACCTTTCACAAGATGCCCACGAAGCATTATGCCTTGTGAGTTCTTTTGCTTGTTTTATATATATTCTTCATTCCCCTCTTAGCGGCTCTCATTTTGTCATGTTAATGGTGTTACTATCTGTTGCAGCCCCTCTCTTCATTCTGATTTAGTGTTTTTAATTTCCTGTGAGCTAGGAAACCAGTTTTCAAATTCTATTAAAATGAATAATGTGTGCAAAAGTAGACTGAATAGACTCTGAGTGAAGGTCTAATGGGCTTGTCTATGAGTCAAGTGCCCAGAGCTGTCATGCTTGGCCCTGTGACATCTGTTTTGGTTGCTGAGATGTTCTTTTTTGCTTCTTTCCTAGTTCTGGTGAGGGCAGAGGTCGCTACTTAATAAATAGAAAATATGTAGAATATCTCATTTTGGGACCTTTCCTTTGGGTCACTTGGTCCTTGTTAACATGATACACTTGTAGCATCTATCTGAAACTCAGATATCTAATCAAGAATTGCTAATTAAATTCCCTGACATCTTTCCAAGTGCTTTGCTATGAAACTGCGTCATGCAACTAAATGAACTCTATTAAGCTGTTGATTGCCAAAGCTTGTTTCTCTGCTCTTTATTCAAATTTCTGTCATGGATGAAGCATACAGTTTAAAAATCAGTTGACTGTTAACAACATAGCAAGATATTCTACAGTCAGTCCCAATGTACATTCATTAAACCTTCAACATATATTCTGGGATACCTTCTTTGTCAGGCATTGTGCTAGGCACTATGCCTACAATGAATAAGAAAGACGGGGTTTCTGTGGTTATGGCTTTAAATAGTACCCAGTCGGGGCGCCTGGGTGGCACAGCGGTTAAGCGTCTGCCTTCGGCTCAGGGCGTGATCCCAGCGTTGTGGGATCGAGCCCCACATCAGGCTCCTCCGCTATGAGCCTGCTTCTTCCTCTCCCACTCCCCCTGCTTGTGTTCCCTCTCTCGCTGGCTGTCTCTATCTCTGTCGAATAAATAAATAAAATCTTAAAAAAAAAAATAAATAGTACCCAGTCTTTCTTAAACTCTAACATGTGTGTGCAGATCCCCTGACAACTTCATTAAAAATATTGAACGAGGGCCCCAGACTTTTTGACTCAATAGGTCTTGAGTTGGGACTGGAAATAAGCACCGTTAATGGGCAACCTGACGATTCTGAGGTAATGGTCCTCCGAACATGTTTTGAGAAAATCTGGTATCGCAGATGAGGAATTCTTAGCAGGGAGTACAGGTTTCAAATAACATATGGCTACAAACAGTATAATGCTGTATTTAACCTGATTGCTGTTTCATCTGTAAACTATCTCAACAGTATTTTTGAAGTCATTGGCTTATGTTTCTACTTATTACCTTTATGTTGAGATGAAATGACTGGAAATTATGATTAAATCGAAGCATGGTAATTTCTTCTCTCTTAAATAACCCACCATCAAATTAATCTTTCCCATAAGAATAACATTGCCCTATGGCAAGCTGTCTCTCAAAGACCGTGGATATTTGACAGCTACCACAAAGGCAGAGTATTTCCTTCCA
Source organism: Ailuropoda melanoleuca (assembly GCF_002007445.2). Taxonomy (NCBI): domain Eukaryota; kingdom Metazoa; phylum Chordata; class Mammalia; order Carnivora; family Ursidae; genus Ailuropoda; species Ailuropoda melanoleuca. The sequence continues at coordinate 86,386,357 of NC_048224.1, read as the reverse complement.
ACATCTTCTTTAAAAATGAAATGTTATTAAATGCACAAGAAATCCCTGTCAGTGGATTCCTCCAAGGAGAAAGATCTAGATGTCTGGGGGAGACTTATTTTTAATCCTATATGCTTTTGCACCTTACACATTTTATACCATGTGACTGCATTACCTAATCCAGAATAAATTTGAGAGTGTATGTTGTGGTGTTACCATAGGTCTAAAAGCATACTGTTGGTTACCATTTCACTACAGATGTTCTTAAGTGTACATTTGTTTTTGACACCTTCTCTATCAGGGTATCCTAGAGGGTGGAGCCTTTCCTCTGCTGAGCACTTTATTTGAATAATTTTTCCCTTCTTCAGAGGTTTGTGATACCACCTTATCATAAACTTCATTCTTACACATCCTAGAGTCCCTTTCTACTTCATTGTTCTAGCTTTATATCAGAAAGTTGCCATTTTAATTATTGTGGCTCAATAGTGTATGTTAATGCCTAGAATATTATGAACTGCATTATCGTTCCTTTAAAATGTTTTCTTAATTCGGGTGCCTGGGTGACTCAGTCGGTTAAGCGTCTGCCTTCGGCTCAGGTCATGATCCCAGGGTCCTGGGATCAAGTCCCCCATTGGGTTCCTTGCTCAGCAGGGAGTCTGCTTCTCCCTCTGCCTGCTGCTCCCCCTGCTTGTGTGTGCTCTCTCTCTGACAAATAAATAAAATCTTTAAAAAATTTTTTTCCTTAATTCTTACCCATTTGTTCTTTCATGTCAATTTTCAGTAAATTTGTTTTTTTTTTTTAACCTATTATTTGGGAAGAATCAGGTTCTTAGCATAGTTAATCTTCCCATTCCAAAACACAGTTGTCTTCTTCCATTTATTCAAGCCTTCTTTTATTTATTTCAGTGATAATGTGTAGTTTTCTTCATAGAAGGTTGAACATTTTTGGTAAGGGTTGCCCTGTGTATTTTTATTTTTTATCTTTTTTTTTTCTTAAAGATTTTATTTATTTATTTGATAGAGATAGAGACAGCCAGCGAGAGAGGGAACACAAGCTGGGGAAGTGGGAGAGGAAGAAGCAGGCTCACAGCGGAGGAGCCTGATGTGGGGCTCGATCCCACAACGCTGGGATCACGCCCTGAGCTGAAGGCAGACGCCTAACCGCTGTGCCACCTAGGCGCCCCCTGTGTATTTTTATTTTTGTTGCTGCGGTAAATGCTTTTTCTCAAAATATTATATAGCTGGAATATAGGAAGGCTACCCTTGTATATTTGCACTGTTTCTAGTCTATCATTTTCTTTTTTTTTTAAGTACTTAATTACATTGTTTGCAAATGTATCCAGGCATTTAAAAAATATTTAATTAGCATATGAAATTTAGAAGAGTATTATATAAATGTACATATCCATAGTTGTTTTCTATTAAAAATGTGAAATAAAACTTATGTGCCCTTAAGTTCCTGAACATAATGGTCAGACACACACAATAACTTTAAAAAAAAATACTCAGTTTAGGTTTATTAAAACTCTTCCATGGGAAAAACAAAGTTGAGCATTAAGGAACCTAGGTTGTGAGGCTGGGCAGTTTTTCTAAAACAAATGTCACATGGTAGCACAGGCATATGTATGTGTGAAAACTTACCAAATTGTACACGACAGAGATCGGCTTCCTTTATATCAGTTATACCTCAGTAAAACTGTTTTAAAATATCACAAAACTTTTGTTTGAGTTAGGTTTCCTCTCTGATAGTCTTGCCTTTTTTTGCTCTCATTGAAGATTTCTATTACAGATTTTGCTCGTAGACCCGTAGTTAACATAGTACCGGACAGGTTGGGGCGGCTGGGCGGCTCAGTCCTTAAGCGTCTGCCTTCAGCTCAGGGCGTGATCCCAGGGTCCTGGGATCGAGCCCCGCATCAGTCTCCTCCGCTGGGAGCCTGCTTCTTCCTCTCTCACTCCCCCTGCTTGTGTTCCCTCTCTCGCTGGCTGTCTCTCTCTCTCTGTCAAATAAATAAATAAAATCTTGAAAAAAAAAAACAAAAACATAGTACCTGACAGATAATAGACACTCTGAATGTCTTCGATGGACTGTAATTAAGTAACTTGGATTGTTTCCTTTTTGAACATGAGGCATCCAGCACTGGCTTTAGGTGGCTCTGGGAGTACTGTAGTCCAGTGAGAGCCGCCAGAGAGAGAGATGAGCAAAGGATGAGGGAAATGGGGCAACCATGTTGGGAGTAAGGGGCTGCTTTGCTTGGGAGGTGATGGCCCAGGGAGAAGTTTGCCATGCACGTTGGGAGTGAAGGATAAGAAAGAAGGTGGCACATTCTTGGAATGGTGAGGAATCCTTAGAAGTTCAAGAAGCTCTTGTGTTCATGTATTTGTCTTGCCCACTCCACCAGCTTGTAGCTTTTTCATGTTGGTTTCTTTCACAGTACCTGGTTCTGGGCCTGGCTTGCATTAGGTCTCCAGAACCCTCTGGAATTCAGCATCGCAGGTATACTTACCATACGCACATACCATTCTGCCCTTCCACTAACTGGTACCTGGTACTGTGTAGCTTCTCTTCATCCCTTGTTTATTGTTCTCCCTGACACCAGTCTCTCCTTACCCTGGTTCATTCTCCTTTTTTGTGGTCAGTGTTAATTTTCATTTTAAAGTGAGTCCTTTCCCGTGGTTCCCCAGTTTTGACAACTGACTCCTAATAGTTTAGTTTGGCATACGAGAGCTTCTGTAGCCTGACCTAACAATCTTTTTACTACTTATTTTTCACCTCTTCTCCCCTTCCTCCTTCCTCTCCCTCATTATCCCCCTTCTGCCTTCCCTCCTCCTTCCCCTCCTCCCCCCCTTTCTCCCCCACCCTCTCCATTCTTGGAATTTGCCACCTTCTTTTCTGCCCCTCATACTGCCCCACTTTGTACAACAAACTCCTAACTAGGCCTTCACCTCCCCAGAAAAGCCTTTCCTTACTCCCCGAGGCAACTGCCCTATCTTCCCCATGTACTTCACTTTAGCTTTTAATGTGCACTGTTATTTACCTCTCTGTATGTTTGTCTTCTCCATTAATTAAGAGCAGGCACTTGTAGGATACAGAGTGACTTGCCTCTGACAGTCTGTTGAGAGATGGTGGAGATGTGATGTCACTTTGAAATAGAGGCTTTTGTTGGAGTTGGAAGGTGGCTGGTGAGAAGATAGTGTAAACATATTTAGCAGAAGTTGTAGATACTGTTTATTAATACAGTGTGAGGAAGAATGAAGGAGGGGTGAGAAAAAAATTTATGTGTTCACATCAGAATGTTGAAGGTGAGGAGATGTTTGAGAGCAATTGGTGGAAAGGAACCTGGTCAGAAGGGCAAACATGGTGATGTATGGAATTTTTTGGTCATCTCTTTATTTTAGAAATAGAACACCTATACTGTTCTGAACCGTACAAAGAAAGGTGTGTGGGACACAGTCCACGCCCCCACAACAAACAACTTTCAGTTTGACAAGCAAGGTGTAAGATAGATACATAAGAAATTGGAATAAAAAGTTTAATAATGGCAATGTTTTTGTGGTTTGGTGCTTGAGTATGGTAGGAGAGGTAATTCCAGTAAGAATTTGTATGTCTTAAGCAATACTGATGAGCAAGCCATTCAGATAGGAAGTAAGAAGTCTGTTGTGGCGCAGTGCACCCAAGTCACAAGGATTAGAAGATCCCAACAGAAATTTGGGAGGATAAATTGAGGTGCTTAGTAAGTATGGCTTTTAACACTCTGGTGTTTATACTGATCAAAACAAGGACAAAAACAAGCATAGATTTAATATTTAATAGAAGTCACAGTTTTGTATATTGCTAGTCTTTTTTCTTATAATGGTAGTTTTGCCAACCAAAAAACCCCACAAGAAACAACCAAGTGGAGCCAGTATTGCCAGTGTACTTGTGCATCTTGAACTGCTGTAACTGTTCCATAGCAATATGGTGTACCTAACTAGCTACGTGTCCTGTAATTATAATACTTTACTTTGAACTAGGACTTTATTGTTGGGCAATGTGTCATCAAAAGGTCATAATGTAACTAGCATCGTTTATATAACTAACATAATAAGAACATAACTGACATTTTTATAACTAACAATATTAACATAATATTTATATAAATAATAATATTAAGTAGATACTAAAATATAAGCATATCTTTGGTTAGTTCCTATATAATTTGTGTCAGCTACAAGTTCTTGGTGGCAGTGTAAATGTATGAGGAAAAGACTACGTTTGGGGTTTTTTTACTTTCTAGCCTTTGTTTTTATGAGGTTGGAGCAAGAGTTATATGGACTGTTAGATAAAGTTAACTTCTTTGAGAGAAGTCTGATTCTAGCATCGATCTTTTGTCACTGTACCACTGAAGTTTATATCCAGCTTTCATTGTCATTCTTGAATGTGAAGTTTGAATTCTTCAGAGTTGAAGCATGTGCAGAATTCTTCTTTCAACCCCTCTATTCATCTTCTTGATGAAGAGAAAGTGAGACCATATGGCCTGAAACCCCATTCACAGTGGAGAGTGAAGCGGTGAATCAATAGGGAGTCCTTCCTTCTCTCTTTGCTGTCCTTTAGGACAGTCTAAATGACTTTGCAGTCTCTAATATCAATATCAGTAACACAGCAGCTGCTGTAAAATGGAGCACTCTCCCTTGAGCCTTTACCACTCTTTCTGTAATTTTTTTCCCTCTGGCTTGATTTGGTTTTAATTAGCACCAGAATCTCTCTCCTTAATATTTTGAAGGTTGCTAAACAGCATATTGAAATTCACCTTATCTTTTCAAAAATTCTCTCTGAATCTCAGCACACATTGGTGGCCACACACCGTCAGACGTTTCCCATCCATTATCCAGCATTTATACTTTCATGGAGTCACTAATGAAGTAGCCATTTGCTATATTTGCTTAGTCACCATAGCAACAGTGTCATGGTTAGTGTATGCCTGGGTAGCTTCCTACAGTTTGACATGATATGCTGCTAATAATTCTGATTTCTACTCAGAGGCAACTGGAATTTTGCAGAATGGAATTTTTAAATTTGCAGAATAGAAGTTGTTTGATCCCACTGGTGTATTCTATTGGCACCCATCACGTAGTCATAGGATCATAGAAATTTTAATTTGGAAGAATGATTCATACTTGCAGTATATATCACAGTGGCTGGCTAGCGAAACATTGCTTCTGTCACCATAAGCAGCTTATTTAATCCCTAGCCTAAATATTTTTAGGAGTCAAAGAAATTGATCAGAATGTTAGCAGTTGGGGCTGCTTGATAATCTTGGGTGCTTAGCTTTAAACTATTTTAAAGAATTCTGGTTATGAGCCTTCAATTTATAGTATAATAAATATGAAAATTGGAAAGTACTTCTTGTCACTGTCATTTTTCCAATCTTTATTGTCTAATTTCTGTTAGGTCAGCCTCTTCGAACTACATTACCTCATTCATTTCCCCTTCTACACACTCTAAGTTCCTTTAGTCACTCCTTAAAGTAACAGTTACATTAATTTATTTTCATTTTTAAGATGTGTCTCAGATTTCACATAATGTGAACATGTACCTTACAGAAAATACACTTTGTATAAAATACTTTATTTGGAGAAGATAGTAAAGCCTGTTCGTGGTGATAGAGTTCACAGTTTCAAGAATCGGATCTAATCTTAAATGATAGAAAGATTGTTGCTGTACCATCTGTTATAAAATATGTAAAGGCTCATTTAAACCACCAAGTTCATTTCACATCTAAAGTGCTTTTATCAAACATACTTCATACTTTAACCCCCACCTCGTGTATGAATTAAACCCACAGACGCCTACTTCCCTTTAGTCATCTATATTCTCATTTTGATCTGTATAAAAATACAGCAAGCTCAAATCCTATTAATTTCTTTCTTGGCTCTAAATATTGAACTGGGAGGAACATATCATGGGTGTGTTTTAGAATGTGCTCATCCAAATATATATGTACATATACATACATTCATACGTACCTATTTTTTCATTTTTTGCACAGTTGTTGAATGGGTAGTGCTACAAGACCAAAGTCGTAGGGTCCATTGCCATTTGAGAGTGTTACCTTTAACTGTTCCATGGACACAGCTAGCTTTCAGCTAGCAATACTAGAGGGAACCGGGGAAGAGAGCTTCATATAAAACCATTATCACAACTGGAAAAAATAACGTAGGAGTTTATGCTTTCTTACTGGTATTCATCCTCTTTATCATCTTACTGGTGTTTGGCCTCATCAGAGATGTCTACCAAAGTGACATTTAAGAAAAATAAATGACCCAGATTATCATATCAAAAGCTTAGCAAAATGAAGTGATTTTGTCCATCACTTTCAAATATGCATCATGGCCAAGTAGCCTATCTAATAATTTGTACCATCCATGCGTGTTGATGGTGTAGAAATCATTTTGATACATTTGTTTTGGGCCCATAGTAGTAGTCATTCTGTGACTGACTAGAGCTCCATGAAGAATAGTCTGATATTCCTAACATTTTGTAGGAATTATAGGCTATAAAATGAACGACTAAAAGATGAAGCTGCTTTCAAGTAGAGCTACCAATGCAAATAAAATAACATGCAGAGTCTAAATCCGTAAAGCATCAGGACTATTTTCACCCCCATGTTGTTTAGAAACCCTTTCCCTATATGCCAAGTTTGTTGTCTTTGTACTGAGACCAGCTGTTGAAAATCCTAGGTTTAAGTTGAACCAGATAGTATTTTATATATTTAGAAAACCCAAATTAAAACATTTCTATAATGCTTTCTTCCCTCTGCTAATAGCAAGAAAAAGAACTTGTATTTTTTCAAAATGATATATTCAGTTCTTAATAAATCTATCCATAGGCTTTATGTAAAAGAAAGTTTGCACGATGGCCAGGTAACTTTATGTCAGTGTTGTATAATTCCCCACCAAATAATAGCAGATCCAAAACCTATCAGTCAGTGGATAAACAGTTTTGGGAGCTTCCAAAAAAGTAGTTGGAGTTGAATGTCTATTGAGAGGGCTGGCAACATGAGCAGATAAAATTGTGAAAATAGGAAATCTTAGTGTGGTAATTATTCTCAGCACTTTCTCAAAATGGTGAACGTATAAGTATTAGTGTTTCTGTTGTGAAACTGAGTTATTATATTAATGGTAATTTCTAGCAATTTCTCTTTTAGTCTTTAAAGAATTTTATCCACAAAGGTAAAACCTGTTGGAGACTTGAATCTCTTAAAATCAAATTGCAGCCTTAAATTAATGAATACATTTCAGTCTTTGGTGGGAAAAAAAGCTTTCACATCTTATTTATTAAATATTCTTAAGTATTTTCAGTCAAGATGTGTATGATGTGATTCGAGAATATTCAAGGGCTTGCCAGTCCCAGTATATCACATTGAACTGCCACAGTGACTGCTTGGTCTGCAGTTCTCTCATCCAGTCATTCCTCTGAATCATACGTCATCGTGGGAGTCTGTGGACTCTCCTATGTGGGGAATCTGCAAGGAAGCAGAAGGCTGGAGCCCATTATTTCGCTGGGTGGGAGAGTTTAAGTGGCACGAGCCTCTAGAATTAGTACTTAGTCAAAACTTACTATTTTTGAAAGTAATCTGGGAAAAGAAATGGATGGTGAAGCCTGAGTTGCTTGAGTAAAATGGTGGTGTCAAGAAGATTTCTAATTGCTAAGTTAACCCACTACATACACAAAAGTTCATGAGGGTCAGTGTAGGTAAGTGTTGGGCAAAGAATCCTTTAGGAAACAAAAATCTATAATTAGTTATAATTAGCACTTCTGTGAGCATTACATGTTTTACCTGCTGTTGAATGGCATTTAAGAGGATATTTTCTTATCCTTGAAAACATCAGAGGAGATCAGAGAAAGTGCTTTTAATCTGATGTAGCCAGATATCCCCTAATAGAATAAAGGATAAACACAGATTCCAGAAGTCTTGATTTTAAAATCCAATTGGTAAACCAGATAATTAAAAGTTGTTTTCAAATAACTTCCCATACATTTTTGTTCAGTGTGGCTACTTGAGTAATAACAATAATTATAATAATAGCTACAGTGTACTGAATATACCTTAACGGACAGTGTTTTATAAAGATCATCTCCCTTATTTCTGTTGTTATAATCCTTAGTTTTTCCCATGAGGGCACCAGGGTGTTAAGGAGGTTGACTAACTTGTCCGAGGTCATACACGGTCGTAGGACTGGAACTTAAAATCAGTCTGGTTTTGGACCCTGCCATATCATGCATGGTATGGTACATTCTTTCTCGACTAAGCAAGGTCTTGCAGTATGCCATAGGTTTGCTTTTAATCTCTGATTTTTTAATGCAAAATATTGGCATGAATCTGAATACAAAACATAGTTCTTTGTTGCTCTTTTGAATATTGAGTCATAAATATTAGTGGTCCTTTTGATAGATAAGCTTTCGCCCACACCCCTGGGAACTATACCAAGTTATTTAGGTTTTTTATTTTGATTGGAATTTGGAGAAGGGAAATAAAATGAAAACTTCTTAGAGAATGAAATTTAAGTATTTTTGTCACTCATCATCCATTGAAGTTTAGGATAATTTCATTTCTAGCATAGGAGAAATAGCTATCTGGTCATGTTATTAAGAAGTAATAAACAGTCCCTGATTACGTAATCTTTTTTCCGTTCATGTATTTCTACTTTATGCCTATACTAAAATAGTGACTAGAGTATCTGATTAACAGGAAAAGTTAAGCAGCAAAGGGTTTCTTTCAATAAATGCCATCTCTTCCTTCTGCCCCCTCTTTCTGCCTGCCCCTCTCCTTCTTCCCCTTTCCCATCACACATACACTTAAATTGGAATCCAAGCTTTCCAAGGTGAAAAGAAATTTGCTTTCATGAGATGGTATAAAAAAGCGTACCTGACTTGGACTAAGGGAAAAAAAAATTATAATGGATAAGTTGCAGGTGACCAGAATTGATAATTCTTTTGAACAAAACCTTCTGTAAGATATGTAAAAAACTATGTAAGATAATGATGATGTTTTGGCAGGAACCAAGATATTTATATTTTGGACTGTTGAGTGGGGATTTTGTGTTGGTTAGCTAGCAGAGACAGATACTCTCTGAAATGCTGGTGACACACTCTTCCTGGAGAAGTGAAAATTTGGTAATAGATTGACAGTCTTAACAGTGTTTCAGTGAAAAATAGAAATTAGGCAGTAATTAAAAAAAACAAGAATAAGACCCTTAACCAAATGTCTTCATTACACTAAGTGTCATTTATTTTACCTTAACACATACCCAAAACTTGTTGGTGGCCGTTGTTTCTATCAAGGATCTAGGAGAAAGCAGAGTCCAAGTGTGAATCATTCCCTTGCTGAGCGTAGGCCCCTTCTGAATACCTTGCTAGCTAATGTAATGGACATATTTTGGGACATAGTATATTTTCTCAAATAGCTATAAATATTTTTAATTGGGATAGTAAATATATACTTACCAACTTGAGACATCTGGATTGTTTCATTATATTTAAGATGTAATTATGATATAAGTGAAGAGCACTGGACAAGGAATCTTGAATCCCCCCCCTTCTGACAAGCTGTGTGATCATGGGCAAGTCATCTTTATGCTAGGACTTAATTAGCAGTTTGAGTTCTATTCTCATGTAGAAGAATTCAGCTCAGTGTTAAGTCTTTCATTTAGTGGGAGCTGTTAGGTTGAATCAGATGAAATTGCTAGTTTTATAAAGAGCCAAAAACTATCTAATTTCTATATTGTTTGGGAGATATTTTTTGATTGTTAGTTTGATTACTGGCTGGAATGCACTCCCCTAAGAACAATCTAGGAGAGTCCATCAGCCAGCTCAGGGATTCTCCTTAGGATAGGAGCATGGGATTGTAGTTGGTGGGAATTGCTGGTCCTTTAACAAAACTAGAGTCTTGATTCAGGTGGCTATTACACATTTGTGTCATGACTTTCCTGCTTCTAGTAATAATTCTTAATTCTTTGCTGTTGCTTTGCTTAAAACAAAAGCAAACAAAACCCCTGGGGTCTAGAGTTCAGAGGGCTGCAAACTAGTGACCTAGTATCGCTAGTATATGTTTTTTGGTACTGAGGGGTTATTTTTGTTTTGCCCTTGGGGGGGAGGGTGGGGGTGGAGGTTTGCCCTTTATAAAAATTGAATTAGTTGGCAGTGTTTAAATAAATGCTTTCACACAAAAATCTGACTCTGCATTTTCTTGAGTAATTGGGAGATCTGGTAATACTGTGCTTGTATTCCTACAGACTAACAGTCAAGTAAGTGCTAAGGACTTACTGCCCACTTGGGATGGAGCACGCGCTCTATTTCCAGTTCACCACAGCCCCCATCTCTCACTGGCACTTTCAGCTTTATTTGACAAGCTCCTGTAGGTATTTGGGTTTGTCATTCTCCAGTCGAACTTCCTGCAGTGATAGAAGTGTTCTTTATCTGTGTTGTCCAATATGTTGGCATTAGCCACATGTGCCTATTGTGCACTTAAAATGTAGTTGGTGTGCCTGAGGAGCTAAGTTTTAATTTAATTTAAGTTAATTTAAATAATTGCATATTGCTAGTGCCTAACGTATTAGGCAGTGCAAGTAGATATGGAGAGTCTGTTTCCTACAGAGTGCAAATTAAACCTTAATATATTTTACAGTCTCTTCTCTCAAATGCCAGATCTAAATGTTAGCGTATATTGCTGCAGATCTTACGATTTGACAACCAGATTGCCATCTCCCATTGAATGCAGCCTAAAACTATTCTTCTCATCTTTTATTTTCTCATTTATTCAACACATTTATACTGCATGCCTATTCTAGGCCCTGGAGATGTGAGCAAGGTTCCTATTTTCATGAAGCTTACAAATAATAAATATTTGCAGGAGACACTTAAATTACTTAATTTCGTATTTGCTATCTTTAATCCTTCCAAACCTGCCAGATAAGGATATAATGCAGTTACTGGTCAATTGCAATCTGTAAAATTTCTTCATTGCCGCTCAAATCCACGTTCTAATAGATTAACTTATACTACTATTACAGTTCCTCTAAGAAGCTCTCTTTGTCCTATTCTCAGAATATTGAAACTTCCTTATAAGTGGACTATGTTAAAACTAGATGTTACCAGAACCTTTCATATTAGTAAATCAGTCCCACAGGCACCTTGTTATTACCACACCTGGCCTTTTTCCCAGCCTTCTATCTGCCTGCTCCCAAGCTAGGCTTTCCTCTGAAACTTCTCTTTTGTTACCAGACTTTGGGCCAAGTATACGTGCTCTCGCTCATAGGCAGTTCCGTTGCTCCACTGCTACTCCTGCTTCTCCTTGCCTTGAGACCTTTCTTTCTCTCACCCTGCAAAATGTCAGCCTCCTTCTCCCCCTTGGAGGCACTATTTACCTCTTTCACTGCTTTACTTTTCCCTTTAAAAATGAAATCAAAATCTTAAGAAAATACACATTCTTTTGTGAAACCTGTCACTTTAGGAATAGCGTAAATTGCAATCAAATGCAGCTCTAACAGAAATGACTCCTACATTGGCAGTTGCTGGTGGAAACATTTGTTGTTCAGTGTTTTGTTTTTTTTTTTTGTAGTTGTTTAATTCTGTAGTTGATAACCAAAGTAGTTGAGGCAGTGTGTCTTAGGGTTTTCTGCTTAAAGCAAATAGCCTGCATGTATAAAATCAGGCATTAATGTGGGATTTCTTAATATGGGTTTTGCCCTTTTTCTTTGTGACTTAATTGTCCAATAGTGGTATCATTTGTTCATTTGCTTAACAAATATTTATTGAATTGGGGCGCCTGGGTGGCACAGCGGTTGGGCGTCTGCCTTCGGCTCAGGGCATGATCCCGGCGTTATGGGATCGAGCCCCACATCAGGCTCCTCAGCTATGAGCCTGCTTCTTCCTCTCCCACTCCCCCTGCTTGTGTTCCCTCTCTCGCTGGCTGTCTCTATCTCTGTCCCAAATATTTATTGAATTACTTTTACATGGGGTGCACTATACTTACCAAGGAGGTAAATGGAGGATCTATTGACTAAAATTTGTAGACTTCTCTTCTGCAATCTGCCAATATCTTTAGAGCAAGAGAATTTGACTTTTTCATCCTTTGAAGTATTTTGGAGATGCTTATGCTACTATTCTTTTTTTTTTAACATGGATTTTATATTTCTGAAATATCCTAAATAATTTAAAAATGGAATTCCCAGGATAGTACGTAAATCTTAATAAAGTGTAATGAAGAAGATCTTTAAGTGATTTTGATAAGAGTGATTATGGACCATCATTGTAGCCTAATGACTCGTGACATTAACTTAATAGGAATCTTTTTTTTTTTTCTTCAGTGTTGAAAAGGAAAATGTGCCCTTGTGTATGTATGTCTGTAATTGGGCTAGTTGTAGGCAGGTTGATGAGTGTTAAGGAGAATTACTTATTTTGAACTAAACTCAATGAAGTTTTTTTTTAATTTTTTATATCAATATATATATATATATATATATATTTTAAAAGATTTTATTTATTCATTCGACAGAGAGAGAGACAGCCAGCGAGAGAGGGAACACAAGCAGGGGGAGTGGGAGAGGAAGAAACAGGCTCCCAGCGGAAGAGCCTGACGTGGGGCTCGATCCCAGAACGCTGGGATCACGCCCTGAGCCGAAGGCAGACGCTTAACCCCTGAGCCACCCAGGCGCCCCTCAATAATATTTTAATTAGAGGTTTTATTCTGCTATATGGCCTTTTAGGAGACTGTATAGAAGAAACCGTATGCTGTTAGGAACTTTATAGGTTAATTGTTTGAAACTTGGGGTAAAAGAAAAAAAAATCTGAGTTCCAGTTCTCTTTTTGCTTACTATAAGGAAAAAGTGAGATTGAGATAATGTAGGTAAAGCTTTTAACAGTTTCCAGCACATAGTAAGTGCTCTTTAAATGTCTGTAGAAATTCATTATAGTTATTGTTTTGTTAGTATTTCAGCTCTTAGGTCATGTAGCCTTTGAGCTTTTTCCTTGATGGAAAGAAATAGATAAAATTGGCTCTTTAGATAATAATTCCAGAAAGACTAGTAATTATTCTAGCTTCCTAAGATGGAAGTATATTCTAAATTGTCCAGAAGTGATGGTAATAATTAGCACTAAGTATTTTTTTTAAGATTTTATTTATGTATTTGTCAGAGAGAGAGAGAGAGCACAACCAGGGGAAGAAGCAGGCTCCCTACTGAGCAGGGAGCCCTATGTGGGGCTCGATCCCAGGACCCTGGGATCATGACCTGAGCCAAAGGCAGATGCTTAACTGACTGAGCCACCCAGGCATCCCGTAGTTGTTGTTTTTTTTTTAATGGCTTATAAAACAAAGGTAAAACAAGGTCTGGCTGCACCTAAGTAATCACAGGATATGATTTTTGTGTTACAGTTTCTTGAAGATAACACCATATTTAAAAATTTTTCTGAAAAAGTTACGACCCATTTTTTTAAGTGGTCAGGACGGTGAAACTTTTCGTTTGCTCTCAGCCTAGCCTACAACTTCTATATATACTTTGCTGTTCAGCTTTACAATCCAAATATTTCTGAATTTGATTATTTTGTGCAAACCCAGATAAACCTTACTTTGACTTTGAAGGCATGTTGAGGTCAGTGATGTTTAATTAAGTACATTGTTCAGTTGTGAAGTGGAGTTGCAAATTGTTCTGACACTTTGTGAGATAATGCTGAATGAATTTATTTGTGTTAAATAAAGATCCCTACGAGCCTATTTTAAACTATTCGAGGTTTATTAAAGTATTTTAAGATTTAGTTCTTTAAAAATGTCATAAGTTTCAGCCCCTAGGTTAACCTTTTGAGTTTTGAATCATAAGATACCCTCTTTTAGTTAAAAACAAAACCCTTGAAATTGATGTTTTAAATACATAATACGAAGGTTTTTATATGAGCTCTTTATTTTTAAAAAGTTAATTCAGTGTTTTCCTTTCTAAATTTAAAAGATGAGATACTTTGAGGATAAAAATGGCATGACACTATGGATGACAGCCTTGGCTTTTAGATCTGTTGCACTAGAATGGAAAGGAAATGAAAGTATGCCACCTGAACCTGAATCAGGATGCAATGCCCGCAAATAAATTCAAGTGTAAGAGTATGACAAGAATAAGTTACCATTTATAAAGACGCACTTACCTAAACAAACTGAAACCCCAAGGAATTTTCAAATTGTGAAGTAATGGGAACAATCATTTAATGTGGGAGGAAGGAGCCTAGTACATGCCTCCCTCCTTGAATGTCTCATAAGATCAAATTATGGAGTGCGGTGATTGAACAGGGAAGATAATTTAGTGGAAGCATAACAGATACATTACCATTTAGAGAGGCCAAATCCCTGAGAACTGATTCCGGTAGGGGATAGGGCTAAGATTAGAACACAAAGAAGTGTTCAGAAACAGGCTGCCCCGTGATTTTTTTCCCCCCTCACGGAGTTATACGTGCTTAGTTCTAACCTTTTGTAAACATTCCTACACCTGTCTTCACGCACTTGTTTCTTTCTTAGTCGCTTTGAGATGTCTTCTCAGCCTGGAGGAGTCATTTCCACCAGGTCTTTTCGCCCCACCCCTTAAAAGCACGAGCAGTTCTGCTCCAGCTTACCCTGAAGCGCACACACCAGGGTTAATGTTTACTTCATAGCAGCGTACAGTCCGTTGTCCGAATACCAGCCCCCTGCTCCTTTTTAGTTCTGCAGTTTATTAGTTATAGATAAGCATTTGTTTAATGTTTGTCTTCCACTAAAACAAGTCCTTTCTTTATTGCTGCATTCCCAACCTCTGACCCAGTGCCTGGCAGAGATAGGCACTCAGTAAACACTTGCTGGATGATTGCCAGCAATAGGCTTCTACTAAAACGTGGTCATGGCACAGCTGCAGTCTGAAGCAGATGTGGGAGAATGGTGGATAAAGCCGGGGAGATAAGCAGGGACTAGATCCCAAAGGGATATGAAGTCACGAAGGAGTTTAAGTCCAAGTCCATCTTTGGACATCCCCCTTCTAGACCCCTTGCTAGTACTTTCTTTGTGGTTCACAGAAAGTATATTTGGCTCATGAAAAGCAAAGTAACATTGAATGATTTATGGTTGCATATACAGTAAGTTTCTAAAGACAATTCTAGAGTACTTTTCTTACGCTTTAAAAAATAATATGTGTTGAAATGATAGATATGGATTTATAAATCATTAGAAGAATTTAAATATTTATGTTTCAACACAGGAATGGTTATACTGAATTTGGGGATCACAGTAAAACCAAAACCTGTAGTATTTACAACTTTTACATTTAAAAAAACAGTTGTGGGCCGCTGGGGTGGCTCAGTCAGTTGGGTGGCTGCCTTCGGCTCAGGTCATGATCTCAGGGCCCTGGGATTGAGCCCCGCATCAGGCTTCCTGCTCAGTGGGGAGCCTGTTTCTCCCTCTCCTTTGCCTGCTGTTCCCCCTGCTTGTGCGTGCATGCTCCTGTTTCTCTCTCTCTCTCCCTCTCTCTCTCTGTCAAATAAAAAAAGAAAATGTTTAAAAATAAATAAATAAAAATTAGAAAGCAGTTGCTATGTATCTAAATTCTTGGGAGTAATTTGGTGTTGCATACCTAAAAATAGGCAGAGGCAAATAGATAATTAGCTTCATGCAAAGAATAAAATAATTAGAATGTTATAAAAACAGGTACTTTTTGGGGTGCCTGGGTGACTCAGTCAAATGTCTGCCCCAGGGTCCTGGGATCCAGCCCCGCTTAGGGCTCCCTGCTCAGCAGGGAATCTCCTTCTCCCTCTCCCAGTGACCCTCCCCCCTGCTCCTGCCCTCACAAGAGCTCTCTCTCTCTCTCATGAATAAGTAAAAAAAAATTTTTAAAGGTACTTTTTATACTGCAAGTCGGGCTTTTCAAAGGAATTTTAAATGAAAATTATTTTTAGTTCTTGTCCTATTGAACAAGAGAACTTAAAGTAATATGTTTTAGACTTTTCCCTGGCGGTGGTATTTTGAGTTATATTTTAATTTAGTTGGAGGTCTGCAATAGTTCTATACCAGTGCTGTCAAGTTTATTTGATGATGGAAATGTTCTGTATCTGTGTCGTCCAATAAAGCAACCATTAGACCTAAGTGTCAGCATATTATCTTTCTGTTTATCTTTATCTCTTATCAGGTGATTGGAATTTTGAATATATAACTTAATTTTATACTGTATAATTTAAGGTAGTTCATTTTTACATGCAGATTTTTTTCCAGAAATTTAAAGCTGATTAGCTTCTTTGGTTTTAATAATTAAGACTTGACTATACAAGCTAGGATTAGAAAGAAGTTGTAGAATTATAATGAGATAATTTATATGTTTAGCTTATGTTACTCAGTGTGTTTTTGAAGTATTAAGGTTGGTATAGCTTTTGAGGTTACTTTTTTATATGTTAGGTATTAAGAATTATAGGAATAACTTTTCAGGTTTCACTCTAATAAGTAAGTTTGTTAATAATGCCTTCTATTTTTCAGATTGCAAATAGAAGAATCTTCCAAACCTGTAAGGCTGTCACAACAACTGGACAAAGTTGTGACAACCAATTATAAACCTGTTGCTAATCATCAGTACAATGTAAGTCTTCATGTCTTTATTCTTTTCTATATCGTTGACTCTTAGGTTTTAAAAGGACCTTAGTCACACACCTGCTGTTAAGTGCTTGAGTTATCTAGACTCAGTAAGGAATATGATTTACCAAGCGTGGAGAAGATGTTCACTCTGTATCCTAAGTTAAACAATGAGAAGAAGGCAACCACTGTTCAAACTACTCTTGATAAATTTTTCAAAGAAATAAAACACTTCATTTTTCAATGTTTTTAATGTTTTAAATTACAATGTCCTTAGTAAGTATTAGTTTTAATATTTTTTTCATTTTTCCATACCTTTATAACTGAGAATTTTTAATGTATTGGCTAGAAATTTTTTAAGTCTGGAACAACAGTAATTTTTCCCATTGATTATTAAGATTGCGTTGCATAGTTTCAACTTCCATGGGCATTTTTATGGTCTCACCATGCAAAGTGAGGACTGCCTGTATATGTTTAAACCATTTTTATTGAAGTACATCTTGCATGTACTATATATATTAAAATATACAATACACACATATATACATATTATGTGCCAGGCACTGTTCTGAGTGCTTCATATGATGCATTTAGTCTTCATACCTACCCTATGAAGTAGCTACTACTATTATCTTCATTTTACAGATGAAGTAACTAAGACAACGAGAGGTTAGCTTACTTGAGGTCACAGAGCCAGTAATTAACCAATCCAACTGTTGAGCCCAGGTAGTCTGGTTTCGGAACCATGCTCTTAATTAACCACTATGCTATGTTGGTGCAGGTCATTAGAAATACTGAAAGAGCTGAGGATTTTGGGTCTTGAAATACCTGTAATGTAAGGAAAAATGTGATGATTTTCTGGAAATACAGTGAAACCTGAATTAAGTCAAGTAACAATTAACAGTTGCTTTCTTGTGTCCTACACTGTTGCTTATTAGATACAATGTTTAGGAAGAAATAATCCCTTTTTAAGACTGGCCTTGAGTATCCAGATTTAGGTGTCACAGATTAGTATTTATCAAACCACTACTTTACAATATTTGAGTTTCTTATGGTTATTTAACAAGAAAAGTAGCAAATGCCTACAGAGCCAAGCAGGCATCTTTGGTGAGCAGAGTGCTGAAATTTAAGAAGGTAAAATGGAAGAAACTATGATGAACTGGAGTGCACATGCCCCTTCTTAAAAACATTCAGATTTTTTAAATTGCTGTGTATTTAAATAAAGCAAATCAAAGTTCATTTGCATCCAGCCATATTTTTATTTTACAGCCTCTGGTTATGCTTTCGGGGAAACGTAAACTATAGAAGAGGACAGGCTGAATAAGTGTCAGATAATCCAAGAGGGGTATTTATATGTTGTCTGTTGATTGAGACACATAGATAAAAGTCTACCTTTTGGCTTCTTCTTTATCACAGTAAGGACAAGAAAGACCATACTTCCATAAACTATAAAGAGATAAAACCTTTCTGGAGAGGTTTGGTAATTTGTGTCAAAAGCACTATAAAGAATATATCCTTGGGGTGCCTGGGTGGCGCAGCGGTTAAGCGTCTGCCTTTGGCTCAGGGCGTGATCCCGGCGTTGTGGGATCGAGCCCCACATCAGGCTCCTCCGCTATGAGCCTGCTTCTTCCTCTCCCACTCCCCCTGCTTGTGTTCCCTCTCTCGCTGGCTGTCTCTGTCGAATAAATAAATAAAATCTTAAAAAAAAAAAAAAAGAATATATCCTTGACTCAACAGTCTTGTATCTAAGAACGTGTCACAGGAAGATAAGGGCTCAAAGGTAGATATACAGTAGTGTTTCTCTGTTGTTTAAAACAGGCAAAGATTGGAAACAAATGTCCAAAATTAAGATTAAATACTTTAATGGTCATTATTTTTGGATGATAGGAGCTGGAATGATTTTATCCTAATTTTCTTCTTTATAAAGCCTTTTTGAATTGTTGGAATCATCATAGTGAGTATGTATTTTCGAATGGTTACAGTGGGCAGTGAAGCTTTTTTGTTGGAATAAGAAAAGTAAGAAAGCTAGGAAAGAGTGTGAGTACTGGACCGTGATGAGCCCCTACTACCATTGATGAGGCAAAAGGAAAATCGATCTTGGGTCAAGCAAAGCTGGCACTTTCCTAGTATCACAGTTCATATTCTTAGTAATATTGGCACTATATCCAGTTGGCGGGTATAGAAGACAGATTCCAAATTTCATATTTTTAGGATGTTTTTATATGTTTTTTCTTTTTACTACTAAAGCAAGTTTGAATACGTTGTATTCTGAACTCCGTGTTAGGATGTACTGCTATAGCATCCACGTTAAAGATTTTTTTAACATTAAGTGGCAGTTCATGGTATCAACCTTTGTTAAGGTGGTCATTGCATCAGTGAGTCATTATACTAATGTAGTTATTAGCAATGAGCCATATAGTAATCTTTGGAAAGATTTTGTTTTCATAAAAATAAAGATTGACTATAATCTATCATATTACATTATTTGAATGTTTCGTCAATTTTTTCCACCATGGGAGTGTATCAGATTGAATGGAGGCACCTGCATAGTTTTTAAAAACATATTCAATAATATAGTATAATATCAACTATACAAAGAGTATAAAGCTTTTATTTTTATCAGAAGGAGACTTTAATTTTTCTAAAAGATTGAGAAACATAATTCAATGAGAATGACTAAGGGGTTACATAATCAAGATGGTCTATAAAAATTTTAAATCCAATATAATGTTGAAATGTTTTCAAAGTTTTACCAGGTGAAATATATAAACATAAGCCTGGTATTTCACTGTAACAGTTGAGATTCCTTGAATATAATTTTTAGGATAAATGTAAGGAAAAATTTTCTACAAAAATTGAAAGAGGAGGTAGAAAATGGCATATATATATTTGTAAAACTATATCCCTGCATTTGATCAGAAAGAACCCACCTTGCGTTTACCCCCAAAGCCTTTTCCACCCACCTATGGCACATAAATAAATTCATATATACAGTTGACCCTTGAACAATGCGGGGGTTAGGGTCACTGACCTCCCGTCCCCTTACACACACACACACACACACACACACACAGTCCAATCCATGTATAACTTTTGACTCCCCCCAAAACTTAACTTGATTGGAAGCCTTTCTGGTAATATAAACAATCAATTAACACATATTTTAAATGTTATATGTATTATATACTATATTCTTACAATAAAGTAAGCTAGAGAAAAGAAAATGCTGTTACAAAAATAATTCTCTTCTACAAGGAAAAGAAAATACATTTACAACATTGTATTGTGTTTATTGAAAAAAAAAATCTACCCTGGGGCAATAAACTGAAAAAATCCACACAGTGCAAACCTGTGTTGTTCAAGGGTCAACTGTATGTGAAATATATGTGTAATCATCTCTTGATATCTGAACTCCCACTTTGTACATGGAGCTCTTCTAAGCATTAAATTCAGATTTATCTCTTTAGGTCACAGACTATCTGGGATGTAATACCTACCATACTTGCCATTCAGAAAGCATTTTTTTAGAATGCTCCTTCCATGAAGCTTGGCCCAGAAAATTCTTGCCTTACCTATTGGATATGACCTGTTAGGTTTCTCTGTAAGTGGTTTTCTTCTTCCTTAAATCTTCGTTACATTTCTGAAACTACTGGTTCATGTAGGTCCGCATTTTCCAAAGCAAGTTTTGAAACACTAATCTTGGGGCACCTGGGTGGCTCAGTCAGTTAAGCATCTGCCTTCAGCTCAGGTCATGATCCTGGGGTTCTGGGCTCCCTGCTTAGTGGGAAGTATGCTTTTCCCTCTGCCTCCCCCTGCTTGTGTGTTCATGCTCGCTCTCTCTTTCTCGCTCTCTCACTCCCTCTCAAATAAATAAAATCTTTTAAAGAAAGAAAAAGAAACACCAATCTTGTGAGAGTCTTTTTGAAAAAAGAAGTTATGTGAAAAGATTATGTGTTAAAAGAACTTGTAGATTCTGATTGTATCCTCTTCAAAATGGACACTTTATTGAAATTGGGGACCTTGAAAATTGTTTAATCCTATATTTTGCAAACGTTTGAACATTAAATTCCCCTTCCCCCATCCTTTGGAGTAGTAAAAGCAAACTTTGGGAAATAATGGGTTGTCAAAGTAGGATTTATAGGAGGCACCATGGGGTGGGGAATATTGGAACTTGTATTCACCTTGTTTTTCACGTAATAAAAGAAAGAAATTGAGCTTTAGAAATATTGTATGGATTGACCTTAGCACCCTATGCAGTCCCTCTGCTAGTCAGCCATTTTCAGCAGAAGAGTAGAAATTTTGCAACACGGACGGATTGACATTGGTACTTCCAATGTTTGGTACCTCACGTTTTCATTTGCCTTCAGCTTTTTAGGTTTGGTGCTAAATTCAGAGGTTTATAGATTATAGTACCTATTATTAGCTAAATTCAATCTTAAAAAAAATGAACAAATGGTTTTAAAGTTTCCTGCAAAGAAACTGTAAAGATAATATATTAGTAAAGCAAATATATGTGAACAAGAAAGTGGAAAAACTGACACTTCTATTCTAAAATGACCTCTTTATCAGTCATAGTGTGAGATAGAAACAGTGATGATGTAATCCGATGTGACAAGTACTCTTGGCCCTTCCAAAAAGGAAATTAGCAATCATTTTAAATGTGGCTTGTCATTCCCCGTCTTTAGTGATGATTCAGTTAGCGTCTATTGTGGAAACAAAAACAACTCTAGATTTTCAAGCAGAAAGGGATTTAACGTAGGGAATTGGTTACAAATGCTTTACGAATACAAAATGGAAGGGCTGGAGAGGGGGATTGGTTACCAGAGATAAGGAAGCTGCTGCTGCTGGAGGTGTACAGAACGCACACAAAAAGAAAAAAAATCTCCCTTCCTCCTATTTTCATTCTCCCATTGGCAGAACCCCAGCTGGAAACCAGCTAGGAAGGGAGTCTTAGAAATTTAGCCTGTAGGTCCCCTGTTGCTGGCATCACCAAGGCCTGGAGCTGAAGGCTTATTGAAGATAACTGACATAATGACCCTTAACCTTCGTGTGTGTTGGACTTTAAGTCATATTAGCTATTGCTGGTACAGAGCTACTACAGTTTGCAATTCACTTAAAAAACTAAGCATCCAGAATGTGAAGCAGATTGCTGTATTTTGAGAACAAAACCAAAACGTATTTTGTAATTTTGACAAATTAAAACTTACCCTTAAAATAATGTTTTATTTTCATTTCATCTCTTTAATTTTTTTGTGTGTGCTTTAAAATATCCATGCATATTAATACAGAAGTACCTTTTGGCAGTTTACAAATTGATACACATCGAGTTAGCTGATATGTGAGATTGCTTCCAGCTCCCTCCCTTTCCGATTGCAAGTAAAGGTGCTTCTGTATGTGGTTTTTTGGCGCTGTGGACATCATCATCTAGCATGTGTAAATTTCACAGCATTCTCATGTGTAGCCTACACTCCTAGGACTTTTCTCGTAAGGAATTCTGTCTTCTATTATCTAGATAGTGTTTGTCAGTGTTAGCTATACTCTAGAATACCCTGGGAAGCTTTTTAAAAAGAAAAATAACCTCCAGAGATTGATTTTAATTGATCTGTGGAAGCCAGCTCTCTTAAAAATTTTCAAGTTCCCGGGGCGCCTGGGTGGCACAGCGGTTAAGCGTCTGCCTTCGGCTCAGGGCGTGATCCCGGCGTTATGGGATCGAGCCCCACATCAGGCTCTTCTGCTATGAGCCTGCTTCTTCCTCTCCCACTCCCCCTGCTTGTGTTCCCTCTCTCGCTGGCTGTCTCTATCTCTGTGGAATAAATAAATAAAATCTTTAAAAAAAAAAATTTTCAAGTTCCCTGGGTAATTGTAACGTGCAGCCACTGACTCAGAGATGGGAACTTCATAGTTCTGTCTGCCATCTTGTTGGGGGTAGGGGCAAAAATGATACCTGAGAGGAGACCAAGAAGTCTTTTTCCATGAAACCTAAGGTTTTTAAAAAGAACTCATATTTTATTGTCTTTATCATCCTCTCTTTCCCCCAGCTTTAAAAAAGATTTCTCTTCCCCTTCTTTTACCTGGCAAGAACTCTTGGTCAGAAAGTGATAGTGAATTCTAAGAGCTTAATTAGAAAATTATTGTTGGAGGGAGTCAGATGATTACATAAAATCTTCAGGTAACTGTTTTTATGCACACTCTGTTTCCTCCAGTGTGGCAACCAACTTTGGTCTTCAGAATGAAGGTTGTTGGGTTTGTTTTTGTTGTTGTGGTTTTGTTTTGTTTTGTTTTGTCTTTTTAAAGATTTTATTTATTTATTTATTTATTTGACACAGAGAGACAGGCAGCGAGAGAGGGAACACAAGCAGGGGGAGTGGGAGAGGAAGAAGCAGGCTCTCAGCAGAGGAGCCTGATGTGGGGCTCGATCCCAGAACGCCAGGATCACGCCCTGAGCCGAAGGCAGATGCTTAACCGCTGTGCCACCCAGGCGCCCCTGGTTTTGGTTTTTTAGTTATGCGTATAAATTCAGAATTTTGCTCAATGGGTAATAAATGCCTACAGAACTATATCATAAAGGCTTTTCAGCAGTATTTGCCTAGTATTAGTACTGTCCATTTGTCCAGTTTTGTCCAATTTGTTCATTTGAATTTACACACCAAGAACTCAGTGACTCTAAGGAATTAATTTCCTCCCAAAAGATAACAACACACTAGGCAGAAATAGAAGCATTAGGGGTGAGGAGGACCTTTTGTAAGAATTTAAATGCAAACCATGATATTCAAGGCTGTCATGCTCCCTTCAAAAGTTAAAAGCTTCCACAAGGACTGCCTTGACAACGCAATCAAAGTATTTCTGCAAACAACAATCTAGAAATTTACAGACATCTGTATTACAATATTTTAATTGGCGGTGGGTGGCTTTTATAATTTTAGTCAGTGATTAAGGTTTCAGTAATGATGGTTGAATATCTCTATACCACCCCACAATGGATTTTCAACATCTAGTTGCATTTTAGTCTTGAATAATTTCTTTTCTGTTGTAAAAGAAAAATTAATTGTGTATGATAGATTTTTTTTGGATTGTAAAATTTTTAATTGGAGACTAAATTTAAAGTCCTTTCTGAATTGACAATTATTTCTATCCAGCTGATTATGCAGTTGATCTATGGTCACTGGGGCAGATATAATAGCGGTAATTAAAATTCACATAATAGCCATTTCTAGTCCAGTAACTATCCCACTAATATTTTGTGGTGGCTGCTAACAAGTGAGATATGTGACTGTTTTGAGTAGCATCATTTTCTTACCATGCTGGTGCACCACTACAAAACAAAACGCCTAAGGGAAAAGAGCGAAAAAGAGAAGAAATAACATTATCGCAACACTGTAGTCTTCTCCTTAATAGACTAGTTCATATCATTTGTAGTTTATTTGTAGAATTAATTTTATCAGTAGTGCAATATTATAAGTACAATATTAAGATGACCATTTCTATACTGTTTAGTTTTAAAAAAGAAAAGCTACCTCAGAACTTTAGTTTTGTCCTGAGTATGAGGTTAGTCATTAGTAATTTAATGACCAATTTTACATAGTTATGCATTTATACATATGTGTGTGTGTGTTTAATTTTAATTTTACATATATCCATTGGACCTACTTGCTACTACAGAGCAGAATTTAGAGTATGAGTCTGCCTTGGACATTATCAAAAAAGATTTAATGCTATACTATAAAAAATTTTGTTTTAAAACAGTCTTTTCTGTGGGTTATCCTGCAGTATGGGCCCTGAGGACATTAAATTTTGCCATTTGCCTTTTGCTTTTAAATAAGTGTAGAATTAAATTTCTAGTACTTTACTTTCTTTAATAAGGGATCGTATTGCCAATTTGTTGTTGCTCTTATTATTTCATACTGGGTTTTCAGATTATACTTTTAAATGTTTTTATTCCACTAATCAAAAGTAAAGTTAGGTTGCACTGCCCCCAGGTATCGAGTCATCAACAGACACAGTTAACACAGAACATTTCTAGTCTGCTTTCCCCCAAATCTAAAGTAGGAAAGCACCAATGTTGAATACAGTAATTTTGAGATTGAAGTAAAGTTCCTTTCCAACTCATTCTAAATTCTTACTTTTGATTCAGGCCCTCTTGGATCTGGCATGTGGCTCTGGGATTGGGACAACTTGGTAACACTTAGAAGGCTTTTGGCTTTTCTTTCCAGTACCAATTAGAGTGTATGCCCTCTCTGAAGTGGGCCATCTGGCTTTATCAGCAGATTTCTTTATAGATCTCCCTCAATTTTTGGTGGGGTTTCAGTCAAAATTGACAGCATCATAAGTCAAAATGCATTTAATACACCTAACCTACCAGAACACCATAGCTTAGACTAATCTACCTGAAACGTGGTTAAGAATATTTACATTAGCCTGCATTTGGGCAAAATCAGTGAACACCAAGCCCCTTCCATAGTGAAGTGTTGAAGATCTCATGTAATGTACTGAGTACTGTTGTGAAAGTAGTAAAACAGAATAGTTTTAAGTTTGGTGATAGCATGGCTGACCGGGGAGCTCCAGCTGGCTGCTGCCACGTAGCACCGCGAGAGAGGATTGTACAGCATATTGCTAGCCCGGGAAAGGATCCAGATTCAAAAATCAAATTATGATTTCTACTGCATGCATATTGCTTTCACACCATCATAAAGCTGAAAAATCCTAAATCGAACCATTGGAAGTTAGGGATCCTCTGTATTTGAAAACATTTTTCCTATTAATCTTCCTAGCTTCTCCAAGCATTTCACACAAGGAAGAGTCTACAAAGGGTGGAAGCTGAATATACCATCGGTTCTCTTTACTGTTTCCTGAATTTAACTCTTCCTCCTTCCCTCAGCATAAAGTAAAGCTGGAACGGGAGGACACGCAAAGTATCATACAACTGTGGCTTCATGCAGAGCACAAAAGCCTAATACTGGACCTTTGCGAGGTCCTCACTTCCTTTGTATTATTTTTCTTGAGGACCTGTGGCCTCTGGCCCACATTCCACTTAAGCGTGTTGGAAGGCTGTAGGCTTTCCTCACCCTTCCTTAATCTGATTCTGTCTCCCTTTATTTTTCTAGATCCAGGTTAAGTTTTTCTTATGCCACACCAGACTAGAGTAAAGGATTACAATAACTTCATCTCCTGGTCCAAACTGTTCTCTCTTTCTCTCTTTTTTAGCAGTCACCTTTTCTAGATTGTTCATCTTAATGCAAAACACGAAACTATTCAAATGAGTTGCAACAGTGGAAAGAAGTTTCAGGATGCAAACTAAGTACAGTCGTAAACAGCAAATATATATATTTTAGATATTGGTCAGCAAAGCAGGGTTTAAAATATTAATCCTTTAAGGCATTGCATGATATTTCTCTATTTAATCCAAACACCCTCCTCCTTGGATTTGTGGGTCTTGTCCTGCCCTGTCATGCTTACTTTCTCCCTGATGTAGCTGTTCTCTTCTCTCCTTCTTTTTCTTTCTTTTTTTTTTTTTTTAAAGTAAGTTCCACTGCTAACATGGGGCTTGAACTGATGACCCCAGGATCAGGGGTCATACACACTACCAGCTGAGCCAGCCAGGCACCCCACTTCTATCCTTCTTTTGACCCTAAAGAGAGAAAATTCTTGAATGCACCTCAGGTCCATCCCTTTTAGTCATCTCTTCAGCCTCCTTTCTCACTGAATTGGAATAGCCACTCTACTTTTGCCTTTGTACTTAAATGCATGTTTTCGTCTGTATTTCCATCTTCCCCACATTGGGAAGACTTGGATTTTCTCTTTGGTCATGCGTTGCTCTGGTCTGTCTCCTCTTCAGCCTTGCTTCTAGCTCTTCTACTCACTCTGGTCTTTTCTAATAAATCCCCTGTCGCTGTCTATAGTTGTTTCTGTCATGCTTTTGCCACCCAGAGAGTCTTGAGTCTGGCCACATTCCTCCCCAACAACACAGCCCTTTGCCATGCATTTGCATCTTTCTCAGCATCAACTTGTCCAAAGGTGATTCTGTGCTCTGCTATTGCTGTATTTAAAATGTGTGCACACACACACACACACACACACACACACACACACACCACGTTTTTCTTAACCATTTTTCTATTGATGGACTCTTAAGTTGACCCATATCTTGGCTATTGTAAATAATGCTGCAATAAACATAGAGATGCATATATTTTTTTTGATTTGGTGTTTTCATTTTCTTTGGATAAATAACCAGTAGTGGAATTATTGGATCATATGGTTTCTATTTTTAATTTTGAGGAACCTCCATGCTGTTTTTCACAGCGTACTAATTTACATTCCCACCAACAATGCATGAGAGTTCCCTTTTCTCCACATGCTTGCCAACAGTTGTTATTTCTTGCCTTTTTGATTTTAGCCATTCTGACAGGTATAAGGTGATATCTCATTGTGGTTTTAGTTTGTATTTCGCTGATGATTAGTGATGTTGAGCATCTTTTCTCGTGTTTGTTGGCCATGTGTTTGTTTTTGGAGTAATGTCTACTCCTGTCCCCTTCCCATTTTTTTAATGAGATTGGGGTGGGGGTTTTTTGGTGTTAAGTTGAAAAAATTCTTTATATATTTTGGATACTAACTCCTTATTGGATATATAATTTGCAGATATCTTCTCCCATTCAGTAGGTTGCCTAATAAAATGTAATTTTTTTTTTCCAAATGGTCAAATCTCTGGATCAAATCTCTCTTTTAGGGCCACTGCTTTCAAACTGGGGTGCATAAAGGCATACAAAACTACAGGACAAACATACCACTTGCTCCTAGAGTGTCACTTTTATTTGGATGAGAGATATTTTATTTTTGTATTACAAATAAAGGTGTATTAATGCAGGTGAATTTAGAGTTCACATGAATTTTTAAGATAAAATGGGATTTTGGAAAAACAGTTTGCTTGTACCTGAGTACTAAGTATGTATTTACCCTTTTCTGTTAGTAAGCTTACTTCATGTTATGGGAGAAGAAACAAACTCAAGGTCACACGGGGTCAGGAGGAGAAAATGCTTCACTGCCCACGTTCTTTTCCTTTTACCAGTGCTTCTCAAACTTTGCATTTCCTATAGAATCTCTTCTATAATCTGCCCACCTTTTAATTCCCTGCCTATCCGGAAAAACCTCAATTTTGAAAGATGTTGCCTACCAAACTACATCTGTTAAAGAAACTATTTTACGTATTTGGGGTAATCAAAAACAAAAACTGCAAGTTGGACTTTCTGATCAACATGACCTAATCAGTAGCCACACTGAATTGTTCTAATTTGGCAAACGAAGGCTGTTTGGGGGCAAATGGAGACATTGTATAAAGCCTTAGAAAAGAATGAAGGCAGTTTATGGGCAGGCTTTAATACCTTCGTAGATCCTTCAGGGTCTGAGGAACCCTGGGAGCAGTGAAGACCCAGGTTCTCAACCCTCTGCTCTTTAATCTGCTGCCTTGCGACTTGAAATTAATCATTTTTGGGGGTGACTAAAAAGAGAATGCCTGTATTTTAGAGTGAGCATGTTGGATTGATGCCTTTATTACTTTTGCTGTTTGCACCTAGATTGAATATGAAAGGAAAAAGAAAGAAGATGGAAAACGAGCTCGAGCTGATAAACAACATGTTTTAGACATGCTATTTTCGGCATTTGAGAAACATCAATATTATAATCTTAAGGACTTGGTGGACATCACAAAACAGCCTGTGGTATGTATTTGCTCACATTGATCCTTTAAATATATCCTGCTTCATTTAGATGATGTTACCGAAGAGAAGGGTATCTCATATGAAGTAGTTCACACCCACCTATGCTAATGTCGGGGTTTATTTTCAACACTCAGAAAAGATGTCTTAATATTGATCATTAACATTAAGCCTGAAGTCTTTGTTTATATCATTTCTAGTTTTTATTCCCCTAGCTCCCTCCAAAAAACATTCAACTTCTTTTGTTTATTTGAAAATGTGCCCCCTAAAAGAACCATATTCTTTTAAGAGTCATACTGATCTGTCAAGATGAGGGTGTTTATCCCTGTCTGGTGGGCTATTCTCTAATGGATTTTTTTTTTTTTTTTTAAATCAGAATGTACCTAGCACTAGCATTAGGTCCTGTTCAACTTGAGCTGGACTGCCCCACAGTGCTTGTTGAGATTGTGGTTGGGTTGGCCTTTTCTCCATTTTTAAGGAAAAATTTAATAAATCAGTGTTTTAGAAAATTTATGCTTGTTCTATAGATAATTTTTGTCCCTGCTCCAGACTTTTGTGCCTATTTGCTAACAATCTGTTATTTCTAATCCGTTTAAAATACTGGTAACAAATAAGGAATCCACATCCCTTTTCTCCAATTGCCAAGTCGCATTTCCTTCCATTAAACTTTCTTAACCTAACATTAGCAAAGCAGCGAATTGAATTATAACAGTATTTATTTACAGGGTTTTAAAAAATTAAATGGAGGGGCGCCTGGGTGGCACAGCGGTTAAGCGTCTGCCTTCAGCTCAGGGCGTGATCCCGGCGTTATGGGATCGAGCCCCACATCAGGCTCTTCCGCTATGAGCCTGCTTCTTCCTCTCCCACTCCCCCTGCTTGTGTTCCCTCTCTCGCTGGCTGTCTCTATCTCTGTCAAATAAATAAAAAAATCTTTAAAAAAAAAAATAAAAAAAATAAATAAATAAAAAATTAAATGGGATTTCTTTTATTTTCTGTCCTTTTATCTAGTTTTCATTATCATTTTTCCACTTTGCTAATATATTCAGGAATATTGTCAGTTCTAACTCCCCCATTTATTTCCTTAAGAATATGTAACATAATAGCCAGTTTTAAAAAACATTTTAACATAACCAAATAACAGTGTATTAAAGAGTTTACTGTGGGGCGCCTGGGTGGCACAGCGGTTAAGCGTCTGCCTTCGGCTCAGGGCATGATCCCGGCGTTATGGGATCGAGCCCCACATCGGGCTCCTTTGCTGGGAGCCTGCTTCTTCCTCTCCCACTCCCCCTGCTTGTGTTCCCTCTCTCGCTGGCTGTCTCTATCTCTGTCGAATAAATAAATAAAATCTTAAAAAAAAAAAAAAGAGTTTACTGTGTTTTTTCTGATTTATTCAAAGCTTTAGGAAATGATTTATGAGACCTCAGTATTGATTGCACAGTTTCCCACTTCTGCAGGAATTTCTTTACTGTTATACTTTTTAATTAAGAAATTAAATTCCAAAAGATCTAAATACTTTTTTTAGTAGAGAAGAGCCAAGTGCTCATGCTGCAGTTTTATCAGCTCCTCTTAATGACTTACTCTCCTCAGTATCAAAGCCTTAAAAACAGCCTTTCAAACTATAACCAAAAAAAAGAGAAAGAAATAAAATAATTCATTAGGTAAGCCGTGTTTTTTCTGCTTTTAATGAAGTTTATCCTTGTGAATGTAAACTTCATATATATTATGTATATGAGAAATATATATATATATATATATATATATATATATATATGAGAAAAGGCCCTCTGGAAACTGAATGCAAACAATATATTCTTACGGAAGAAAACACACACAAAAATTAGATACGGGAAAATAAGTATTTGTAGAAGGGACATTCAGATGATATTAGAGAAAGCAATTTCTTTGCTTTCCAGTTCCTTAACATGGAACAACATTGTTTTTAAAGTTCACTCATTTTATATGAAAGGAAAGGGATAACTAGTATTTCTCTCAACTTTGGTTTTTCAGATAATTTTATGTAGAGGTACTCACTGAATCTCCCAAAATAGAACTTCTTAACTCGTAGTCAGTAGATGGGTTTTATGAAACCCAGTAATCTCCTGAATATGTGCAAAAATATGTGGGTTTTTCTGGGGAGCAGATCCATAGTTAATATCAGATTCTCATAGAGGGTCTGGGAACCTCAAGGAGCTTGTGAACCACTAATCTACAAACTAAATTATTTTATAATAGTCTTATTATTTAGAGACTAAATTGCCTCAGCAAACATAAGGTTCTTGAAGACAGGGTTGTGTATTAGTCATATCCTTAAATATTTATACACTCTACAACATAAGCGTAGTAGAAATTCAGTAAATATTAGAGGAATTGATTTGAATAAAAGGAAATGGCCCCATCTTCAGTATCCAAGGACTACCATGTTTTACTCCGATGGATTCAACAACAGGCCTCATGTCATTTATGGCAGGAGAGGGGGACAGAAAGTCAGTCTCAAGGAAGTGTGGAATGACAGGGTTACAGTTATCTCCCCCTAGAGGAGGGGGCAAGAAGTGGTCCTCATGGGTTCAGTTCTGCCATTTACCTACCCCATTGGGATCTGAGAAACTTCCTTCCATTCCTAAAATCAAGGGAATTGGACTGGATAATTGTTGTGCTCCCTTCCAACCCTAAATCTGTGATTCTCTCCCTCCCCTATTTCATCTCCTCTCCACCTCCCTCTTGTATTTAAATTGAATTGACAGACCTCACCTAGAAAGTAGCCCAAGGCCAGCTCTCCTCCATGTAGGTAACTATCCCCTTTAAAACATTCACAGGACGTAAGTGAGTCTGTACTCATGGTCATTAGTACACCCTTACTAATCTGATTTTAATCTGAGCAATCCCAGGAGAATGAAGGAGAGTAGAGCATGAAGATCAGTGATCCAGGAAAGGGGCTTCTTCTTGGTATGATGGAAAGAGCAGTGGTTTTGGAGTAATGGGATCTCAGTTCAAGTCCCAGCCCTGCCATTTAGACAAATAGTTCTGGACAAAGTATTTACATACATTTAATGTTTAATACAAACAAATTTTTGAGCCCCCTTGTAAAAGAAAAAGAGATCTTGTTTGTATTAAACACTTCTTTAGTGTATGCATTTAATGACTTTCTCTCATTTTCTGATGGTCCCCAGTGCCCCCTTTGATAATAGATTTCTAACCATGAAGTCTATCACTTTAACACATTCTCTTTGTCATTAACATGACTACTATACTCTTAAGTTACCATCTGCTTTCTGACCTTTAGAATGTCATTTTTTTAAAAAGATTTCATTTATTAGAACAAGAGTGAGAGCATGAGCAGGAGAAGGAGGGAGACGGAGGAGCAGACTCCCCACTGAGCAAGGAGCCCAATGAGGGTCTGGATCCCAGGATCCTGGGATCATGACCCAAGCCGAAGGCAGACGCTTAACCGACTGAGGCACCCAGGCGCCCCTTGAGTGTCATTTTTGGCACATTCTGAATGAACCTGTGGTATTATTTTTGTTTTTGCAGTTCTTTCCTCTCTGTATTCTTCCTAAAAACCTTCACTGCTGTAAGCAAAATTACTGATCAGAGAAACTGTCCTTATGGGCAGACTTTTTCTCTCATTGGTCGTCAGTATGTGACTTGCATAAACAATCAAGGAGTTAAAGTTACTTATTAAGGGCAAATAAGCCAATTTTAAAAGGCCAAGCTCTGATAACTTATGTGAAGTCAGAAACATGGTACCCCTTAAAAGGGCTGTTTTTATATGGTTTAAAATTGGGCTTTTAAGCCCTCCTTAATGTGAAATACTAGAAGAAGCCCATTATTTTTCCCCTACAGTCTTTGATCTTTCACCTTGAATTTGTTATGTGTAGTCTTTATATTTTATTATATCTTTAAAATAGAAGCTTACACAGCATTTCCTTCAAAATTTAAATCCTTTGAAACTTTATCTTATTGCTCCCTTTGAAACACCAAACTGCCAAGACCACTTTGAGCCCTGACACCCTGTTCTCTAGCATAACAGCCATTTCCAGTGTTCCCTGAACCACATCTTTCTGCTAAAAGTATCATTGAAAATTAGCCCCGGTTATAAGTGAACCCCTAATCTCCTTGTGCTGTATCCACCCAATTTCCAGGCACGATCCAGGGAAGTTTATATTTAATTATTGATGATCCCTTCTAAATCAACAGTCCCCAATCGTGTGAGTCCCGGAGACCATTGCTTAATTCAAATATATAATCAAGCAACTTGCACGTTTTTTATTAAAGTAAGTTCAAATTAACGGGAAAAACTGGGCAAAGATTCGGATGGCTTTGACTTTGAAGCAATTAGTGCCCATACTTCAAGTTCCTCAGCACTAAATAATGCTCAGTAGGTAGTTTTATTTGCACATAGTGGTCTTTCAATAAACAAAGCCATTGCAGCAATAAGGCAGTATTAACCTAATGCTGAGGATTTGTTTCCAGATAGACTTAAATAAAGGCATGAGTAGAAGTAATTTAAGCAAAATTTGGCTTCAGTAAGATAAAAGAAGATAGGCTTTTTTAAAGGATAAAATGGCTAGACTGACCTACTGAATATTTCTTCTGTCAAAAAACAATTTTATTGATAAGTGTATGATGTTATAGGGGTGTCTGGCTGGCTCATTTGGTGGAGCATGTGACTCTTGATCTTGGGGTCATGAGTTTAAGCCCTATGTTGGGCATAGAGCTTACTTAAAAAAAAAATACGCAAAGTTTGTGCTATTACAGATCTGTGAATTTGTTGAGACTCTTTCAGTTGCAGAGAATAGAAATTCAACTCAAACTAGCTTAAACAAAAATAAGGTTTGTCGTGGGGCGCCTGGATGGTGTCCGACTCTTGACTTTGGTCAGGTCATGATCTCAGGGTTATAAGATTGAGCCCCATATCGGGCTCTGTGCTGAATGTGGAACCCACTTGAGATTCTCTCTCTCTCTCCCCCTCCCTCCCCACTCTGTCTCTTAAAAAAGAAAAAATAGAATTTATTGGCTCATGTAGCAGGAAGTTCAGGAATGCATCTAGCTTTAGCCATGACTAGATCCAGCTACTAATATTATTTAGTTAGACCTGTCCCTTCCCATCATTCCGCATCTCTCCTCATTATTTTTTCTTGTGTGTTGTCTTTACTCTTAGGCTGGATCTTGCCGTGTGGTAGCCAAAATGACCTCCTCAGACACCTCACAGCTAGCAACCCCTAAGCATAAAGTGAATATTTGCCCTGATAAAATCCCTAGGGAAGATTTTAATTGAGCTGGTAGGGGTTGGTATGGCCATTCCTGAACCAAGAAGTTGGGGTTAGGGGTACTCTGCCAGGCAGGGCCTACTGCCTTTCCCACCTTTGTGCTATGTCGCCTGGTATGGAGTTAGCATCTAGTCAGTATTAGTCATTTTATTGTTATCTCAAATTTTGTATGTTCAGAACAGAACTCCGATGTCTCTTCCCATCCAAAGACTTCCCCAGCTTCCCCATTTCAGTAAGTGACACCATCATTCCCTAAATTGTTCCAGCCAGATAATTGTGTTCCTGTTTCCTCTTCATGACATATATATTACAAATTTATGATACGTATATATCATATAAATTATATACATATATCTCTGTGTGTGCATGAGTATATCTGACTCAGGATACTCCCAAAGAAGGAGTTGCCCAGTGACTTGACCCCACTTGTGCTGACTTCAGTCTAGGAATATCTCTTACCGCATTGCCTCTTCTGTATTGACACATGTGCGTGTGTATGTAGGCAAGCAAGGAAAATATTTTTCTTTTTTCTTTTTTTTTTTTAAATTTTATTTATTTATTTGACAGAGAGAGAGAGAGCCAGCGAGAGAGGGAACACAAGCAGGGGGAGTGGGAGAGGAAGAAGCAGGCTCACAGCGGAGGAGCCTGATGTGGGGCCCGATCCCACAATGCCAGGATCACGCCCTGAGCCGAAGGCAGACACTTAACCGCTGTGCCACCCAGGCGCCCCAGGAAAATATTTTTCTGACAATAGGAACCACTTTTTAATAGGAAAAAACAACAACAACAACAACAACAACAAAAAACTGTCTCTCTCAGCAGGCTTTCTCCTTAAGAATTATCATTGGGGCCCCTGGGTGGCACAGTCCGTTAAGCATCTGACTCTTGATTTCTGCTCAAGTTATGATCTCAGGGTCATGGGATCGAGCCCCAAGTTGGGCTCTGTGCTCATGCAGAATCTGCTTGAGATTTTCCCTCTCCCTCTCCATCCGCCCCTCCCCCTGCTCATGCTTGCTCACTCGCTGTCTCTCTCTCAAATAAATAAATAAATAAATAAATAAATAAAA
Source organism: Ailuropoda melanoleuca (assembly GCF_002007445.2). Lineage (NCBI taxonomy): Eukaryota > Metazoa > Chordata > Mammalia > Carnivora > Ursidae > Ailuropoda > Ailuropoda melanoleuca. Next base: position 86,351,735 of record NC_048224.1, on the reverse strand, counting down.
TCTTTAAATTAAAAAAAAATCATCATCATTGATCTAAGCCAGGTACATAGAGAATAGGATCTTAGCTTTATCTTAGCTCATTCAGTTCCTAATCCAAAGTAAAAGTAGGCATTTTTAATGTTTGAAACTTATTCCTTAATTTACTACTTAATAAGTCGTGTTTTTATTATAATGTTTTGTTCTGACATTTTCCTTCTTTTTTTACATTTTTTCCCTGAATTCTTTATTTCCTTTCTGTTAACATATCCCTTTTAGTTCATTTTTCCTATAAATGGAAGTTTTTATTTTTGTATCATCTTATTTTTGTATCATTTTGAATGATACTAGTAAAAAAAAACCCCACCAATTTCTCACAGAGCATATTAATGACAGCCTTTTGTGAGACTTCTGTTTTAAAGAATAATTATTTGCTAATTAATGATGTAGAACCTGATTTATTGTTAAGCTTTAGAATATGAAATGTCATACTAAAATAAATTAACTATTTGAATTGTATTGAATGTAAATGGATGAAATTTAAACACATGAAAATTTAATACATACCCGTAGAAGATTTTAATAATAGATCCGTTGAGTTTATTATAATAACATTTCCTCCTTTAACTTACATGTTATATTTCACCTTCTTTTTCGCCCTTTTTTTTTTTTTTTTACCATATTTCTGAATGTGGTAAAATTTGATGTGAATTTACTAACATAACCAATTGGGTCCAGATTTTACATGAAATACTATGTAGATGAAAGCAATATTTAACATAAGCACCCAGTAAAGAAAGTTGGGCATTTATTTATATACAAAGTTTACATAGAATTTATTCTTTAAGATTTTATTTTTTTATTTGAGAGAGAGAGAGAAGGAACACAAGCAGGGGAGGGGCAGAGAGGGAGAGAGAGAAACAGACTCCATCCTAAGCGCGGAGCTTTAAGTGGCCTACTCCCAGGACCCTGTGATCATGACCTGAGTTGGAAATCAGATACTTAACTGACTGAGTCACCCAGGAACCCCAGAATTTTTAATTAAGCAGTTGGCCACAAAATTATATTTAATCTGAAAAATGTCATTAGTTATAAAATCTTCTTCCCTACCCTTCTAGCATCATCTGAAGAAAGGTTAAAGTAAGTTTTAAGCTTATTAACCACCTTCTGATTTATTTGGTCCCTGAACAAGTTAGAAGGACTTGTGTTTAGGCTTGCCACCCTTATGGAAATTATCTCAGGAAAGAGATATGCATTTTCTTTGCATTGGTCTCAGCACTAGAGAAAGCTGACTCTGTGGATTAAGATAAGTGTTCACAGCTTCCCAGTTTCTCTATCTCACCGGAGAATTGAGATACCAGAGGATATGCCTGTTGGCAGAAAACCTTGTGTCAGTTCTGTACTGCAGCTTTATAGAGACCTTCCTTCTAGAATGTCCCAGTATAAAGATATTCTAATTCCATCATATTTTCCAGTGCATATGGACTGATACACAGAGCTAGCCACTGTTTATTAGAAATATTACCATCATAACTTGGTAATAAAAAATGGTGTTTTTTTTAATGTCATATTCTATACAGACTTTATTATGGAATTTAGTTTACTTTCCAGTTTTCCAAAAACCTTTTTTAAAAAAATTATTAACATGTAATGTATTATTTGTTTCAGGGGTACAGGTCTTTGATCCATCAGTCTTACACAGTACACAGCACTCACCACAACACATATCCTCCCCAGTGTCCATCACCCAGCCACCCCATCCCCTCACCCCTTTCTGCTCCAGCAACCCTCAGTTTGTTTCCTGAGATTAAGTGTCTCTTATGGTTTGTCTGCCTCTCTGTTTTTGTCTTGTTTCATTTTTTCCTCTCTTCCCTCTATTCCTCTGCCTTGTTTCTCAAATTCCACATATCAGCGAGATCATAGGATAATTGTCTTTCTCTGATTGACTTAAAATGGTATTATCTTAATTTGTTGTAATGAGCTAGATAGGTCTTCTCCCCCCCCCCCACCACCAATTTAAAAATCTTTATTTTCAGGGGCACCTGGGTGGCTCAGTTCAGTTAAGCTCAAATAAATAAAATCTTTTTAAAAAAATAAAATCTAATATATATATGTATATGTATATATATGTGGGTTTTTTAAATTATAGGTCACAGGATTTTAGTATATTCTCAGAGATGTATGACCATCACCACAATCAATTTTAGAACATTTTCTTCACCTCAAAAAGAACCCCATACTTGTTAGCTGTCACTCCCCTTTCTCCCACCCCTACCCTAGGTGAATACTAATTTATTTTGTATCCGTGGAGATTTGCCTACTCCGGACATTTCATATACGTAGAATCATATAATATGTGTCTCTTATAACTGACTTCTTTCATTTAGGCATAACATTTTCAGATGTCATCCACATTTTGGCGCGTATCAATATTTCATTGTTTTTATTGCCAACTGGTATACTATTATAGAGAGAGATACAACATTTTGTTTATCCGTTCACTCATGGATAGACATTTGAGTTGTTTCTGCTTTTTGGCTATTATCAAGAAAGCCGCCGTAAACATTCATGTACAAGTTTTTATGTGAACATAGGTTTTTGGTGGTTTTTTGTTTTTTGTTTTTTTCTCTTGGGAGTGGAATTGCTGAGTCACCTTATAACTCTGTTTAACCTGAGGAACTAACTGCCAGGTTGTCATCAATCCTTTTTTAATCCTTAGCCATCAAAAACTTTTTTATCTACTGTTGCCCTAAGGTGTAAAACTTTACTCTCTATTCCAAATATTTTAAGGATAGATAATACTTCAGCATTGGGAGTGCTAGCTAATTTACAGAAAACTCTCTGTTGGTAAAATATATACCTATAGTCTCTTTGCTTGTCATTTAATTTCTAGCAATATTTTCAAATAGACTAATAATAACCATGCCAATTAATATCTTCTTATTTTTTGTACGTTTGGAACTATACTTCACAACAAAGACACTAATAGATAGTTGCCATGGTTCTAAATGCACAAATTCATATTTAAATTTCCTTTTTTTTTTTTTTGCTTTTTCTATTTTATTTTTTATTTAAATGCAATTTAACATATAGTGTATTATTAGTTTCAGAGGTAGAATTCAGTGATTCGTCAGTTGCAAACAACACCCAGTGCTCATTACTTCAAGGGCCTTCCTTAATGCCCATCACCCAGTTACCCCATCCCCCCTCCACCTCCCCTCCAGCAACCCTGTTTGTTCCCTGTAATTAAGAGTCTCTTATGGTTTGCCTCCCTCTCTGTTTTCATCTTATTTCATTTTTCCTTCCCTTCCCCATGTTCATCTGTTTTGTTTCTTAAATTCCACATATTTAAATTTCAAAAGGAATTTTAGTTTTTGCTACTTTGTTACATTTTGGATATTTCTGGTTATATTTTCCTAATTATAACAGTTTAAACATTAGCTATATATGTATACACTTTTCCCAGTTGAAAGCCATCATATCTCAGCCTTGGAATATCTTGCAGTATTCTAAGGTTAACTTATGTTTAGCATACAAATAAACAAATACAGGGTTTTTTGGGTTTTTTTTTTTTTTGAGATTTTATGTGCTTATTTGAGAGTGAGGGAGAGAGAGATCATGAGCAGGGGGGAGGGGTAGAGGGAGAAGCAGACTCTGCTGAGCAGGTTCCGCACGTGGGACTCATTCCCAGGGTCCTGGGATCATGACCTGAGCCGAAGGCAGATGCTTAACCAAATGAGCCACCCAGGCACCCTAAAAAAAATACAGTTTAGAAAACATCTTTAAACAAATAGTTAAATTAAAAGTTTTGGCCCAAAGGAGGTAAACTTTGTTCACCTGATATGTACGAACATGTGCATCATTTGCCAGTGCTATGCTTTTCCAGAATTTGGATTAAGCCGTAAGATAGGGCTTGTGCCTTGACCACTTCATTACCCATCATCTCTACTTCTCAGAGTTTTACAGAGGGAGGAATGCGGCCTGTGTGAGCTGAGAGGAAGATGGGGGGTGGTGAGGTCTAGTAGGAAAGTGGAGGTGAAACCAGAAGGAAAAGAGGATAAAAATACCGACATGGCCCATGTCCCAGAGAATCCTCAATGTTCCCTTCCCTATCCTGTTTGCAGTTTTCTCTATCTAGAGGAGTGAAAACATATGTTGCCTTTGTTAACAGCTTATGCCTAATGTGTAGTTTGTTTTTTTAATGAAAGAATTTTGTGCCTTGGAGCCACTAACATCTTTATCAATAAGTCCTCTGTTTTAATCACACAGCTCATTTGAAATGATACTTTGAAATTATACAGAACTGATCATGCCCCTCTTGCGTTGTTGGATCATTTTATAAAAAGCATATAATGACTTCCCTTTAGTGACTGGCATTAACCAGTGCTATCTTTGGTATAGATTGCATATAGTCTATTCAGTCCAACCTTTCTGGGGAGATTTTGTGACTAGACATCTAATAGGGTCATATTATTTGTTCACCTAAAGCACTAATAGTTGGTGATCAGCTGTTTGTCAGAGATACATGTTTTTGACCAGTTTCTAGGAATTTAGATACAATTAGTTTATTATTATATATACATTACACTTCACTGAAATTCCTGGTTTGGGAATTGGTTGGCAGACCAGTAGAGGAAAAGATGATATGAGAAATGGTGGGGGTGGAGGGAGAGAAG
>NC_048224.1:86126717-86345442 GCF_002007445.2 Ailuropoda melanoleuca | reverse complement strand
GAGAAAGAGAAAGACTGCAGTAGTTGGCTCCTGTGCCTTGTTACTCTACATAGTTTTGTCGTGATTGGGGGTGGGGGAATAGGAATTTGATCTGTAGATTTCTGGCTTTAGGGCCACCACAGTGTTATCTTTTTTTTGTTTTTTTAAGATTTTATGTATTTATTTGACAGAGATAGAGACAGCCAGCGAAAGAGGGAACACAAGCAGGGGGAGTGGGAGAGGAAGAGGCAGGCACNACCTAGCAGAGAAGCCTGAAGTGAGGCTCGATTCCAGAACGCCAGAACGCCGGGATCCGCCCTGAGCCGAAGGCAGACGCCTAAGGACTAAGCCAAGCAGGCGCCCCTCACCACAGTGTTATCTTGACCCACAAATATGCAAATCACATCCTAATCACTTGACCTCTTTGGTCGGGTATTTGCTTTGCCTTTTCCTTCCAAGGAAGCTATCCTGTTCTATCCCTTCTTTCTCTGCAATTCAGACTTGCTGTAAATACTCTTCCACACGTCCCTTTGATGAAGGGTTGCTGGACCTGAGCCAGTTTATTATTTCAGATCTCGTTCTACAGCACTGCACATAGCAGTAATGAGAAATCTCTCCAGTGCTGTGTCACATAAAGGCGATCTACTGAGTTCTAGAATTCTTTGTTTCAAATGGTCAGGCAGAAGATTAAATTGGAAAGTCATTGTTGAATATGAGAGGAGAAGAACTAGTATATCCTGATCTCCGCACAGAATTGCCATTCAATTCAGAGAATCAAATACACATCCTCAAAACCTAAGATCGTGACTCCAGCTGGGTTAAGGGCCCCTTCTCAGTGCTCCCACAATATCCTGTATATATGTGTCTTATTTCTTCACTTTAGTTTGTGATGGCCTGCTTCTATGCCTTTAGCCTCCCCACTCACACACCACACACCCTACTCTTAAACCGTAAACTCTTGAGGATGAAGACTGACTGTGTTACCACTCTGTCTGGCCCATAGCTGCTTCTAAAAAAAAGATTTGTATGAATATATGAATTTTTATAAAAGGAAAGTTAGATTGCCCATTGATCTTCAATCCTGTTAAAATCTTTAAAATTTCCCCCTCGGGCGCCTGGGTGGCACAGCGGTTAAGCATCTGCCTTCGGCTCAGGGCGTGATCCCAGCGTTATGGGATCGAGCCCCACGTCAGGTTCCTCTGCTATGAGCCTGCTTCTTCCTCTCCCGCTCCCCCTGCTTGTGTTCCCTCTCTCGCTGGCTGTCTCTATCTCTGCCAAATAAATAAATAAATAAAATCTTTAAAAAAAAAAAAAATTTCCCCCTCAGATGGCTTTGTCCCCAACAATATTTTACCACTCTAATACAGATTTTTAGTAATAAATGTCATCCAGATTCAGGTGATACAGTTAGTCAACTTGTATTTCTCATTGCCCTATAAGTTAATTAGAGCCTGAGCTCTAAAAATGAGAAGAACTAGAGTTAGCATAGTTTAGTCCTGTGGACCTCCTTAGTGATCTTACCTCAGACACCTCCCCCACTAAATCCTCTTAGTTCCCTTGTTTACTCTTAAGCATACCCTATTTATTCAGTGTAAGTGTCCTGTAATAGGAGCACATGGTTTGATGGGAGAGAGGCATGTGAGTCAAGGGTTATAGTGTAGTATGAGGGCTACCACTGAAGTACATAGAGTGTGAAATGTAAATCTAAGAGATGGGACTGTTAGGGAAAGTTGGTCTGAGAGAGTGACCTTTGTGCAGAGTCTTCAAGGATGAGGAGTTCAGATTTAAGGGAAGGGGATAAGTATGACAGGGAAAGGGAATAGCATATGGAGAAAACTAGAAGCATGTAGACACAGAAATGACAGTATGTATTCATTCAGGGAATTCTTAGAAGATGAGGGCAAAGGGAAGAGGCAGGCCTGAATGGATGTCTGTGAAGGAGTATGGAATTTAACCTGTGGGGTTAAAGTGGGGAAGTCATTAAAAAGTTTTCAGCGGGGGTGCCTGGGTGGCTCAATCAGTTAAGCATCTGCCTTTGGCTTAGGTCACGATCCCAAGGTCGTGGGAACGAGCCCCATGTCAGGCTCTCTGTTCAGCGGGGAGTCTGCTTCTCCCTCTCCCTCTGCCCTTACCCCACTTGCATGTGTGTGCTCTCTCTCTCTCTCAAATAAATAAATATTTAAAAAAAATTTTTTTTTCAACAGAGGAATGACATGATCTCACTGTTACCTACCTGAGTCTTTCCTTCAGGGACTTTTTTGACCTGTGTTTCTCCATTATTACTATTACTTTCTCTACTAATGAGTTGTGCCAAATTAATTCATTTGGTTAGAGTAAAATGGCTTTAGGTTGCAGTTTGGAACATTCTAAAACTCCAGAAAGTCTCCCTCCTCACCTTCCACCAAAAAAAAAGTACTCTGTACCATGGCTAGATATTGTGATCCTAATCCCATCTTGTTACCTGACAAATTGACAGACTGAATATCTCATTCTGTTCTTATTGTTGAAAAGGGCAATAAGAGTGACTTTTCATTAAGAAAACAAAATACTCCATAACCTTATACTAATTTAACAAAATGAGTGTGGACTATACATGAAAGCAACTGAATTTGTACACTTGAGACTTTACTATCTTGTGTTTAACCCTTTTGAGGCTTTTCGTGTCCTGTATCTGGCTTCTGAATGGGCACGCTAACCTTGAAGTCCAGAGAGCTGCTGTCTCACAATCACAGCGCCCCCAGCGATTGCTCTTTCCAGTTTTGACCCAGAGCAGTGCAGCCAGTTGTTTGATTGTTTGTGTCCAGGTTTGTAGCCAGCCTCACAATAAATCATCCTTTGGAATTTTACAAAGATGTCATTCTTGGCATCTAAACTGAAAATCCTTTATGTCCAGCACATCATTTTCCCTTTATGAATACTGTTTAATTAGTAGCTTATGAATAGTGTCCCATTTTAAAAATGTGATTTGAAGTAGCAGAGCAGATGTTCGTATTACCTGGATGTCTCAAGCCTTTATGCTTACTCATTGGCACAGATCCCTTAGTGAAAGCAACTGCAGAAAGTGTGGGAGGCAAGCAGGCTTCTTCCTGGGGGAAACCCAGGCCTCATTTGATTCATTGCTGCCACCTGCTGGGCCCTGGCTGCTGGAATGGGAAGGCCACACCAGTAGTCCAGCTAAGCCATCCAGGGCCATGTAGTTCCGGTGTTAATCAACCATTGTTTCTAGGTGACAACCCAACTCCTAAATGAAAGGACCTAAACAGTAGAGCATTATACATCAGTGTAAAGTGGTATTCGATTGTGTTTGTTGTCAGACAATCTCCAGAAATTGTGAGGCTGAGAGAACTAAGCAAACGTCAAGGACTCAAGATCCTAGAGTATTAGAGGTGGACGAACCCTTAAAACAGATGCCTTGGAGCTTTAGTGTAGTTAAATCAGAGTCTCCTAGAGGCTTGTGAAAATGCAGATTCCCAGGCCTAGCCCCAGAGATTTTGATTAACTAGGCCTGATTTGAGAGGTTTATTTAATAAGTTTCCCATGAGGTTCCGAGGCAGTCAAGCCCCAGGAAAGGCACTGCCTTAAACATTATCTCTGGAAGAGCTTCTCAACCATTTTTCTAATCAGTGCCTCATTTCAATAAATAAAAAAAAAAAATTACATCTTCTATCAACAGGGTGAGTCACTAGTACTATAACTGGTTCTTTGAAGCATATACACAAAATATTACTGGTTCTGCAGAGGAAAAAACACTTTTTAAAAAAAGATTTTATTTATTCATTTGAGAAAGAGTGCACGAGAGAGAGGGAGAGAGGGAGGGCATAAGCAGGGGCGGGGCAGATGGAAAGAAAGAAGCAGACTCCCCACTGAGCAGAGATTCCCAGCCATAAGGATGTGGGGTTCGATCCCAGGGCCCCAAGATCATGACCTGAGCTGAAGGCAGACACTTAACTGACTGAGCCACCCAGACACCCCAGAAAACACTTATAAATAATTAACTTTTCTCTCTGTTGCCAAGAAGGAAGTAGTATAATTTAATTGGTCAGTGTACAGTGGAATGCTTTTTGGCGTTGGGCGTTGGCAAGTAAAGGTAGGATTTGGTATTATATTTATCACAGCCATCACTTCCCCGAATACAGTAATCATTGGTTAATGTGTATTGAATTTTGAATTTTGAGGGACCTAAAATAACATAGAACAGTTCTGCCCTAAGTCATTGCTCACCTCTTTCCTCTGGAATAGCCAAGCATGAGAAAACTGCAGGCCCCATGGCTTTTAGCATGTCTTATTATCACTTCTTACCCTGTCTTGGCAAGCTTGGCCAAGATCAAAACAATACTAAAGATGAGTAATAACTTTCCTTATTACACAGGAAAAACAAGTGGCCTGATAGCAAATTTGAAAAGTCACCTTAGAATTGATTATTCTGGATGCCTGTCCTGTGCTTGCTTTCTAGAATATTATCGTCCCAAAAATATTTGTTATTTTTTTTTATATATGCTCCTGCTTCTGAAACGACTGGCTCCAATCCAAGAATAACCCTACCCAACTGTGAACTGAGTGAGGCCACTGAACTCAAGGGAAGATTACACGTGGTATACTGCGTCATCTTAGTAAACAGTGAACACCAGCAACTTTCTAGTGTATTTTCATCTAGGCTTTTTTTTTTAAAGCTCTCAGGTCATTGGCATGCCAGACTTCCAATCCCTTTAATGCAAATGAGTGTATATTTAACACAGTTATCATGTACTGCATGTGTAGAACCAAGACGCAGTTTATTGAACATCTTTATAGAGAAATCTTGTTGAGCTTTCAAGATCATAATTTGTATTACTTGTGAGCGTGGTTTGGTGTACGGTTTTATTTTAAATTTTGTTTCCTGCCTTCATAGTCTCATCTTGGGTTGTTTTTGTTTTTAGGGGTACCTAAAGGAAATATTGAAAGAAATTGGCGTTCAGAATGTAAAAGGGACCCACAAAAACACATGGGAGCTGAAGCCAGAGTATAGACATTATCAAGGAGAAGAAAAGAGTGATTAAGAAGACTTACCCAGCATGCTAACAGAACAACTAAAGGGTGATGTGCTGAAGAAACACCACTGATACTCAAATACTTGAGTACCGCCTGTTGTAGGGGTGAAATGACTGGAACTTTAATTTCCCTAGGTAAATTTTTTAAACAATAATTCTTGTAAAGCTACTTAAGTGTTTTTTTTGAGGAAAAAAATTATTTATAGGCTTGTATTAAACTAGATTATTCAGAATGGGGTGAGGGGCTGGGGGAGTTAAGAAGGTTTTTCTTTTTAAATATTGAGTTTTAAAATGTAAAATTAGGAAATGTTCTCTAAATGAGGACTCTCTGTCCTTGTTTTATCTCTGAGGATCAGAGGTGATACAAGTCCGAAGTGAATGGCAAAGCAAGCAAAAAGTAGTCAATTACAGAAAGTCTTAAAAGGAATAAAAAGCCAAAGTTCCTTATTCTGAAATTGTCCAAGAACAAAGCTGTCTTTATTTATTTATTTTTACAGGTGATCATGTTTCACATTCACACCCACTAATAAGAGAGCGTTTATGTTTGTACCTAGGATAGTTTTCATCATTAGCTTGCATATTACCCTAGTGTTAGTGACATGAGAAATGGAAAAAATTTTGTCGAATAGATATTTCTTTTATTTGCCTTTTTTTTAAAGATTTATTTGTTTAAGTAATCTCTATGCCCAACATGGGACTCGAACCCATGACCCCACAATCAAGAGTCATGTGGTCTACCGACTGAGCCAACCTGGTGCCCCTCTTTTATTTTGCTTATAAAAGAATTAGAAATTAAGTGTTTTTCCAATAATTCAAGATATATCTCCCCCGTCCAGATTATAAGCTTCTCAGAAACTGACTTCGCTCCAGAATTTTGCTGCATATTCATCAGGCAGGTACCAACTATCACCTGACAAATGATGTTGACAAACATAATGGAGGGTTGTAGGGGTGAAGCTGATATGTGTTAGGCAGTCGCAAAAACAAACATCCTCACAAAAAAGACCACCAAGACCCAAGAAGCTTTAACAAATTAAACACAAGAAAAAGTTGCTTTTTATTTGTTCATTTTGTCAGCTGCTTCTGTGTGCTTGCAACCAAGAAGTAGCAAATGCTAAAAATTTAGGAAAATGTTATATAATTAAAGCCAATCAAGGAGAAACCCATCCATTGAGATAAAATATTTTTCTGTATGATTTGATTTTCAGCATTGAGGTTGAGTACTACTGCATTGGGAAAATGTTTATCTTTGCATTCCCACTGTAAGATAAAATTCTGATGAGGGAGGGTGGTCTTCCTCTGTTCTGGTGCAGGAACCAAATGTATCCCCCTTACCTTTCGGTTTCTGGCGGAGACTCAGTGTCAGGAAACAGATGGGTAATGGTGTGACAAATCTGTACAGAATTGAGAATTCTGGGTAACTGTCATGTGCTTGGTTCACAGCATAGATCTTCCCCCCAGACCTTGTCTTTTTTTGATGTTTGGTCCTGTTCTGAAACAGACCTCTGTGTCCTCTACTTCTGCCTTTAGTTTTTATGGTGACAGCCCTGCCAGATTGAACTGTGTAGCCACTGGCAGCGCTTCCAGGGCAGAATAGTGTCTCGTCTGAAGCTCTGCTCTGGTCTTTCTGCAGATCTGCTTTCTGCAGCTTATTTTCGTTTTCTTTTACCTCATCACACCTGACAGTATCTGCTCGAGTCTCTTAAACACTTGTTATCGGTTCAGTGGCAAAGCTAATCTAGGCGGTAGACTGGTACCATTCCTGATTAGATTTTTTGAAATTGCTTTCTTACTTAATACTAAAATACGGCAACTGGTAATGAAGGAGACTCTCTCCAGGTTCCTTTATTCTTTTATTTCAGCACTCTCTTGCTCCGTAAACATGCTTTCTTTCCCCATCCAGCTATCAGGAAGTAGGAGTCCTAAGCCCTCATAGCCACTGTGAGACTGAGAGACAGGAAAGCTAGTAAGAGAGATACACATCTGGTAAGATGTCACATCATAAGAGCACAGGAGGGCCATGTTTCATAGGTGATTTAGTTAAACTCCGCTAGTTACACACACTTAAGGGACGTTTTGACCAACAAACTGTAATAAATATATTATGGTTGCTGGGCATTGGGAAGATTTGAAATTACATGTTGCCACAGTAACTTCTAAAATGATAGATCTTAAAAAAGAAAACGGTTTTTGCTCTGTTGTATCATAAGCAGCCCTTTTGGAGTTCAGCAAAGTTGCAGTTGTTCCTAACGGTCTCTGAACAAATTTTCTTTGGAGCTTATTTTCATCACTGTTGTTCTACTTTTGGGCCAAAGTGTATACCAGAGTGCACTTTTCCAGAAACCTTCCCCCCCACTCACACACAAATCCTCCCCTCCAGGAAAATGGTGCAGACCCCAGAAGAAGTTGTGAGAGTGAGGGAGTTTGTCTTTGGCATCTCTAATACAAACACCCAAACCTCCCTATTGAGAGGATGAAAACTGAGCTCCCTTCTTTAAAGTCAAGATCCTCTTGCTAAAATGTTCATCCCTGCTACACTTGAAGTACCCAGGTAAGGTGCACAGCTTTACAGTGGCCTTTCTTTGACCTCTTCAGGAGTTAAGGACTCCTGTGGAATGTGATAGGAGGCTGGGCACTGGGCTGAAGGGGCACTTGCTGGGCTGGACACCCACCTCTCGTCCCAGTACATTGGCCATTTTCCTTAGCATTTGTGTCAGAGTCCAGGAGGTGATAAGCTGGTTTTCTTTTCAACTTAGTTTTCTTTCTAACGTGAGTCGAGAACAGGTTCCTGAGCCTAATATTTCCATGTGTAAGAATAGGAATCAGAGATTGCTTTTTAATCTTCCTTTTCTTTACATACTTCCATTTTTTCTTCTTCCTACTTCCTGGTCTTTGAGCAAGTACAACCATCCGTAGTACAGTAGTACCATGTAAATCTAACAGACGGCAGTATAAGCCTTTAATAGTTTATTATAAGAAAATCAACAGCTTTTATCTGACTTTGTTAGAAATCATCTAAATTAACAAGGACATTTTAGATGCTTTAACTTCCAGTTTAGATTCTGTCAGATCAGTTCGTCTTAAATTTTAGGGTTTTAAAGAATGATTTTCTTAGAAGTGTACCTTATTTTTTAATGTTGAAATTGGTATTTAAAAATCTTAAGATTTTTGTCTTGTGAAAATGTAAGTACACCAAAAGAATAGGTTGCTGGACTAAACACTGTAGTGTGGCGTGGTCATGGAGCACAGCGCGGTTTATTGGCAAGTATTTACTGACCGTGATTATATCCCAGGCACCGTGGATACTAAAGTGCTAGACATAAGAGGCGTTCACAGTCTAGTGGGAAATAGAGAATGTAGACAGATACAACACTGTGTGGGTAGAGAAGTGTGAACTGAGTGCTGCAATCAATCAGAATATTCCAGTTAATTCATTGTTGCCATTTATGCTCTACATGGATTTCCAATTTTTAAAGCATTTGAATGCAGTAATATATACTTAATTATAATTCTTTGAATATAATTTAACCATTGAAAATTCCTAAAACACAAGAGGATTTATACAATGCCTAAGGATTATTATTATGAACACATACAGTGGTTGTCTGTAATATATCGATCTCGTTAACAGAATGCTAAATTGAAGGACTCACTGGGCTAGTCCTTGTGACGTGTAAGCCTTATTTCTGATTGCCATTCTAGTTTCTCTCCTTGAACAAAAGCCTGAGAAGCACTTTGAACATTCATTCATGCATTCCACGAAAGCCCACTAAATGCCCCCTGTGTGCCAGGCACCATGAGCAAAGGTTGATGGGCGTTTGTAATAACGTGCCTTACATGCCAACAGTTCTCTGCCTGTGTTACTAAATAAGCGGGAAGAACAGTAGCTTTTGTTTATTGGACCCTTGCTGTATGTCAGGCACTGCGCTAAGCATTTGACTCCTATTACTCATTTAATCCTCACAACAACACTAAAACATGGGTCTCTTTTTACCTTTATTTTATAGATGTGGAACATCAGGTACTGAAAGGTTGAAGAACCTATCCAGGGTCATAACCGAGGTAGTCAGGGGCAGAGCCAGATCCAAATCCCAGAATAGCTCTGGCAGCACAGGCTCTTAGTTACTATTATGTGTATTAAGTGTGCTGTTATGGGTCCCATGCTGCTGGTTGCTCTTAGCTGCAGTTCACCTGCCCAGAGTCTCCTGTTTGGATTTTTGTTGTTTGTATGTTGTTGTTATTAACATTATTGAGGTGTAATTGACCTATAACTCTTTTGTATTTGACTTCTTACTAATGGGTAGCAAAGTCTCAAGTTATCGTTCTTGAATCCGCAGAGAGTTAATTCTGGATTCTACCTGAGTTGTATTGCCCTTAGAGGTTAGTTTCCGGTTTTTGTTGAGGTTCTGGAGTTTCTTACGGAATGATGTTCCTTTGGTTTTTTTTTGGCTCTAGATTCAGATAAGATTATTGCCCAGGAATGACTGCAGATGGCCAATGTACTTGATTTACTTACCTTCTAGATCACCTAGGCTTATGAGAAAGTTGGTGATTTGTCTGGTCACAGTTGAGGGTCTCTGCCTTGTAAGCACAAAGGAAGCTGATCGGTTTGGGACTGCAAAGGCATAGGGATACAGAGCTCAGTACGAACAGGTCCTTGCTTTCAGACACTCACGGTATTGAAGAGGACTTGGAAGCAAACAGCCAGCCAACATGGTGTATGAAGTGCCGTGGTAGAAATACGCGGGAGAATGTTTTAAGAGCTACTGGATTCAAAGCAGGTCACTTAGAGCAAGCTGTTTGCTTTGTGTGCCTCTTAGTTTCCTCATCTGTGAAATAGATAAAAGTATCTGCTTCACAGAACTGTAGTGAAAGGTAAATGAGTCGGTATGTCAGCATTGTATGTAGACCTGGGGAGGGAGTTTTCTTGGCGATGCTGTAGTGCAGAAGAATCGCTGGCTCTTTCTGTTGCACAGCTGACTTTGTGCCATTCTGCTGGTGCTGTGTGGGGTTAAGGATCATAACTATATGTATATTTTTTAAAAGTCAATGTATGTAAAGCACTTAGAACACTGTGTGACATGTCCAAAGTTCTTACTCATATACAAAATATGTGAAATATAGAAGTAGCGCAGAGAATAAAATGATCGGTTACATCTTTGGGGAGTCAGGAAAGCGTTCCTCGAGCCACTGAAGTGGATTTTGAACGGGGTCTAAGAGTTCAGCAAGATTCAGGGGGGCAGGAAGTACAGAAAGAACAAGCGCATGGGTATTACTTGACAGGGTGGTTGGAGTGAGAGCCCGCACACACCTTCCGTGTGCTTATGGATGCAGCTTGGCGTGGTATAGGAGTGTGGCCCGACATGTCGCGTCCAGTCTCGGTCTGATGGAAGCACCTGGAGGGCAAGTCATCACTGCCTGGGACCAGATGGAATGGATGAGCAGCTAGGCAGGACTAGCCTCCTTCAGTCATACACACAAGGTCAAAATGATGCAGATAACCTAATCGTTCCCGAATTTGCAGCCTCCTTTCCCACTTTGATTCATCTGTGAACACATTTCTTTAATATAGTCCAACTGAAGTGACAGTGGAAACCAGCCTTAGTGAATTACGTGTTAGAGGTTCGAAGTCCCAATCCTTTATCCTTCCACTGCAGCAAACTAATTAATAAAGGTAAATAGGGAGCAGGAGCTAAATGAGGTCAGATGCACTTTACTAATGGAGGCCTAGTAACTCCTAGCTGGACTAGAGGACTTAGCTAAGAGCTGAGGCTGAAGAGAGAGTTCCTTATCCTTCTCCTCAGTTGGTGATGACTGGCTGTCCACTGGTAGGCAGTTGGCCTGACTTACCATTTGCAGGTGAAAAATCTGGAACAGCTGGAAGAAGACATCCAAATGGCCAGCAGGTACATAAAAGATACTAAATATCACTAATCATCAGGGAAATGCAAATCAAAATGACAAGGAGATAGCACCTCACACCTGTTAGAATGGCCAAGCTCAAGAAGACGAGATAACAAGCGTTGGCAAGGCTGTGGAGAAAAGGGAGCTTTCGTACACTATTGGTGGAATGTAATTGCTGTAGTCACTATGGAAAACAATACGGAGGTTGCAAGTAGTAGTAAATAAGTCCTAGAGTTAACGCGTAGTGTAATGAATGTAGACAACAGTATTATAATCATCACATTTGCTAAGACACTAAATCATAATCCAACCACAAAAAATAATTCTGTGATGTAAGAGGTTCTAACTGTTCCTACAATGACAGTCATCTCACCTTATATAAATGTATCAAATCAACATGTTGTATACCTGAATTAACAGGATGTTAGATATAAATAAATAGTCAAATGTGGATCTCTAGAGATACCAGGGTAGCATGAAACTACTGATAGCACTTCAGAAATAACAATCATCAGTGATGTTGAAAAGGAGCCTTTAAAAATTCTACAGAAGGGGCGCCTAGGTGGCTCAGTCGGTTAAGCATCTGCTTTCAGCTCAGGTCACGATCCCGGAACCCTGGGATCTAGCCCCATGTCGGGCTCCCTGCTCAGTGGAGAGCCTGCTTCTACCTGCCGCTCTGCCTACTTGTGCTCTCTATCTCTCTGTCAAATAGAATCTTAAAAAAAAAAAAAATCCTACAGAACAGAAAATATTTATAAAACACGTACGAAGGACTTGTATCTAGACTGTATAAAGATCTCTCAAAGTTCAATAACAGAACAAAATAGAACAAGCCAGTTTAAAAATGGTCAGTAAATGTACACGTGCACCTCATCAAGAAGATACGGATGGTCACATAAGCTCGGGAAAAGCTACTCAGCATCACTGGTTGAGGGAAATGCAAATAAAACCACAGATAATGTTACATACCTATCAGGATGGCTACGGTTTCCGAAGCCTGACAGTCCCAAGTGCTGGTGAGCAGGCAGAACGACCAGAACTCTTTCACGTTGCTCACAGGAATGCAGAATCATACAAGTACCTTGCAAACCAGCTGGGCCGTGTTTTGTAAACTTCTCCCACCATACAACCCAGGAATCCCACTCCTATTTCTCCCCAGAGAAATGAAAATCCAATGTGCACACAAAAACCTGTACACAGATGTCTATAGCAGCTTTAATCATTACAGCCCAAAACTGGACGCGCCCCCCACCACCCTGCCATGTCCACCAGCTTGTGAGCAGATAACCAGTGGTGCAGTCCTGCACTGGAATGCTCCTCGGCCATGAGAATGGAGGGCCTGCTGCTACGGCCATTTGGATGAACGGCCTCTGCACTATGCCAAGTGAAAGAAGCCAGACTCCTGGGGTTCCATACCATATGCTTCCATCTACAGGACATTACAGAAATGGCAAAACTAGAGGATTAAAAATACAGGTCAATACTTGCCTGGGGTGGAGGGTGTGTGGAGGGATTGACTATAGACACAAGGGAACGTTTTGGGCGATGGCAGTCCTGACTCTGGTGGTGGTTACAGGTGTGTGTGTGTGTGTGTGCGTGCGTGTGTGTGTGTGTGTTGAAACTTGCACATTTAAAAAGTTGCCTTCAGGGGGCGCCTGGGTGGCTCAGTCGTTAAGCGTCTGCCTTCGGCTCAGGGCGTGATCCCGGCGTTATGGGATCGAGCCCCACATCAGGCTCCTCCGCTGGGAGCCTGCTTCTTCCTCTCCCACTCCCCCTGCTTGTGTTCCCTCTCTTGCTGGCTGTCTCTCTCTCTGTCAAATAAATAAATAAAATCTTTAAAAAAATAAAAAGTTGCCTTCGGGGCACCTGGGTGACTTACACGGTTAAGCAGCCGACTCTTGATTTCAGGTCATGATCTCACAATCATGAGATCGAGCCCCGAGTCAGGCTTCACACAGCAGGGAGTCTGCTTGAGAATTCTCCCCCCCTCCTTCCAGCGCGCACTCGCTATCTCATATAAATAAAATCTTTTAAAAAAATGACTTCTGCATACAAAGTATACATCAATAAGCCTAGCTTAAAAAAATAAATGGAATGAGTACTGGAAATAAATGTCTAACAGGGAAAGGTAAATTATGACTCATCTGTATTATGGAATGTCTGCAACAGTTAAAAAATTACATGAATATATTGACTGGAAAGGTTTCATTAAATATAAAAAGCAAGTTTCAAAACTTAAGGTCCTATTTATATTAATGAAACAAAGTACATTTTTAAGTAGGTTCCATGCCCAGTGTGGGTCTTGAACTCACAACCTTGAGATCAAAAGTTGTATGCTCTACTGACTGAGGCAGCTGGGCGCCCCACAAAATACATATTTCTACATGAGCACCTGCATCGATAAACACACAGGAAACATCAGGAAACACCAGTCTTGTAATAGTGCTGCCTCTGGGGAGGAGACCAGGATAGGGAGGCAAGGCAAGGGGGGATGTCTCCTTATGTGCGTATTTTTACAATGGCAGTATGTTAATGTTTCAAATGTTTATATATTATAAATGTTTATATATCAAATTTTTATATATATGATATATATACACACATACACACACACACACACATATATATGAAAATCAACCCTAAAAGGAGAGTGTGCCTTTTATGAAGTTAAAACTTGAGGCCACTCCAAAGATACGTAATGCTCTAGTTCTACCCCCTGGGCACTAGTGTTAGGAAACGCCTTCAGTCCCGCTGTCAAGGAAAAGCCTCTCCCTAGAGGATGCCATGTAGGAGAGGATAGACTGCATCGGGCCGTAACGAATGTCACCCTGCTGCATCCGGGGCAGCACCCTAGGCACCGGGGTCCGGTTGCCAGGGAAGATGGGCTGCCTGCACCGGACAGCCCAGGAGTCCGCAGCTTGCTCCCATCGGGGAAAGGTGGGGATGTGGTCAGGGCCTGCCGACAGTGCTAGAGGCCTGCTCTGTTGCCCTGACGAATTCTCCAAGCATTAACAGAGGTAAATTCCATCTCCGAAAAAGAGGAAAATTCCTGGTGTATACAAGCATTGGAGGCCTTGAATTAAGTCCATTGGCAGAAGGGCCCCAAAAAGCCAACAATGGACTGCATCATTTATATGCCCACAACAACAAACTTGGGAAATGAGTATCCCTGAGGAGTGAGAAACCCACCACTGATTTGCTAAATGTTTGAGAAAGCAAGTTTGAAAAATGATTTCCTACTGTAGTAGGGGAGGTAAGAGATCTATTTTTTAAAGCAGAGAAAACCAAGGTAAGTTCTTAACTGTCGCAATGGAACTGTGGCTACGACTCAAGTCAGCCTGAGCTATAGCTTTTGCTAATGTCCCTAGGCCCACAACATTTCTTGTCTCACTCTCCTGCCCTTGGATGAGGAGTCTTATTCCTCATGGAGCGGAGATCAGAGGGGAGAGCGAGTGTGCCTTTCCTGTGCTGTGTGCTGTGCTGAACTCGGGACCTTCAGTGGAAGCTTCTATATGTAGGGAGTCATTATTCACCAAGCCTTTATATCCTCTTAGAAAATAAAATTCGTAATCACCTTCAGACAGCACTGTCAAGTGAGACCTCAACGCGTCAGTCAACTCTGAGGTCACATTCTGTTAACCACCTACACAGAGACTCGCCTGTAAGCCCACAGACCTTAGCCTGCAAGCTTAGTGGGATGAAGTGAAAGGACCTCGGACTGTGGATGTCAAGTTGCATGCGGTTGCAGGTGGATACCAGGTAATCAACTGAGAGGACAGAAAAGAAAAACAGGATTATTTCAAATCACATTGAAACAAAACCACAATCAGTTGGGGTGCCTGGCTGGCTCAGAAGAGTGTGCAACTCTTGATCTCGGGGTCATGAATTTGAGCCCTGCGTTGGGGGTAGAGATTACTTAATAAATAAAATAGATAAACCTTCAGTTGGGCCAGGTTGGTTGATTTCCTCGTGAAAACAATTGAGTATGTCGATCAGCAAGGGCATCACATATATACGAAAAATACGAGTTAGCATGTTAGAACTGGGTTCCACATTCTCCAGCACATCTAATACTTGTTTTTGCCACATCTTTGTAAGCAGTTGTTGTCACCAGTAATCTAGGGTGGAGAAATTTGTTGCGGTGTAGGGGTGATGGCTGCAGAGAGCTGGTCAGCAGAAAAGAGAGTATCTGCACTAGGTGAGAGGTTGGCAAGGATGAACCCTGATGTCCATTCTGGTTTTAAGATTCTGTAATTCTAAGCCAGGGGCCTGGGTAGGCTTGCCTGTCCGTCTTGCCCATATCCCAAGACTGGAGAGAGGTGTGCTTTAATTCTGACTTGGGGGGCTGACTGGGTCAGTCGTTAAGGGTCTGCCTTCGGCTCAGGGCGTGATCCCAGCGTTCTGGGATTGAGCCCCACATCAGGCTCTTCCGCTGGGAGCCTACTTCTTCCTCTCCCACTCCCCCTGCTTGTGTTCCCTCTCTTGCTGGCTTGCTCTCTCTGTCAAATAAATAAATATCTTTAAAAAAAAAAATAATTCTCACTTGGAGCTTCTGCACCTGGCACAGCCCCAGCTACAGCTCATACACTGAGTTGTACGCAGAAGCATCCGCTGTGGACAGGCCAGCAGGCACTAGACAGGCGTGTGTGTTCTGGGGAAAGACCATTCACTGCTTGGCTTCCCAGCATCACCTGCCCCCTGCTGCAGGCCCACCTTCTTCTACACACGCTCTTGCCCACACCTGGAAATACTTGTCTGTCACCCAGTTCTTACCCGGCTCCCTCCTACTAAAGGCTCTTCCAGTGGTAGGAAGGAGAAAGCCACTTAAGTCTGCTCAAAGGCAGAAAGGACAGCGCTCCCAGGGACTGGCGCTTCTTCCCTTCCTCTCTCAGAAGCCACATGGTCTCTGCTGTTGGCCTGCCTCTGTGGCTCTACTCCACCCTCTTCTCTGCAGATTGGCTTCCCTGGCTTCACAAGGTCATGTTCCCCCTAGAACTTCAGCATGCGTTTTGCTCTGTCTTAACACAGTGCCAGCTCTGGCGTCAATTTGACATGACTTTCCACCTCAGCTTCTCACAACTGACTGACTCTAATTCTGGGTCCTGTCTCCAGATTTCCTAGAAAATCTGATGATTGCCTTTTGATCAGGCGTCCACTCCTAATCTGATCAGTGTGGAGAAGCATGAATGGCGGCCATAGTTGCAGGGACAGGTGGGTTCCAGTGGAAGCGCTGATGTCCAGGAAGCAGCCACAGTACCCTCCAACTGGGTCAGTTACTCATGAATGCACATCTGGGAATATAAGATCCTGAGGCCATCGTTTCATTGTTATTTCTGTAAGATTCTGTGCCTCGAGTTCCACAACTAAAGAAATAGAGCACTGGGAAAAGCCCCACCAAAGGATTTCAAGGTAATGGTGAAAATTAGGAGGAAAAGGCCCTTCCAGTTCTAACATTCCTAGGATTCCCATGGAAAGATGGAATACTGCGCCTATAGGAGAAAGGCCGGCGTCCATCCGCACAGACCCAGCTGTATGAAGGACCCCTCTATTGGGTGCGTGATGGGAGAGAACCTGCACCGCAGTGGGAGCAGCACGAGCTTCCATTTTACACAAACCATCAGCAACAGTTCAGAGAGCTTCAGTCTCCAGTTCTGAGAAAGTTGACGTGGTGCTTATGCTTCCATGTTGCTAGTGAGCACTGAAAAAGCACTTTTAGCATCTCCAGGAATTCAACAGCGATTTCTGTTCCCATTCTACACAGAAACAAAGGCCCAGAAAGGGAAACGTTCACCGCACGGCCTGATAGTGGCTGAGCTGGGGCCAGTGTGCACTCATTGCCAGCGCCACACCCTCTCTCCAGCCCTGGGATTCTCAGGATTCTCAAACCCACCTAGTCATCAGAGTCAAGGGGATGGGGGCAGAGGGGGGCAGGCAGACACGGTAAAAAGCAGATTGCTAGGCACTACCTGGGAAAACTGAAGCATAGCCCTTGGGAGGGAGCCCTAGCTCTGTATTTTTATAAAGCTCCAAGTTATTTTTTTTAAGATGTTATTTATTTGATCGCATAAGCAGGGGAGGCAGCAGGCAGAGGGAGAGGGAGAAGTAGGCTCGCTGATCCACAGCCAGGGAGCAGGGAGCCTGAAGCAGGGCTCGATCTCAGGACCCTGAGATCATGACCTGAGCCAAGGGCAGACGATTAACCAACTGACCCACTCAGGTGCCCCCCCCTTTAAAGCTGTATTTATTAGAGAACACATGGGGGAGGGGCAGAGGGAGAAGGCATCTCCAGCAGACTCCCTGCTGAGCGAGCAGCCTGGCGTGGGGCTTGATCCCATGACCCAAGATCATGACCTGAGCCAAAATCAAGAGTCAGGTACTTAACCGACTGAACCCCTCAGGCGCCTCAAAAGCTCCAAGGTATTTCTGATGATCAACCAGGTCTGGAAACAATTGCACTCATCAAAATTTTCAGCCACAAAAGCAATTAAGACGAGTGATGGTGTTTTCTTAGCCATGAAGAGCGTGTAGGAAGGTTTCAGGCTTTCCCTGATACACAGTGGTATCTACCCATCCCGCATAGCACCCCACAGCCTACCCAGAGAACCCGAGAATGAGTCCATGCCGACAGTGTGACCGGACACCTGGTGAGGCCTCCCTGTGTTCCCTGAAGCCTGAAGATGAGGACACACGTTCCCAACAGGGCCTGGAGGGTTAAGTGAGAAGCGTTTGTAAAGCGGCTCCATGCCTGCCACATAGTACATGTTCAATAAATGCTTCTTGTTGACTGTGTTTCCAGAGCTGCTGTCGCTGACTGAAAAAAGCAGCCTGACTTTCTCGCCTTTCATTGCTAGCCATTTCACGGGAAAGGGCCAAAGCTGTTAACAGGGATGAAAAGCTGAGACAGAGAAAAACCGATACTGAATAATGGCAGTTGTTTTTATCAAATAGACCAAATAGTAACTCCAGTTTGGGGGAAAAAAAAGGTAACTATTGGCTGGTCCTAGAGCCCTTGAACTGTTTCAGAGCTGTGGGATCAGACCCACGACCAGGTCTCTCACCCCCAGGGTCACCGGAGCTGGCAAGCAGTGCTGTCCACCGCCCGCCCACCAGCCCTAGATCCCCCCCACTTCCTGTCAGTTTTCCTGATGAGGTTCAATCCTTGGGGTGAGTGTCCTGGCGTAAACAATGAGGGGAGGAAGCAAGCACTTGTTACCCCAGTGTGTGTCAGTTGGGATTTTAGGCCCCTTGGTTTCTTCTCTTACGGTATCTACTCCTGATTTCCTTGCCCTGAGAGGTCTGGTTCCTGCATCTGAGGAGGTAAGAGCGCTAAGAATGGATGGAGGCAGTGCCTCTTCATGGTCCCTCCCCAGAAAGCAGCCCCTCCCAGTCACATCTTTAAGTCCTACCTACATGCTCTGGGGTACAGAGTGCTGTAAAGTAGAAGGGTGTGTGACGCTTCTGACTGGGTTTGTGCCTTAATTAGCGTTCATGACACGAGATGTAGTCCTCTCTGAGCCAGTGAGACCGTCACCCCGTTGTGTAACGAGGAGTCTGGGCACATTTTTGTTTTGGTGCAACAGTTGGTTTCTCAGACCTTGAGCCAGCTTGATAGGAGAACTTGTTCCAGATTTCTTTAAATGATGAACAAACCTTATTTTGAAAACAACTATTCAGCACCTTCCATCCTCAGATAAAATGAGTGCACCACTCTGTCATTATCAAAGTGGAGACTACACCCACACGAGATCTACTTTGGGCTCGCAGAGGGTGGTGATGCCACAGCTCATGGAGGCTCCCTCGCCAAGTTCATTTAAACTGGGCTGAGTAGCACTTCTCATGGAGGCTCATGGAGGCTCCCTCGCCAAGTTCATTTAAACTGGGCTGAGTAGCACTTCTGGCATGCTGGCTGAGCGCACTGGGACTGACCTCAGAGCCCGGTCGGTGAAAAATAGCTTTATACAGTTGAAAGCAAGCAGTGGGGTCAGCCTGGGGGTTGTCTTTTTAAGCGTATTTTCCAAGGAACTGACAAAGGAAATTTAGAAGTTCTGTCAGTCAGACCTGCGGGAATGTCAGCTAGTTCTCCTGGCACTGTCCCCTCCCTTGGCTGCAGAGAGACTTGATAATGGGTGAAGAAACAGCTCATTCCTTAGAGTGGGGAAGGAGAAAGGAGAGGAGGGAGGGAGGGATGTGCCGAGCTGAGAAGTTAGCCATTACCTTAAGGCTTTTGACCACTCGCCTGAAGAGAAGGCTGAGGTCTTGCAAAATTTCTTCAGGCCCCGTCGTCTAGAATGTGAAAGAAGTTAGAAGGACCAAAAGAAATCGGACAATAGAAGTATTCAAATTAATGATTGCTGAAAACATAACTCCTAGTCACAGTACTTCCTTGTATCACGTGTAAACAACGTGAACCACACCCGTTCTCAGACCGTTCGTTCGGGATCACTCACTGAACGCTTCCTGTGCAGAGGAAGGGAGTTTGACTGGAAGGAGCAAAAGTTCTGTGACAGTGACATGGGCTCACACGTCAGCTGTTTGGGGACAGCCTCTATTTCTTTGCAGTTTCATTTCTTCTTCCTGATAGAGGGTAAGACCAAAGTGCCTGCCTTGCATTGTTTATTGTAAAGGTAAACACTACTTAACAATCCGTAAAATAATATGCAAATGTTATTTTATTACTGTGGGCCCTCGGAGTTGCAAGTGACAGAAACAGCCTGGCCAGGCAAAAAATTGAATGAAACTGCCCCGTGGACCCGAATACAAGGGGTAAGCGTGCAGTGGTGCGACGATGTGGCTTAGAGGCCCCTTTCTTGAGCACTCATTCCACGACGTTAGGATGTATTGAGGCTTATCAGCCAGGGACTAAGCTCCGGCTCTGCAGAACACCGCGTTCTGAGACCGACTCAGTCCAAGTCTTGAGTTTACGAAACCAGCAGACTCGGTGACGATTGTGTCCCTTTTGTTGCCTTTCTCCAGTCTCCGTGCTCCAGGAGCCCCGTGTCCAGTGGTGTCAGTCTGCCAGCAAACAGGCTCTAAGGGGACTTGTGAGAGTCCCTTTGCTGATATTTTGCGTTTCCTCTTTCAAGAAAGGTGCTGGAGCAACCATTCGTGGGGAACGTGAAGATTACGCACCGTTGGAGCTCCTAGAGCCTGGGGAACGAGTGTGCGGTGGGGACTGCTCGCGAAGCCAGGCTGCTGGCCTGGCTGGTCCGCGGCGGTGGGGAGGCGGGGCGCTGGGGGCGGAGACAGCATGCTGCGTGTGAAGGCCACGCGTCTGCCGCTCCTCCTGCCAAGTTGGAATTTGGAATTCGTGTTTGACTCTAACTAGCACAGCGCTTGGCACACAAGGGACGTTCGATAAATATTTGTTAAGTGAATAAGCTGATACTGCCCAGGCTCCTCCTTTTAACAGCTTCAGAGGACTTATGGATGTACCATCATTTTACTGGAATGTTCCACTACTGACCTACCTTCAGGGTGTTCCCTTGGGTTTTGTTTTCTTCTGCTGTACTTTATACACAGTGCTGTCCTGAGCATCCTTGCCCAGTGATCCCCGTGCTCCGTGTGGCCACACCTGGTTAGGGGCCCTGGCCTTGAGGGAGGGGCCGGCGTCTTCATGAACATCGGGCGGTAGCAGTCACGGTGTGTCCAGGCCTGACGTCCACCTGGTTCCACTCGTACTTCGGGAGCTGGTGCGTATACAGTGGGCAGATCCATGAAAACC
Organism: Ailuropoda melanoleuca; assembly: GCF_002007445.2. Taxonomy (NCBI): domain Eukaryota; kingdom Metazoa; phylum Chordata; class Mammalia; order Carnivora; family Ursidae; genus Ailuropoda; species Ailuropoda melanoleuca. The sequence goes on along the minus strand of NC_048224.1, from coordinate 86,324,811 downwards.
CATGAGGAGCCAGGCTTCCAGAAACACGGGGGATCGTCAGCCCCTCTACCTCCTGTGTGCCCACCTTTGTTTCAAATACACATGCAGTGAACTTCCTCTGCCTTTAAAGATTTTTTTTTCTGATAACGGGTTTATTTCTGCCCCCTCAAGGTCAGATTTCTACTTTGTAAGTATTCTTCTCGGAGTTTAAATGTGCTCCAAGTCTTCGTGTTCTTGGTTGCCGTTTCTGTTTTGCTTTAGGATCTTGCTGTAGAATCAATTTCTGCATGAGGAAATCAGCCTCTCCCTGTTTCAACCCACACAACTATGAACGCTGAACTCCTTTGAAAGCTTATACCTGCATATAGATATGAGTATTGACATCAAAGCGCCATGTCTGTGGCTAACAGGTCAACCAGCACAGAGGACTTTGGAGGAAAAGCAAAAACAGTGCCTATGCCATGTCCACCTCCTCCTTTCCAGTCTCTTTTCATCTAGACCATGACTCTCTTATAGTACTTTTTGTTTTCCTGGAGCATTTTTTTTTTAAGATTTTTAAAAAATCTTTAATCTACACCCAGTATGGTGCTCAAAATCACAACCCCCAGATCAAGAGTCACACACTTCACTGACTAAGCCAGCCAGGTGTCCCTCCTGCTTAAATATACCTTTTTCTTCCTCTCTGTGTCTTTATGTATCCATACGCTTATTTATACATTTATCTAGGCATACCTATATTTGCCGGCTGTCCATAGCTGTCCATACATACACTCAAGTTTTCTGAAGTTCTCAATAATGCTAGCAATTCTGTAGAGTTCCTGTTTCCCCTCTGGAAACTTCAGTCTTCTTGCTTTAAACTGGATTGCGTGTCTGTCATTCTGGGAGTTCTCTTACTACTCTTTTTATTTTTGAGGATTATATCCTCAGATTTTATTTATTTGAGAGAGTGAGAGCACAAGCAGGGGGGAGGGGCAGAGGGAGAGGGAGAAGCAGACTTCCCGCTGAGCAGGGAGCCCAATGTGGGGCGTGATCCCAGGAACCTGAGATCATGCCCTGAGCCAAAGGCAGATGCTTAGCGGACTGAGCCACCCAGGCGCCCCCAAATAACTTCCTAAGAAAGGATATATAGGGGCGCCTGGGTGGCACAGCGGTTAAGCGTCTGCCTTCGGCTCAGGGTGTGATTCCGGCGTTATGGGATCGAGCCCCACATCAGGCTCCTCTGCTATGAGCCTGCTTCTTCCTCTCCCACTCCCCCTGCTTGTGTTCCCTCTCTCACTGGCTGTCTCTATCTCTGTCAAATAAATAAATAAAATCTTTAAAAAAAAAAAAAAAAAGAAAGGATATATAGGAAGTAAGTGTTTCCCCTCTAAAATGCCTGAAGATAATCTTTTTTTCTGCCTCATATTTCATTGATAATTTGGCTGGGGATAGAATTCCAGGTTGAAATCATTTTCTTCAGAAACACTGAGGCAGTGAGCCATTTTGTTTCAGCATCCAGTATTGCGGGAGAGGGCCGCACCTCCTCCCTTGTGGGCGAAGTGTTTCGAGACAGTGTGGGTCATGGGTAAGGGTGCGGGCTCTACCCACAGACTGCCCGAGTTTCCAGCCTGGGTCTATTGCTATTTGCTGGCTCTGGGACTTCCGTTTCCTTGTCTGTGAAGTAGGAATGATGATAACACCTCCTCACAGGGCTGTGGTTAATGATTCCATGACTTAATAGAATAGTGCTTCAAAGGATTCCTGTTACATAATGTATACTTCCTGGGACTGGTATTAATATTTTTCTTCATTGGAGCTTTTCATTTTTCTTCAGCGTTCTGACGTTTTACTAAGTGTGACCCGTGCTAGGACACATCGTCATATCTGATATGTAATAGTGAAATACCTGACGTGTCCAAGAGTGGGGCTTTTCACATTTCCTGGGCTTAGCACTCAATATGGCGTTCAGTCTAAAGACGTCTGTCCCTTCGTCTCAGGAAAATTCTTTGTTATATTTCTTTCAAACCTTTTGAGCTACTATCGATCAAGAGGTTGGTTCCTAGCTGATTCTTTAAGTGTCTAATCTTTTCTTTCAATTTTTCATTTTGCCTTATAATAAAATTTGTTCCAAAAAATGGCCCCGTTTTTATTTTCCAGCCCTTCAATTAAGAAGATTAAAAAAATTTTGTTTTAATAAGCTCTAGGCCCAACACGGGGCTTGAATTCACGATCCTGAGATCAAGAGTCACGTGCTCTACCAACTGAGCTAGCCAGCCACCCCCAGTTAAGATTTTGAATTAAAATTATTCCATCTCCAAAAGCTCTGCTCTTTGATTTTTTATTTCATGGCATCCTTCATAGATGCTCTACCTGTGTGAATTTCTCTTCTCTGAGGATACTAATTAGAGGGTATTGTTTTTTGTTGTTCTTTTCTGTCCCCTGAATTATTTCTGGTCTCTGTTTGTTGTGAATTCTCTCTCTTTTGTGCTGAAGGCTTTCTTGATGATTCTTGCCTCTTTTTTCACATTTTTTACATGAGGGAATTGGATGTTTAATTAGGAGCTCTATGCGTGGGCAGGACTTGTCAACTAACAGACTTTGCTTTGTGGTGAGCAGGTGGAAACCTGGCCATGTTTCTGGGGATCCTGAAATGCCAGCATGTGAAGGACCTAAATTTGGGACATCACATATTCTCACTGCTCTAATTTTCCCCCAGAGTTTATTCCGTTTTTTAAAGAGAAAAATCCTGTGTAATGTCATGTTATGTTTTAGAGAGATCAATTGACCAATCAGTTGGTCAACTCTCAACTACCCAGGAAGGTAAATACAATTATCTCCGTATTCCAGAGGAATGAATTGAACCCTCTACTAAACAAAGTGCCCTAGGTCACGCAGCCAGTGAAAAGTGACAGGAGAATTTAAACTTAGGTCTAACTGCAAAAGCCATATGCTTCTAACCACCATGATAAACTGTCCTGGATAATCCAGTAAAGTGGGTACAAAGGCTTCCCCCCAACCCCCACAGAAGGATCTTTGTTACTAGTCTTTCTTTTTTTTTTTTTTTAAGTAAACTCTACTCCCAACATGGGGCTTGAATTCACAACCCCGAGACGAGTCACGTGCTCTACTGACTGAGCCAGCCAGACACTCCTGTATAGAAAGTCTAGGGACCTAGTATTGAGACAGTCCTTTGTTTTTAGCTTTTATTCAGCCCTATTCTTTGTCCTCAGAAGAAACCACCAGATTCCCTGGATGTTTGTTAAGCTGGATTTTCCTGACACACATAAAAGCTCTTGGATTACCCTTTCAGGCCGTTTCCCACTAAAGGTTGTTGCAAGGGGCATTGCACACAGGTGTGTTTCTAAAGCCAAGCGACGCTCTGTTGGGACTGTTGCAGCGTCCACATCGTGTGAGGGTCGGTGACAGAGCTATTTGATGCCTGCGCACAGCCTCTGCTGTTGGCAGAAATGGACGCTCTCTGCTGAGTGAGGGTCATTCTCCTCTTGACTTTTTTTTTTTTTTTTTTTTTTTTTTTTTTTTTTTTTTTTTAAAGATTTTTTATTTATTTATTTGACAGAGATACAGACAGCCAGCGAGAGAGGGAACACAAGCAGGGGGAGTGGGAGAGGAAGAAGCAGGCTCATAGCAGAGGAGCCTGATGTGGGGCTCGATCCCATAACGCCGGGATCACGCCCTGAGCTGAAGGCAGACGCTTAACCGCTGTGCCACCCAGGCGCCCCTCCTCTTGACTTTTTAATGGCATCCAGGCTCACTGTGAATTGAAGCTATAAGTTCTCAGCCATTCTCCAATTCTGAGGTTATTTGAAACCTCTCTGCTTCAGAGCCCTTATTTTTGGAGAAGAGAATATAAGAATCGTTCCAGGTACCATTCAGGAATAGCTAGTGTCAGGTCAAACAAAAAAAGTCTTGGGATTGTTAATTATGAAGCAAAGTGATCCAGTAACTCCCTGAATGACTTGAATTGAATTTTATTAGTATAACTTGTCATTTGCTAGAAAGTCTGAATGCAGAAAAAATGAGAACGTTCCCAACCAGAAAGCAGACAACTTCTCCCTAACCCATCAGTTTTTGTAGTTGTGAGACAGCATATATTATATATTATTTAAGATGGGACACACACATCCCCAACACACACCTCTTCAGAAATTGTTTTCTGACCTGTGGAAGAGGGGAGCCTTTGTACTCATAGGAAAATAAACTTTCTGGTATACATTTAAAAAGTGGTTCGAGGGGCGCCTGGGTGGCTCAGTCGTTAAGCGTCTGCCTTCGGCTCAGGGCATGATCCCAGAGTCCTGGGATCGAGCCCCACATCAGGCTCCTCCGCTGGGAGCCTGCTTCTTCCTCTCCCACTCCCCCTGCTTGTGTTCCCTCTCTCACTGGCTGTCTCTCTCTGTGAAATAAATAAATAAAATCTTTAAAAAAAGTCGTTCGAATATACATTTTCAGTAACATTAAACAAGGAAAAATGTACATTTGAAAAGATATTTAAATGTGCACTTTTTAAAAAAGATTTTATTTATTTGAGAGAGAGAGAGCACGAGTGGGTGTTGGGGGGGCACAGAGCAAGAGAGGAGGAGCAGGGAGCCCGACACGGGCTCGATGCCAGGACCCTGAGATCATGACTGAGCTGAAGGCAGATGCTTAACCAACTGAGCCACCCAGGTTCCCCTTAAAAGTGCATCCTGAAAACAAGGCAAGTGATAGACACCCTCCAAGGGGGTCTTGGATGATCCCTCCCTCCTGGTATTCACACTCTTGGGTAGTCTGTCCCCTCCCATATTCAATATGGCTGACCTGTGTAACCATTAGGATGTTGAGAGAATGATGGTGTGTGACTTCCAAAGCTGGGCCATAAAAGATATTGTGGTTTCTACCTTACTGTCTGTTGGATCTCTCACTCTGGGGAAAACCAGCTGCCTATCATGGGGACACTCAAACAGCCCTATGATGAAGTCCATGGGGTGAGGAATTGAGGCTTCCTACCAACAGCCATGTGAATGAGCTTCTTGGAAGTGGACCCTCCAGCCCAGCCAGACTCAGAGGATTGCAGACCCAGCTAACATTTTGACAACTTCGTGAGAGAGGCCCCAAGAGTCACCCCCCCCCCCAATTCTTAACCTATAGAAGCTGCAAAATAATAAGTGTTTATTGTTGTTTTAAAGCACTACGTTTGGGTATTATTTGTAACAGCAGTAAATATTAAATACAGTGAGTCACAGTAAACAAGGCTAAAGAGATTCAGAGAGGTTTTTGAAAATAAAAGAATCTCAGTATTTATTCAGAACTTTTAACTTTTAGAGCATATGACAAAGTTCTTTTGATTATGCAGAGCTTATTTCACTCCTTTGTGGATATACAGCCCCCTGCCATTCACACCTACCTAGTCATTAGGCTGTAATTACACTGTTCCAGGGACCACTGCTGATTACCAGCATTGTAAGAGCCCTTGGAAGTGGACAAGTTGAGAGAGAGGGGAGAAGGAACTTCCTCCTCCTCTGCAGCAAACCACAACAGAAAACTAGGTCCAAGACTTTCTAATCCAACAGCGGGCATTAGCCCAGACATCTTCCAGTTCACACCAGTGGGTCTAGGGTTACCAGCCCTGCATCCCACACCACTTTCCAGGAAGGCGATGTCGAAACAATCGGGCTGTCTCACGCTTCTGAACTACAACTTGGGAGTTTTGTAGGAAGCAAACTTGGGCGCCCTCGGGTGGCTTTCCGAGGAATTACACTGCCCAAACATCAAGGCTCTTTAAGTACGTTGGCCATATAGGAGTTCAATTTAGTGAAGTCCCTTTTCTTTCTTTTTTTTTCTTTTCTTTTTTTTTTTTTTTTTTACCATACAGTACATCCCTAGTCTTTGATGTAAAGTTCCATGATTCATTACTTGCGAAGTCCCTTTTCTATACATATACTATGGATGCAGCGGCTGGGCAGTGTGATCTCCAAAAAGAAACACTTTACCTACATAACCTTTTTTTTAACCTGTTGCAGATATTTTTCATTCTCTCCTTTATCTATACGTTAGTGGTGCAACTAATGAGTTATGGTTATTGGTTATACAAATTTTGATAAAATCGTAGCAATCTCACCACCCAGTCTAGCTCCCCTGGCAAGTCTTGGAAAAGTGCTTGCAAAGTTTGTTAAATTTTTGAGAGCTAGAATAATACTGACTGACAGCTGCTCTTATATTTTCATTTCTATTGGTTCCAGAAGACCCTGGGGCAAGATTTCAGATATTAACTATCAGTTTGTTTACCCTTCCCACTCTGCACCCCCACCATGTCATCATTTTACCTGCCTTTGCCTTTCTTTGGGTTAGGAAAAGGCAGGAATAGAGATGACAAAATAGTCACAAAAAGATGCAAACGTGTGATAGCAGATTTGTATATGAAGAGCTTTCTGTAAATCGAACTCCATGGTGATGCACGTGAATTTTGCACAGTAGTACTTAACTATCTTCGGAAAGAATAAATTCATAAAAGCTCAGGCTAACCATTTTGGCCATCTTAGAATGCCCACAGCATTAATTAATAACAAAATTAGACTGAACTTAATATACCAACAGCATCATTTCCATTCGTTCCCAAGTGGACGTTTGGTACCTTTCTGCAAAGACATATCAAGAAGCAAAACTACTCCCCCCCCCCCCACTTAGCCATCAAGATTTCAACAGTATCCGTGTACTTTTGTACCACCTGCCTTTTATTCTGCATTTTTAGTAGCACTTCATGTTGCTAAGCAATGAGCCGAGTCTGGGCTCTTCTCCACGAGGCTATAGAGATGCCTGCTTAGTCCTGGTTCCGAAGGGAAGCTCACCATAGCAAAGACACACTCTTCATGGGTTCTCCTGACCCGCTGTTTCTTTGCTTGGCCCGCTCCCAGTGCGGGCACGCTGACACTTCACCACGCGGAGTCCCAGCCGCGCAGCAGGCGCCCCCTCCCGGCGACATCTCCCTCCCGTGGTCGCGCCGTGAGGCCGGAAGGCAAGGCCCTTGGGGTGTGTGGCCAAAGAGCAGTCTGTTAGGCTCCGCTCTCACTTTCCCGAGCTAAGGCGAGAGCCTCTCGGCTCCCCCAGTCGCTGCAACCGCGAGGCCGCACTGTGTCACCAGGAAATGCCGCTTCTCGCCGCCGTCCCCGGAAAACGGGACTGAGGGGGAGATGGGTCATGCCGCTGAGTGGACGCGGTTCGTTGTTGCTTAATTTGGGCAAGTTCGAGTGCATTTTGCTAGGAAAAGGCAGATCGGAAGAGGCTGAAGAGATGCAGGCGCCTCCCGAGCGGCAGTCGCCGTCCGGTTAAAAGTCACGGCGCGGAGCGAGCGGCCGTCCCCCGGGATTCCTGCCGCGTCCCCGTCCCCGGCGGCCTCGCGCTCCCGGCCTTTCAGGGCGAGGTGAGCCCGGAGCCGAACCGTCTCATCTCCCGGGCAAAGCCCGATCCCTCCGGGCCCCTGCTCCTGGAGCCGGTCCCTGTGCTCCCCGCGGTGGGCAGAGGGGACACGGGTGGGGGTCCCGGAGCAGGCAGGGCGGCGGCGTTCTGGGGGACTCCTGGACCCCCCGGACCGCGACAGAGGCTGGGGGGGGGGCGCGGGTCGTGGGGATCTGGGTGGGGCACTCAGGCACACATGAGTCTGTCCTCTCTAGGGCTGGAGCTGTGCTTCTGAGCAGTGGTCTTTGATCTTTCCCTAGGATGATCTGCAGGGGGGTCCAAACCTCGAGTCACTCTGAAAAGTCTGTGTGTCCACTGAATGTGTCCAGAAGATTTGGCACTGCACCAAAAGCAGACAGGTAAACACCTTTACATATCACCATAATGATGGTTATTTTCCCCACAAAGCTCTTGAAATGTGTCGCTCCCAGGGGCAAGCACCCATGGGTAAGCAAATGGTCCTTGGGGCCTTTGCTGTTTCAAAAGTCAGAGACTGGGGGAGAACATCTGCTTTACAGAAATGGGAATTTTAGGTCTTTTCCTGGCATTCCTTCCTTCCAGACAAAATTTTGCTCAATGTCAACACTCTTGTTAGATGTTAAGCCCGTCTTTTCTGATCTGAGTTCTTGTTTTGTAGTTTATTCAGCAAATATTTATGAAGTGCCCACCGGAGAGTGGTCTAGAACACTAAAACTGGAAAAAAAATACATGTGCCTGTTTTCATGGAACTGCCATTCTAATGGGCACACGGAGGCAGTTAAACAGCAGCAGGTAAATGTATAACCTGTCAGGAGGTGATACTAAGTCTAGCAGGATTCCTCGGTTAGGTGCTGGTTAGGAAAGGCCTTCCTCTGTGACAGGAGAGCCGAGACATTAAGAAATGAGTGTAAGGCACGTGGAAATCCAGGGGAGCAGCAGGCAGAAAGCCAGGAGTATGTGTGGGATGTGTGAGTGAGAGGGGTGCTGGAGACGAAATCACAGGGGAGGGGACCACATCACATGGGGCCTCTTCCGGGGAGAAGGGAAGCTGTGGGAGGGGGTGACAGAGGAGTGACGTGCAGGGCCTGAGGTGGTCAAGGCTCGAGCAGGTTGAGCACAGAGCAGACCCGGCCCAGGGCGGAGCCCTCCACCAGCTGGTGGAGAGTGACAGGTGGAAGATGGCAGTGGCTTGTCCCCGCCCACCCCTGTGGGCTGTGATGATGGTGACAAGTGGTCATTGCCTGAGTATATTTGGAAGAAAGATCCAGGTTTTATAGGGCCTAAAGCTGATATAATTGCAGAGGCCCTATTTAAGGAAATAAATATAAAACTATGACTCTGGGGTCCATGAACACCCCTTCCCACCTACTTTGGATAAAATCTACTTGGGTAGAAAAAAAAATACATCTTTATTTTCATTAACCTCTACCTGAAAATTAGTGTTTTTTTCAATTATAAATGCAAGCAACACACCATAAGAGCAATACCCATGACTTTGTTACTAAGAGAAGTTACATATAACAATGCAGTTGTACAGATAGCTCAGAATAGCCTTTACACTCAGCATCGCTTTAATATTTTGGTAGTTATTAGGCCTGCCAGTGAATCTTATTCAACGCATTAAGAAGCAAATATGACTATATTATAAATTTGTTTCTTTAATATTGTGATAACTATATTTCAGTGGTGTCCTTTGTAATCATATGTACTTTATTTTATACATTTAAAAACATTATTTTGAGAAGAGGTTCATAGGCTTTACCAGACTGCTACGGAGGGCCATAGAAAAAAAAGTCTAAAAAACCATGATTTAGAATGAAAAAATAGGGGCGCCTGGGTGGCACAGCGGTTAAGCGTCTGCCTTCGGCTCAGGGCATGATCCCGACGTTATGGGATCGAGCCCCACATCAGGCTCCTCCGCTAGGAGCCTGCTTCTTCCTCTCCCACTCCCCCTGCTTATGTTCCCTCTCTCGCAGGCTGTCTCTATCTCTGTCGAATAAATAAATAAAATCTTTAAAAAAAAAAAAAAAGAATGAAAAAATAAATTTAAAACTTTCTAATTTTTAAAAGCTGACAGGGGTGCCTGGGTGGCTCAGTCAGTTAAGCGTCTGACTCTTGATTTTGGCTCAGGTCGTGATCTCGGGGCTGTGGGATCAAGCCCTGCCTCGGACTCTGGTCTCAGCAGAGTCTGCTTGAGATTCTCTCTCTCCCTCTCCCTGTGCGCTCTCGCCACTTTCATGAATGTTCTCTCTCTAAATAAATAAATAACATCTTTTAAAAAATAAAAATATTAAAAAGCTGACAGATATTCAGAAAAATAACATATTTTATTAATTGCCTATCAATTTCAATATTTTTCCCAGTATGTTTTTTGCAATATATATGTATATATTGCAACAAAATATATTTTTCATTGGCCACCTCTTCATTCTGCAGATGATTTACAAAAATATATGGGCCATCTGATTATTCTTGAAAAAAGGGAAAAGATCTGTCAGTGCTGGACTCTCATCCCACTATTGGCACAAAATGGCTTTATAACATAATTTTATAAAGAGTTTTATTCATCTAAGGAGTGGATGACTTTTCCTTAGACGAGCTTCTGGCTCTATTCATTTGATACCTTGTTTCTTTTCTACCACCTATATATTCTAATGTTGGTCACTCAGAGGTTATAGCATATCACCTCTGACTTTCCATCTTTAAGTCACACATCACGATTCCAGGTGAATTGTCCAGTGGGTGGTAGAAGAATTTCTGGAAGTTATTCCTATGCCAGCATCCCACTAAACACACACCGTATATAGTGCCGAGTCAGCGTCCCTCTACTGTACTTGGATTCCAAAAATGTCTATAGTCACTCCAGTGCCACCCAATTTTAGGAGAGTGACAGAAAGGAAATCAAAGTGGAAAGAGACAGCAGTCCTAACTGATTACAGATACAATGTCTTATTTTTGCAAATTTTATAAAAACAGTTGGACCTTGGGGGGTGCCTGGCTGGCTCAATTGGTAGAACATGCGACTCAATCTCAGGGCTGTAAGTTCGAGCCCCATGTTGGGTACAGAGATAACTTAAAAATAAAATCTTTTTTAAAAAACCCAACAAACAAAAACATGTGGGCCATGGAAGGAGCCTATGCAAGAGAAGATTCCTAGATTTTCTTGACAAATCAGAAGACCTGATAATATTGGGCCCTCATGCCCTGGGGACCACAGTCCATTGGAGGTAGGCGGTAAACACGTTTCAAACACGTTTCAACCAGGCACGCGCTTTCCATTTTGCCAGTCTCTCCGCAGCCTGCTCCCTTCAGACCTCTGACCTGTCAGTACCTGTAGCTATGTGAATTTGCTGCTGTGCCCAGCGTCACACCTGAGTACGGCCTGCTTACCTCTGGCTAAAGGACAGGCCTTAAGGGGGCCTCTCAGTGAAGGTTGTCCAGCCCTGACTAGGATTAGAATTGGTAGAAGAGATGAACCAAAATAGTTAATCCACCAAAAGCGTCTATCTTGATGTGAATTGGGGAAGAACCCAGAATTCCCCACTACAATTGAACACAATGTGCACAGTGTTTGGAAGCGGCAGTTTCGTCAAAGCTCTTGGCTGTGCATCAAGGGGTGCAGTGATATGTTCTGACTGAGGAGGATGAGAGGCACTCTGGGAAAGCAACATTGATCTGGATCTTTCAAGATGGCTGGGGGGAGATGTTGGCCAAGTAGAGGATAGAAGAGGAAGCATTCCAGGAGACAAACAAAAGGGGATGGATGCAGGAAAGTGGAGGGTGTGTGTGTGTGGGGGGTGCTGGCTGGGGTTTAGTGAGGGAGAAGCTAGAGAAGGTGGGGGCCGAGGTGCTAAAAGGCTGGGTTGAGGAAGGTGAACATTTCATGTCAGCTACTGGAAACCATTACAGGCTAAAATGTTAATGATTATCATTTGTTTATGTGGTAACCTACTGGGAAGGCTTACATTTTTTAAAAATCCATATTCTTTTTTTTTAAAGATTTTATTCATTTATTTGTCAGAGAGAGAGAGAGAGAGAGCAAGCACAAGCAGGGGGAGGGGCAGAGGGAGAGGAAAAAGCAGACTCCCTGCGGAGCAAGGAGCCCAATGAGGGACTCAATCCCAGGACCCCGAGATCATGACCTGAGCCGAAGGCAGACGCTCAACTGACTGAGCCACCCAGGTGTCCCAAGGCTTACATTTTTAAAAAGGCCTTTTTGAGGGGCGCCTGGGTGGCACAGCGGTTAAGCGTCTGCCTTCAGCTCAGGGTGTGATCCTGGCGTTATGGGATCGAGCCCCACATCAGGCTCTTCCGCTATGAGCCTGCTTCTTCCTCTCCCACCCCCTGCTTGTGTTCCCTCTCTTGCTGGCTGTCTCTATCTCTGTCAAATAAATAAATAAAATCTTTAAAAAAAAAAGGCCTTTTTGAGCCCCCAAAATTTGACCCAAATGCAGTCTTTTTTTTTAATGGAAATTTCAATAATATAATGAATCTTCACGTACCCATCATCCAACCTTAAGAATTATCAACTCATTACCAATCTGGTTTCACCTATATCACCACCCACTTCTCTCTTGCTCTGTAATATTTCTAAAAGATTAAGACTCAAAAAAAAATCCCATAATATCATCAGTGTCATTTTTTTTTACAATTTATTTCAATCAGGACCCAAAAAAGGTCCATAAATTGCAATGAGCTGATCTTTTTAGTCTCTTAATCTATAGTTTGCCTCTTTCTTTTTTCTTTCAATTTCTTTGTTTAAAAAAAAAATTATTTGTTCTGTCCCCCTCTCCACCACCACCACCACCACCACCACCAGTCAGGATTTTGGTGATGGCATCACCATAATGGAGTTTACTACATCCTCTGTGCCTGGAGTGGTGGTACTTTGGTAGTTGCTTGCCACCTAGATTCAGGTTTGATCTTTTTCACAAAACCATTTTGTAGGTGGTATTGTGTCCTTCCGTCAGGAGGCACTTAATGCCCGATTGTCTTTTTTTTTGTGATATTACCAATTGTTGATACTCAATTCCTAGATAGGAGTGGATATTTAATGATGGAATTTCAGATATGCAAACAGGTCAACTGGAGGAGGGCAATTTTGGGGTACAGAGAACCAAGATATCTTGCCACCCTTTGAATAACACCTCACATCACATAAGGTAGACAAGTTCTTAGTCTGTTTTCAAATAAGGTTACTGCAAAGGAGCTGCTGTAACCACCATTAGCTTTCTTCTCTCCAAGTAATTTACCTATTCCCTTCTCTCAACCACCATATACACTCACCTTCCCTGCCTTAAAAATTACGTTCCTTAATTTAACAGATGATTACTGAGTGCCTACCCTATGCGGAGAACTGAATAGGCCCTGAGGGTGGGGAGCCTCCAAACTGGACCCTGCCATCAAGGACACTTCAGATCTAGTAGAGAAGACAAGCTCTAAGATGAAAAGAATGGTATAGGTCTGCGGGCTTTCCAAGGGGGAGCAGTTACCTCTAACCGAGAGGAAGAAAGAGACCTTTGTGGAGTTAGTGGTTGAACCCAGCTAAGGTAGATGGAATGATCTGGAAAGGGCCATTGGAGGCCATAGGATTAACCTGAAGAAAGGTGTGGAGGCAGGAGATCTTAGGACACATCTGAGAAAGAGAAAATGGTCATTTTGGCTCCAGGGTGGCTAGGAGGAATGGTAGAAAATTGAAATAGTGAGAAAAATAGGTGTGGAGTTCAACACTGACCTCTCTATCATACAGCCCGGCCACTCCATGCTAGGTGTTTACCCAAGAGAAATGAAACATGTCCACTCACAGGCTAATACACAAATGTTCACATTAGCCTTATTGACAGTAACCCCAAACTAGAGACACCAGTAGGATCCAAGTGGGGCACCACACTGCCATATAAAGGAAAAAATTACTGATATGTCCACAGCGTGGACAAATTTCCGAACCATTACAACGAATGAAAGGAAAATGCAAAACAAAACTCTAGTGACATAAGCAGTGGCCCTAGAACTGGGGCCAAATGGACTACAGAGAGACACAGGAATCTCTCTGAGGTAAGAGACGCTTTGTGTCATGAGTGTGGTGGTGGTTTCAAGGGTACACATATCTATCACAATTCATCAAATTGTACACCCGAGAAGATACCGTTGCTTGTGCATAAATTATACCTCGATAAAATTTGGTGTTTTAAAAGTACGTTTGGGACACACCGTGGAGGTTTTTGAAAGACAGGCTAAAAAGTGTTGCAAGATTTTGAAAAGAAAGGGTGAAACCCTTGGATTGCAGTGTTCTGAATTCAAAACCAGGTCAAGTTCAGGCCAGTACTGCTCGAGCAAAGTTACTCAACCAGTGGTCCACAGCCTGGGGCAGAAACTGAGAGTTAATAAAAGATAAACTGAGGCATATTAAAAAAAAATTTAGAGTCTAGTTGAGCAAGAAATGACTTGAGTTGGGCCCTGCCAAACCAGAAGCGGGTGGCAGCATTCCACCAACAGGCACTCGGGGAAATGAAGCAAGGACATTATTTGATTGGCTGTAGTGTCAAGGGTTGCGTGCTCTGGGAAAGCCTAGGTGGTTGTTTGTGATTGGGTGGCCTTAGGTTTTGATTTGCTAGCCTTGAGGCATTGACAGGTGGTAGGCTTCGAGTTGCTTCTACAGGCTGCTAAGGTGTTAGAGCCACCCGGTCTACTGGTCTCATTGTTTAGTTAACTTAAAAGGACTTAGAAACCTTTAAAGGTGATTTAACAGAATAATTGTTTGTTGTGTACACAAATATAATCTAAAAATCTAGTAAACAAGAGTTTAGAACTGTAGTATGTATATTTTTTTCCTGTGATACTGTGGTTCATAATAAGAAATAGGTATTTTTTAAAAAGGGGGGTGCGCCTAGCTGGCTCGGTCAGAAGAGCTTGTGACTCTTGATCTCTTGACTCTTGTTTGAGCCCCATGTTGGGTGTAGAGATTACTTTTTTTTTTTTTTAAGATTTTATTTGACACAGAGAGAACACAAGCAGGGGGAGTGGGAGAGGGAGAAGCAGGCTTCCCACTGAGCAGGGAGCCCGATGCAGGGCTTGATCCCAGGACCCTGGGATCATGGACCTGAGCCGAAGGCAGACGCTTAAAGACTGAGCCACCCAGGCGCCCCTGGGTGTAGAGATTACATAAATAAATAAAACTTAAAAAAAAAAGATATTTTTGTCTTTATCCTGGGTTCCCAGCACTTAGCACTTTAAAACTTTATAATTTCCTAAGTGATAAGCGCTATAAGGGCTTCTTTTGTTCCCAGCTCCTGAAATAGCTCCAGAAGATAAAAGTGAAATGTGTTTTTTTGTATTCCTAACAAGTTCCTTTCAACCGCAACTGATTTATGTTAATGGAGTGACTTTTGGAAAGTCCCCGCAGTATAGGCGCAGGCTGCCAGGGGAACCAGGGGAACCAATCACGTGATTAAAGGGTTGGAACTTTCAGTTCCATACCCCCTGGGAGGGGCGAGGGGCTGGAAGTTGAGTTCAGTTACCAAAGCTTAATGATTTAGTCAAGTCTCCAGTTTCGGCGAGTTTCTAGGTTGGGAACACATCTACCTGCTGGGAGGCTGACAAGCTTGGAGAGGGTACGGAAGCTCCGTACCCCCTCCCCATACCTTGCCCTGTGCACCTCTTCCATCTGGCTGGTCCTGAGGCCTAGCCTTTCATGGCAAACCGGTCAGCTAGTAAGTAAAATGTTTTCCTGAGGTCCGTGAGCCGCTCTAGCAAACTAATCCAACCTGAGGAAAGGGTGTGGGAATCTCCAATTTCTAGAAGCACAGGTAACCTGGACTTGTGATTGGTGTCTGAAGTGGGGAGGAGGGGGCAGTCCAGGAGGGCTGATTCCTTCACCTGCGCAATCTGGTGCTGTCTCCAGACAGTGTCAGAATGGAGTTAAATTGTGGGACACGCAGCTGGTGTCACAGAATTGCTTGGTGATTGGAAAAACATAACACGTGTGGGGCGTCAGAAGTGAAGAGTATATAGAGTGACACACGGGAGTGTTTTTCCTTTAGATTTCCTAGCTCACTTTTCTAGTAATTCATGTTTATTGTAGTTTACGAAAGTTGCCAGTCCACAACAGAATGCAGTTTAAAGAAAATCATCCCTTTTCTACGGATGGTTTGGGCAGAACTGCAGTAGAGTCAGAACAATACGAGGTGAGATTTTTCTCTGACAGTTTCAGTTAGATTACGCGCGCGCTAATTAAAAGTTGGCTATTAAGGAACTTGTGGTTTGCCCAGGCACGGAAGTGTGGAAGCAGTGTGAGCTGCCGTGGCCGGCAGGATTTAGTGGCAATTCAACGACAGCACTATTGGTTTCAGACTTCTAGAGCGCTCCCAGAACCTTGTACTGGGAGCGCTTGTACTATATTCAGATTTCAGTCTAGGCGGCTATTAAATAAACGGAGAACAAAATAATGGGAGGGGTGCAGAGGGAAATGGAAGCTTTCTTCTTATGCTAACCTCCTATAACCTGGGAGCTTATAGCTACTTCACATTTTTAAAAGATGTTATTTATACATAAGGGAAGTGTTATAAAGAAATCTATGAAAGAAAAGGAAAAGTCTAATGTTACAAGACACTGCAGGGAAATGTCACTGTGTAATAACTCCCATATGGGGTGGGTGACAGATTTGGGCTTCGTGCCTAACAATGCACCATGCTGTTAGAGAATAAGTACTGCCTCCTTCCAGGCCTCCCCGCCTGACACAGCAGTATACAGCCTACTGTGACAGGGCAAACACATCGAGAAATAGGAATACAGACATATCTTGAAGGCAAAAAGGCTATCAGTAAAAACAAACCGAAAATGGTCTTTTAAATGTAGCAAGCAGGTTACCTACTTGGGGACTCATGCTGAGGACTCAGGTCTCCAGTTTGCCAGGGCCCAGGCTCACTACTCCATGGGGACAGCCAAGGAAACTCCTAAGATTGGGACCCACGTTAAATGAAACAAATTATAAAAAAATGTGTTTCAATCTATAAAACACGGTACAAATATGAGGAAAGTATTCTGATTCTCCCTAACCCGAGAAGCTGCTGTGTGTACTTTTCCACGACTCTTCCCGTGTTCCTGGCAGGCCCTTAACACACAGTCACATGCTAACAAGGTGGGCTCTTCACCTTCAAGTCCTGAAATAGAAGCAGAGAGGAACTGACATGAGCTGCAGTCTTGCCTCCAAATGCCTTGTACATGAACTGGCCTCCTTGGTGGCCAAGGAATAGCTGCGTGGTGCCCAGATTACACTGAAGATCTCCCTCGAGAAGCAGGCCCCGGAGACCCAACATGCGACTAACAGGAAATCCAGAAAGAACTGTGGAGATGGAAGGAAAACACATAAATGTGTGTTTGTGTATACACACATTTCAAGAAAATTTCCAAGAAATATAAACCATGTTTGAAATGACTCACCAAGTGTCTCTTGGAAAATTTCCAAGAAATATAAACCATGTTTGAAATGACTCACCAAGTGAAATGTTTAAAGACACAATACCAAAGAATAGCATTATGAACTATCAGAACCTCAGGAACAAAGAAGATTCTAAAAACTTCCAGAAAGGGGGGGAAAAAAAGCATGTCACCATACAAAGAACTGACAATTAGAATAGCAAACTTCTCAATAGTAACATGGAAGCTGGAAGAGAATGGGTTTTGGACAATGTCTAAATTTGACAGATATTATTCCTTTTTTTTTTTTTTTTATAAAGATTTTTATTTATTCATTCGACAGAGATAGAGACAGCCAGCGAGAGAGGGAACACAGGCAGGGGGAGTGGGAGAGGAAGAAGCAGGCTCATAGCGGAAGAGCCTGATGTGGGGCTCGATCCCATAATGCCGGGATCACGCCCTGAGCCGAAGGCAGACGCTTAACCGCTGTGCCACCCAGGCGCCCCGACAGATATTATTCCTAATCTACAAGTCCATACTTAGCCAAATTATCAATCATATGTAAAAGGAGAATAAGGATATTTTATACAAGCCAAGTCCTTCCCCCCCCAAAAAAATTTAACTTCTCAATAAGCAATTAGAGAGCTGCTTCACCAAGACAGAAAGGAAATTTGGGATTTAGGTAAGTGGTGAAGGGAATCCCAGACTGAGGGGGAGAGAAGCTCCATGTGCCACAGGGCAGCAAGATGGCAAAGGCCTCCATGAGGAAGCTCTTCAAGAAAACATAAAGTTGGTCCAATAGATTCCTGGAACACTTCAAGTTTTGAAAAAAAATTTACATTTTGCAATGTTGTGATTCATAATAAGACATATATATTTGGTCTTTGTCCCTGTTTCTGGCAGAGGTCCTAAACCTTTGGGATTTCCTGTGATGAGAGCAATAAAGGTGGCTTTTGTTTTGAGGTGATTTTTGGAAAGCTCCAAAGGATGGAGGCTGATTGCCAGTGGAGCCAAAGGTGTGTTTAAGGGTTGAACTTTCAGTCTTACTCCACCCCTCCCTGGAGGGGAGGGGCTGGAGATTGAATCCAACCAATCACCAATGGCCAGTGATTTAATCAAGCCTAGGAATTGAAGCCTCTGTAAAAATTCAGGACAGGGTCCAGAGAGCTTCTAGGTTGGGAACACATCTACCTGCTAGGAGGCTGACGAGCTTGGAGAGGGTACGGAAGCTCCGTACCCCCTCCCCATACCTTGCCCTGTGCACCTCTTCCATCTGGCTGGTCCTGAGTCCTAGCCTTTCATGGCAAACTGGTCAGCTAGTAAGTAGAATGTTTTCCTGAGGTCTGTGAGCCGCTCTAGCAAACTAATCCAACCTGAGGAAAGGGTGTGGGAATCTCCAATTTCTAGAAGCACAGGTAACCTGGACTTGTGATTGGCGTCTGAAGTGGGGAGAAGGGGGCAGTCCAGGAGGGTGGATTCCTTCACGTGCGCAATCTGATGCTGTCTCCAGATAGTGTCAGAACTGAGTTAAATTGTAATACAACCAGCTGCTTGGTGTGGGGGAAACTTCCACTCATTGGAATTAGGAGAATTGTTACATTTTCTAGAGTTTAGGGGTTAAATTAATGAATACCCAGAAAACTAAGCAGTGGGGAATGAACTAACTCCAGCAAAATGTAAAATAGTCAAGGAATAGAAATCGTATTATATGGCTCAATTTGGAAAAAATACGTAGACATACCATAATTATTAACTTAAATTTGGGAGATAACATATGGGAGGACGGGGAAAGAGAAGTGACAGGGCTGGGGGGAGTTACCAGCGCCAAGAAAGCATAATCTTCATCTTCCATAGAGAAAGTCAGAAGGTAATTTCTAAACTCTGAAACTGAAAAAACAAGAAATAATAGTTGAAGCAAGTTATTTAGAAATAAGGATTTAAAAAAAGAAAGAGCAAATACGCAGAATGTGTCTTGGAAGAGTAAAGAAAGCCTGGCAGGAATGAGGTAGGGCAAGGGACCGAGGAGCTTGCTATAAGCACTAAACTCTGCAGTTCAGACTAGGATATGAAATACTTTTTCAAAAGCAGCACATCCAGGTCAAACTCAGCAGTGTGTGTAGTGTGTCCCGCCCTTCCTTTAATCCTGTGGCAGCACACCTCGAGCACATGTGCGCCAAGCGCCTGGCCTCGTTCTAAACAGTCAGGGTACAGCACTGAGCTTCAAAGCTTTTTGCAACCTGTGTGGAGTGGAGACAAATAAGCCAGACAGATAAATACATGGTATGTTAGATGGTGAGAAGTACCATGGAGAGAAAAAGCACAGAAGGGGGCTGGGTGGCGTTTTCAATGGCATGGTCAGAAAAGGCCTCCCTGATTTTGAAAACATGGCCTTTGAGCAGGCTTGGTCGTCAGAGCGAGCCACATGGCTGTCTGGGAAAAGCAAAGGCTGTGAAGCAGAAGCCTGCGTGGTTAGGGCTGCCAGGTGAAAGGCAGGTGTAGGAAGGGGCTTCAGGTGCAGGCAACCCGAGGGGTTAGAAAACATTCTGCAGGGGCGCCTGGGTGGCGCAGTCGTTAAGCATCTGCCTTCGGCTCGGGGCGTGATCCCAGCGTTTCGGGATCGAGTCCCATATCAGGCTCCTACTCTGGGAGCCTGCTTCTTTCTCTCCCTCTCCCCTGCTGTGTTCCCTCTCTCGCTGGCTGTCTGTCAACAAAAATAAATAAAAAAATCTTTAAAAAAAAAAGAAGATTCTGCAAAACGACCACAGGCTAGTGATAGGGAAGCTAAGCGGTAGTTGGCAGTTTTGCACAACTCTCACATCCCATAAACCAGAGGGTTTAGTAGCTGCCTTAGAAAAGGAAGCCTCCACATCGCTCTTGGGATGCTAAACTCAGCTGCTCTCACATTCACACCCAGCCCTCCTCCTTTGTCTGTAGAGCAGAGTGGGACAGTTTGCCCATTACTTAACCAGTTTTCAAAGGCTTAGTCACTTGAGCTTTTAATAGATGCCAGCAGTTGGTATTTACCGTCCTGCCAGTATGATGGCACTCACCAAGGGTAGTGACACCAGCCCATGTTCCACCTGACGAAATCCATTAATGTGGTTTGCCCTCACAATGATTCAATGGGGAGACACTTCGGAAGGATGGAAACCTAGGAAAGCGATGGGCAGAAACACTGATTGCAGCCCACCGAGGGGTGTTCGGCTTCCAGTTTTATACTGGCCATCTGTTGATAGGCATTATTCCACCTCAGTAAGGTAGTCAAAACGACAGGTTCATGTTCTTAATTTCATGTGTAGTAATCTTCCTCCTTTCACCCGCCAATCATCCCCCCCCCCGCCCCCGCCGGCCCCAAGGTTGCCAGGAGTTTGGCTATTTGACTTACGGGACAAATTGGCAGTTCTTGAGGGAGACTTCCAAATTAATGTATTAGTAAAAAGGAAATTACATGTATAGCTCTTTTGAATACTTGTCCTCAAAACTTTCTATGGGATTTCTGAGCTCTCTACCAGCTGCTTAGGGAATGGTAGGTAGTTAATACTCTGGGTAGTGATTTTATTGTTCTGTGCTCTGGGTGAGGTCATGTGCAAGTAGCATTGAGACTAAACAAGAACTTATCTGCTGTCTTTACATAAGAAAATCACCACATACAAGACTAGATTTCTAGCCCAAACTGTTAGAAACTCCGGACTGTCTAGTAGCTGTACGATACTACTGATAGTATTGCACTCCCGGCCAGCCAGTTGTGGGCTGTGTCCCCCCTCCCCACAGAGGACCCCTCTAGTGAGTCACCTGAGGCCTGAATTCTCATTTCACCTCAAACTGTGGTGCATTCATGCAAAAGCACTCCGTAAGGATAGTATCCCCCCATCTCCATGCTTCCTGCTTTACACTAGCTCAGAAGAGTACAATGTACCTGTGAACAAAGGGAGAGGTCAAGTGTATCCTGGAGGGGGAGGATTGAGAGGCGTCAGTAATTGAAGGAAACCTCATGGAACAGGTAATTACTTTGGAAAGAATCTTCCCCTAGGCTCATAACTGACATTGTTCTACTGAATTGTGTGGACTCCTGTTAAAACCACATCCACTTGAGGTTCTCATCGCCCAGTGTACGGAGGAATCTTATATGCCAATACCAGGCTGTTATAGGGAACCATGTACAAATAGTACAAATCCACAATCTACACACTCTCAGAAAGTATACTAGAATGTTCCAGTAGTTAAAACATGCCCCCACAATAGTTAAAAAAAAAAAAAAACTGCTTTAGCCTGCCAACAAGCATTATGATCAGACATACCATTGCCGCACTAAGGGATGGATCTGGAGGAATTCACTGGGACAACTATCAACTACCATCACTATGATTTTTAACTTTATCTGCAAACTCCCCAGAGTAAAAAATCTGCACTTACCTTTCCGCTCCCCACTTTTAATAGCCTGTTGGCCAGAAGCCAATGGACAGCATATTAACATATTCTGTACGTTGTAGACTGTAGGCTTACCATAAAGCTAGAGAAAAATCATAATACACTTACAGTACTGTGAAAGATCCACGTGTAAGGGGACCTGCACAGTTCAAAGCCACATGGTTCGAGGGTCAACTGAACTGACATTTCACAGGCAATATGCTGCCCATTTTAATCAGGCTTTCTTCCCCCACTATTCACAGACTTGTGAAGTTTCCTTCTTGGTCCTCACCTTGACTAACCCTGAAACACTGTCCACTTGACCTCCAGACCACTCCCGTGACTTTCCTACCTCAGGGACAGTTCCTCTGAATCACTTTGCCAGTTCATCATGCTGACCATCTCAAGCTCGAAGTTGGAGAGCTGAGTCTCTCCTTTCTAGGTTTTCTCACCCAGTGTTTTTGCTTCGAATGTCATGCACTGAGATCTCCCCAGTAGCTCTTTAAATCTTTAGACCTCTCCTCCCAGGTAAAATACTCAACTGCTTACCCAGTTCATTAGGTCAGATCATATCACTCTTCTGCTCAAAACCCTGTGGCCTTCCCAGGTGACTTGGTTTCCTCTTTTCCTGGATACTCTCTTCTGTGCCTTAACCCTTTCTCTTGTCACCGGGGGTCCAGCAGACTGGCCACCTTGTCCCCAGACCATGTCTATACACTCCACTTCAGACTCTGAATTTGCTATTCTTTGCCTGGACTGTTCTGCCCGCAGATATCCACATGCCTATTTATTTGCTTTCCTATTCAAATCACTTTACAAAGGCCTTCCTGGACAACACTACTAAATCCTTTTACAATTTGTCTCCAAACGTGTAACCAAGCCTAGGACTTAACACTAGGAACATGACTTTATCAAGCTTAATAACAATAAGGACATAAAATGACATGCTGACAAAGTACACATCACCTGTTACTCTTGCACAAAGTATCTTAAACTATTAACTGGGAGTAACCAGAAACTGAAAATAAGCATTCCTAAGGCTGGACTGATCTGGACTCTTCACTTCCTAGAAAGCCTCTGCATCTCATTTTCTGCTTTTCCATGGCTCACTCACATCACGTTTCAGGTTAGATGGTACAAAACCTTTCACACAACCACGTGGTTATGTTCATAGCACTAACTACTGCCCCAAAATCTTTTCCCCACTTATGTTGCAGAGGGCCAAGTGGCCTCCTAGATCAGCAACTGGCACTTTTTCTACTTTAACGTTAGATCAGAATGCTTAAAATTGCCACCAGCTTGACTAGTTTCTAGTATTTGCGTTTGCTTCCACTCATCACCAGGGGGCACTATCAACCTTAACCCGTCTCAGGTTCTGAACCAGGTTATGAACTCTGAAATCTCTTGGGCAAATCCCAGACGGCTAAATCACTGGATTCGCCCTGGGTTCACGTGTCACAGGACCAGATGAGTCACTGGCTTACCCTCAATTTAGTTTTAACCTTTAAGCTTTTAAAAGTGGAATTAATCAAAAGGCAAGAGTCTGGGAAATCCTTTTCCAATACTTCTCGTAAACTCAAATTTTAGGTACTTTGGAATAAAACAGGATCTTCGTTAAGGTTTACTTCTGAGTTGCATTAATTCTCCATTTCTTCCCCCTGTACTCCCCCATTCAATCTTGACTGCCACAATGAGACAGACAGAAAGCGCGAGGACCCTTTTTTCTTGCATCTCTAGTGGAAACCTTAGCAGCAGACAGGAACTGCTCCAGGTCTGTCAAATGGATGCATTTTCCTTATTCTCCTTCCGCCACCCACAGCCCTTTCGGGTACAATAGGACATAACAGCAGTATTTTCCTCAGCCCACCACCTAGCCCACATTCCATCTAGAACTTCATCTTTTAAAGCAGGGGCTGGCAAACCTTTCTTGTGAGGGGTCACATGGCTGTTTTAGGATTTGTAGGCCTTAAGGTCTGTCATACTCTGCTCTTAACAGTTAAGAGCCACTCAGTACATAAACACATGAGCACGGTAGTGCTCAAAAAACCAAAATTTTCACAAATTTTAGGTTTCATGTTTTTCACATCCCACCACCTATTTTCTCCCATTTAAAAATGTAAACACCTCCTTAAAGTCACAAAAATAGGTGGCAGGACAAGCCAGTTTGCCAACCCCATTCCACAGAGTTTGACATAAACATTCCAGGAGACATCTAGATTTCTCTAGAACTTGGCTCTACTTATGACAAATAAGATCACACAATACTTTGCTTCCAACTGTTATTAGTCTCTTTTTATTCTTTTGGTACTCTCCTCCAGAGTTAACTAATTCCATTTGTAGGTGATGAAATGTGTAAGGAATCCACTTCAAATGTTGGCCCACCTAGGAGCATGGTCTTTCCCTTTACTTGAACTCAGAATTAAGACTTTTGGTTCTTGTTTTTTATATTCCAGTCCCAGAAGTAGTTTTCACTGTAGAAGTGATCTGCAGGCAGTCTTATGCTTCCTAGCAGTAGTCTACAACCAGGCTCTAGCTTCTCCAGGACACTACACAGGATGGATTTAATATGTTAAACTAAGAGGCATTCTCTCAAATGAGTTTAAATGCATTTTATTTTTAGACAACCTACATGACATGTTTTTTTCTTAAAAACAATGCCTCCGCTCCAAATAAATCAGGGTCAAAATAAATGAAGAGCTCAAGATGACCTCAGTCCCATTTGTCTAAGTCCTGGTGTCGTGTGGATGAAGAGCAGCAGCCAGTTATGACGACAGGTGATACATCCAAAGTAATGGCCAAATTCGTT
Organism: Ailuropoda melanoleuca; assembly: GCF_002007445.2. Classification (NCBI taxonomy): domain Eukaryota; kingdom Metazoa; phylum Chordata; class Mammalia; order Carnivora; family Ursidae; genus Ailuropoda; species Ailuropoda melanoleuca. The sequence goes on along the minus strand of NC_048224.1, from coordinate 86,300,798 downwards.
ACTGTGAAAACAAGAACAACTGTATTAACACTTTCATCCAGTATGAAAACAATTAACATTTCTACGCTGCAGATGTATTCCCCTCTTCAATCTGGGCTGCCACAGAGACAGACAGAAAGCGCAGGGATTTTTTTTCTCTCGCATCCTAGTGCAAACCAAAAGAACAACAGCCAACTGTTCAAGGTCTATCAGTGGATGCAGAACCATCCTTACCAAAGCAGGGGTAGCACATTTTCTAGAAATCTCATTTTAAAGCAAGTCCCATTCACATACACACACTTTTTGTTCTACCGACAAAAACCGCAGTTATTCCTGGAATAATCCCCTTAGCAAGTCATCTGTCCCATCCTAAGACATTTTTTTTGGTCCACTGTTGCCTCTCATATTATTTAGGGTAGCCTAAAATTGATCTTGTCCCTAATTTATATGGAAGCCTCCAAAAGCTGGGATAATGAATGCTTTCATTTCTATGCTGCCTCCAGCAATGCCGCGCATAGTAGACATTCATTTAATTTTACTAAAGGATTTTGCATATTGGGTAAGCAGTCAGCTCTAACTTTATTTACTAAAAGCTAGTTAACATCAAGGTTTTCAATGACCAGCTGCCAATTACCAGTAAACCAAAGTGAAAAAGGTTTCACACCATACGTGCCACTCACATATGCGTGGCAAAATATGAAGGGCCGTTTCTATGCGGTAAGATCAACCCAAGGTGCTGTTTCTGATCTCCAGCTTAGTGATTTAAGCCACCTACAAGACAAGCTTTCTGTATATAAAAAATCTTTTACATGTGAAACACAACCCTATTAGACTCCCAAAAAGAAACAAGAGCTAGACCTACATTTTACAAAGACTGCTGTAAAACCCATTCTAACTATCCCGGGGGCAGGAAACAAGGAATCACACCAAAGATGTCTCCATTTTTACATTACTGATTTAAACCCACTTCCTTATACTTACACATTTCTCCATTTCTAAACCATCCTTAAAGAAAATCATATATGGGGTCACACCATCCTCACGGTAGTCCAGCAGAGCAACCATGCCATCTGGATTCATGTTTTCACCAATAAAGAACTTAGGAAGCAAACAACAAATACCCAGAATTAGACCATTATATACGGATCATATCGAAACAAATTACAATAAAACAATCAAAGGAGGATTCAAATCACCACAATTTAAGAGATTTTCACCAGAAGAAAAAAAAATAGGATCAAATTTCTGTTCACCAAATGAAAACACTAACAAGTGACCAAAGTACGCAGCAATCCAGAACACTTCATACTTTCTGGAAATACACTCTCTCAACCCCACATATACAATTCCAAACTCTGTAAAAGCCTGTTTACAATCATCAAGCATTAAGGAACATATGAGAGAAGCACATTATAGGGATAAAGTTATCTTATGGCCAGAGGACATGTGAAAGCTGGAAAATCAAAGAGCCAGGCTGTAATGAGTTTTTTCCTTACTCCTTATAAGGGGAAGTCACTGAGTTTCCCAACAGAACAAGTGTAGAAAGAACTCTAGTGGCAAGACACTGAAGCTGGAAATAAAAAGATTGGAAGACCACTGAGGAGGTTAACAAGCAATTCTAGACAGGGAGAAATGAAAAACGTCCTCTGGGAAGTGAGTAGGGACCAAATTCTGGAATCAAGCAGACAAGATCTAGAAACACACTTGGGAGCAGGGAAGGCTACTTTCCACAGCCTGGACTACTGGAATTCCATCTATGAAGTTATTTATTATTTAAACTGCTCAAAAGACCCAGAAGACCGCCAGGTTACATCCACGATTCATCAAGTAATTTGCTCCTCTGGCAGCTAAAATGGCACAACTCTTTGACACAAACATTTATGGTATTTACCTGGTAGTTTTTGAAATTAGCGAGGATGTGCTTGATTTGTTCTGCAGCCCCTGTCATAAAAGGCTTTACTCTTTCTGGCCTCTGTTCTTCAAGTTTGCCTTTGATTCTAAAACAGTATTTTATTAATAGGTTAAAGTACTCAGTTCTTAGGGGGGGAAAAAAAAGATCCAAACTAAGACAAGCACTGAAAACGGCAGCTCGTTATCACTGCGCCAGATTAACATGGCACCATCAAGAAACCACGAGCTCACAGAATGAAGTTTCCAGACTGTTCACAATTTTGGACTTCATGTTATTCCCAAAGTACACTTCTAAAAAGCTAGAACTACACTGCATGCTCCAGTGTGTTCACATTAGTTTATTTATAGAAAAGCAACTATCCTTGGGAGCTCGCAACAGAAAGGTTAAGGCCTTTTTCACAAGTATGTCTGCTGCTAAAGAACCTCCAAGTCAGCTTATCCCTGAGTCCTACAGGATTCCAGACAGTAGGTGGGCTGCGCCAGTAGCACTTACGATTTCATATAATCTTTGATGTACTTCTTGTAGGCTTCTTTTGTGAAGCTGGTTTCCTGCAAGTGATGGTTCATGACGATATCAACACCAGTGATTACCGTGCTTTCGGTACCTTCGCCCTCCGGGCCTTCAGCGGAGGCATTTCCACCAATGAGCGAATCATCAATGTTACCCTCTGTCCTACTGACCATCTGTATTTAAAAAAAGTTTGGTTTCAGACGTTTCTGACTTTAGCTAAAAGCATCCCCCGAATCTTCTGTGTCAGTTCACATATTCATCATTCTCCCACCACTTTTGACTCTTGCCAAAAACCACTAAAACATTGTTATGGAGAAAAAAAACTGAAGCCGTCTGAAATTCCTGGAACATCGTAACTCAGTAAGAATTCTCTGTTGACCAGAAGGAAAGCGGGGTCATTTACACCCAAGTAGAAGTTCTGTGTGGGCTTTTGGGCTGATGAACAAGTACGTAGAGCAAACGTTGAAGGGCTTGGGGCTCCCTAACCGGTGGCTACCTGTCCCGGACTGCCCGGGAGGAGGATGGGCGCCAAGGCGGCGGACCTATTTCCAGGCTCAGCTCCGCCTCCACTTTTCTAGAAAAACCCGAGCCCGGAAAGAGCGTCTCCTCCGCCAGGAGGCAGCGGAGAGGATTGCACAACTTCGGGCGGGGGAGCGGCGGAAACCCGAGCCTGCCCGGCCTTGCCTCCCCCGCGCCGCGCGGCCCGACCGACTCACCTTCCCCTCCACCTCCAGGCACAGCCCGTCCGCGATCTCCCGGATTTTGTAGATGTCGGAGAACATCTCATCATCTGCTCGGGGACACAGACCCGCCCGTCACGCTGCGCCCGGAGGTCTGGAACCGGCGCCGCCATTTCCCGCGCGGGCCAGGAGCACGCGGCTCCCGCGCCTCCCCGGGCGCTCCAGACCCCGAGGCGTGCCCCAGGCACCGACCCCTCCTCGCTCCCGGAAAGGCCACCGGCGTCCCCTAGGCCCACGACAGCGGCGGCGTCCTTCTTCCCCGCCCCCACCCGCACCCCTGTCCCCTGCGCGCGGCAGTAGGGGTAGTGCAGTCACGACTCACGGCTGATGAGGTCCCGGTAGATGATCATGACGACGGCTGGAGAGAGACGACGGCGGCACTACCTCAGCAGGAGCCGGGAGCTCTGAGCGAGCGCGGTGCAGCCGGAACGGCACTCGGGGGGAGGGGGGAGCGGGCGGAAAAGGCCGACTCAGCCGCTCCCCAACCTCATATAGAGGGCACGTCCCCCTACGTCATCGCCCGCTGCGCCTCCGGAAGCGCCGCAAGCGGTGACGTGGCACGCAGAGCCGCGCGAGGGGTGGAGCCACGGCGCGGGCCGGTGAGGGGAGGCGAGCATCCGGGGACTTGGGCCGGGGACACAATGCCGCGGTCCGCGGTGCTAGCGGTGGGGCGGTAGCTGGGAGAGGCGAAGGACGGGATTCCCGGGCCCCTCGTGGGGAGCGTGGGGAAAGGGGGGAAGCTCCCTGCCCCGTCCCTACCCTGCCCGGCCGCCCAGGGAGGTGCTGGGCGTGGGTGGGGCTTAGATGAAATCTCTTCAAGCTTCCGCCCTACGCCTTGCCCCGCGCAGCTCCCACCCCTTTCTGGGAACAAAAATGTCAACTGCTGTAGAGGACTTTGCGTTGACGGAGTGTCGGGGCCTGGGGGAACCGCGAGGCTCTGGGGTTAGGGGCTGGGCTTTTGGCTTCGCTCTAGGTTCTCGGGAGGCCTCGGAGAACTTCTAGCGTTTGGCCCAGACGCTGCCTCAGCTGTAGCTTTCGGATACCTTCGTGGAGCAGAGCCGAGTCCGGGGACTGGGCTACAGGTCGTCCCGCCGCCCTCTGGGATTAGTTGTGGGGGGCGCTGGGTCTGTGGGGAGGAGGTAAGGTGTCCCTGGAGTTTGCACAGCTTTCCCATCTCCCAGTTGGGTTCCGTATTTGAAAGCTTGCGGGTTCCTCAGGCAAACAGCTGAAGAACTTTATGTTTTGCACTTGGTCTTGAATTACGTCCTCTGAAAAAAGGGATATATTGTCACTTTAAAAATGACATAGGAATTATATGCTAAGTGCTAGAGAGTTAAAAGTAGGGAGCTTCCCTTTTGCCCAAATGTTATGTGGACTTTAGACTCGGTTATTAGGACCAAAACAAACACTCAAGGAAACAATTTCCCTTTTTGTGTGAAATCGGAGAGCTTGTGACATTCTACAAATATTTTTATGCTCTGCGGGGCCCCTAGCACCGGGTATTGCACGAATCTCCCAACCGTGAACAAGTTAAAACCAGTCCTGTCCTCACAGAGATTTTGTTCTAGTAAATCAAAGAATCAGGCGATGATAATACATCCAATATTTTTTTCCCCTAACTCCAATAATGAAGCATTCTGCACGGTATAAGCAACTTGGGGAAGAGCAGAGCACAAAGCTGAATTGAGATGATGGAGAAGTCAAAATGGAAAAGGGCCAGGAGATAGTACCCTCCCAAAAAGTTGTGGTCGGGGACTGCACTGGACACCACGGACGACCCCAGGTAACTGGGAGGAAGCTAAAAAGTGGCATGAAAGGAGTTGGAAAACAAATGGGCATCTTCTGACAGAATATCTGTGAAGGATCTCTCAAACCTTGATTATTTCTGGGAAGTATGAGTGGAACAGACTCTCCCAGGCAGATGTTCAATTATTTTCCTTAGCTTTCACATTTTCAAATTTATAAGAAATACTACCATTTACTGATACCATACCCCTAAACTGCCCTCTCCACTCCCCTTCAGCTTTAGGTTCAATTAAAAACATTTTTTCAAGTTTTATAAAAGCCACAGTGAAAAAAGAGTACTTAAGTAAGAGTCAAAGTACTTAGGTTGAAATCTTGGCTTTGTTACTAGTCCTACAACCTTAGGAAAGTCAGCCTCCTGAAGCCTAAGCATGAAATAGAATTTTTGTGAGTTGAAAAGTTTCAGGGGTATTAAATAAGGCAATGAAAAAATGCCTGGTGTCCTCAATAGGTTGTTAATAAATTATGGTTGAATTTGGATGCATAATTCTTTTCAAATCTTACTACTTTTTTCCCCTCAAATTTTATTACTTTACAAAACGTTCCTGAAACTTCATTAATCCTCTAATTATGTTATTTGGAAATTTTTAGGGATTTAATGGATATGTGTTGTATTAAAGACGTTCTATTTAATCATAACACTAATTGTTCACTGAAAGAATTCAACTTGTGTCATAAGATTTCTATCTCAGGTTCATGTTTGATAACCCATGGTAATTCAGAAACCAGAAATCCTAAAAAAAAATATTAGGAAAATCTGATTTGAACTTTAGGATATTTTGTAAGCTTCACCCTGTCAGCTAAAAAAATGTGTGCCATATCTTGAAAATACCTACTTAGAACACTAGTAATGCAAATAGGGAAAATTATTCACTAATTGTAAGCCACTGACAAAATTGGAAGGATTTGGTCTTTAGCTAATTAGCTTTTATTTTGGCATCATTTGAATTTTTTTTTAAATTGGCTCCACGCCCAGGGTGGAGCCCAATGCGAGGCTTGAACTCATAACCCTGAGATTAAGGCCTGAGCTGAGATCAAAAGTCAGATGCTTAACCAACTGAGTCACCAAGGTGCCCCTGAAATTTTTTATAACAGTTTATTTCTTACAATGATTTATTGAGTGATTGCTAACAAAGTCTAAGATTGTCCTAAATTTTACAGCTGAATATGACTTGGTATCTCTTGCAATTAAAGAGATCGCAGAGACAATGTCTTCTGGCCTCTTCACACAAGTCCTCACTTGAGAAAAGCACCTCAGAAGAGTTCCCCCTTATATCTCTTAGGGATTGACTACAATAGCTTAAACACACATGGGTTTATTCATTCTCTCACATAAATGAAATTCAGGGATATGCAGTCCACACTCATGCGGTGGCTTCATGGGCATCAGGGGCTTAGGATTTTCCTTTCTCCTCCACCACCTATACGGTCTGCAATAGATGCTAGAACTCCAACCATCACATCCACCTTGCAGGCTGCAAGAAAAGGGGAAGGAGGGGCGCCTGGATGGCTCAGTTGTTAAGCGTCTGCCTTCGGTTCAGGCCATGATGCCAGGGTTCTGGGATTGAGCCCCACATCGCATCAGGCTCCCTGCTCAACGGAAAGCCTGCTTCTCCCTCTCCCACTCCCCTACTTGTGTTCCCTCTCTCGTTGTGTCTCTCTGTGTCAAGTAAAAATCTTTAAAAAAGGGGGGGGGAGGACAAAAGAGGTACATTCCAGCTGTGTGTTTCCTCCTAAGGAGCAATTCTGTAAGTCCTAAAAGGGGACTTAGTTGGCCTCCATTTTTACCTCAAACTTCTCTAGTTGCCTTCTTTCCAGCTTGTCTCAGCTCAGCCGGAAGAACCTGAGAGCAAAGCAGCCCCTGATGGGAAATCACAACTACCCCTTCAAGCAATAAGGACTGCCCTGAGCCGGCAAGACACGGCCCTTAATTGACTCCAAGACAGTGATGGATTTGACCTTCACTGCGCACCTGCACTTACCCACCCACCTTTGCCCCACATTTCCATATATATATGTGTATATATATATACACATATATATATGTATATACACACACACACACACACACACACCTGGAGGTATTTTCACCACTTTGGAGACTGTCTTTGAGACTGCAGTCCTCTGTCTTCCCCATGCTGGCCTCACTGAAATAAACTCCTTTCTTGTTTCACCACCATTCATTTCTCTGCCTTCGGATTTTGTCAGTGGTGAATGGCCGAACCTGGACTGTTTGGAACCCCCAGAGCCAGGTGCTCTTTACCCCTGGCTGCAATGCCACTGAACAATTATATGGATGCATCTAGTTGCAGTGAAGGCCAGAAACTAGTCTTCCAGCTCATGGACCCTGGTTCACTGCCGCCTGAAATAAAATCAGCATTTTGTTCTTAAGAATGGAGGCAGCTAGTAGTCCTTGTATTCACAGTGCAAAGGGTCTGGTTCTCAGTTTAGACTTTTTTCACTTTTACTCACTGGGGGTCAGGTTCGGGGAAATGGATTAGTATTTACCGAACTCAGATTGATTTGTAAAACGAGAATACCATTAATGTAGAATGAGAAATTCCTAGTTGGTTACATATAGTGTAGACAGTCAAATTGCAGAAAATGTAGTTAAGAGGGAATTGGGCAGGGAGGTTAGAATGCAGTTTTATGATCATTGACAGAAGGTTACTTAGAAATGAACCAGTCCCGGGGTGCCTGGGTGGCTCATCCCTTAAGCGTCTGCCTTTGGCTCAGGTCATGATCCCAGGGTCCTGGGATCGAGCCCCCCCATGGAGCTCCCCATCAAGCCCCCCATTGGGCTTCTTGCTCAGCAGGAAGCCTGCTTCTCCCTCTCACACTCCCCTTGCTTGTGTTCCCTCTCTTGCTGTCTCTCTGTGTCAAATAAATAAAATCTTTTAAAAAAAAGAAAAGAAATGAACCAGTCCAGCTGGACTATTCCTGGTGCGTGGTCTGAATCCCTTCATTCTGAGATCTGTTAATGAATCCTCTTGCTCCTTTTACCCAGACTTTGCATACTCTGCTGACAAATCATTACTTTAGTCAAGTTACAAGGCAAATTCTTTCCTTTAGAGTAGAGCTGTTCCAAAGAGCTTACTTTGATAATGGAAATATTCTGTATCTGCTCCAGTACGGTAGCCACTAGGCCACAAGCAGCTACTGAGTACCTGAAATGTGGCTAGTGTGGCAATGGAAATGGAACCGAGTATGTACTTCTTTTTAATTTTAATTTAAATATCCATGGCTAGTAACTTTTTTGGACCCCAGAGCCCGATAATGTAAACTCTATGAGTGGGGGACTTTGTTTTGTTCATTGCTGGTCCTCAGGGGTCAGAACAGGGCCTGACTCAATAATTGTTGATAAATGAATGGATGAAAAAAATTCACATTTCTCTTAATTAAGTCAAATCCCATCTCAGTTAATAGGATTCAGCACATACTCAAGACCTGGTTAAGAGTGCTTTTCAAACTGAGAGCTGAGCTTAGTGAATAGTGACCAACTTAATTAAAAATGAAACAGAATAAAAAGAAAATAGAATCACATGTAGTAAAAGTGAATATTGTTCCATGAAACTTATGTTTTAAATTTACACTTTTATATGTACTGGATCCCAACATGAGACATATTCATGTGGATTTAGGTCAAAAAGGTTTGAAAGCCATTGACTGAGGCAAGTTTTCTCTTCAAATAATATTTCTTGGCAGCATGAACCGGTTGTTTTCAGTGGACGATTTTTTTTTTTTTTAATGTGCCCCAAGATTTGGTCAGTATCTGCTTTTGACTCTAGCCCTTTTGGATGAGGTTCATGTTTTTGTCATAGAGTAGTCTTCTCTGGTGTTAATGTCCTATGAGTTTGATTATGCTCAACAGACTACCAAGGCCCAGCTGGGGGTGCCAGGCCAGTTGTTGGCAATATCTAGGTCTAGCTGAGGGTACGTTTTCCCTTTCTCCAAAGTGAAACCAAGCAACATAACTAATATAACTTCCAGGAGTGTCTTTGATGAATGTGAAATGATCGTTAGACTCTAAGATATTTTTAGATATTTCAATATTTCTTTTAGCTTTGAAAAATAGGGCTTTTTTCTGATTTAAAAATATCATAATACACATAATAGAGCATTTATAAACCATAGAGAAAACCACAGATAACTAGTCTTGACGTTAATGCTCTCCCCATCAATGTTTGTAAATTTTTTAAAAAGCAGGGTCAAGGGAGGGGTGCCTGGCTGGCTCAGTCAGTAAAGCATACAACTCTTGATCTCTAGGTCTTGAGTTCAAGCCCCACGTTGGGCATAGGTTACTTTAAAAAAATAAATAAACGCATTACCTATATTAAAAAACAAAAACCAAAAAAACAGAGTGGAAGGAATCCTAATGTTTAAGTGACTTCTGCATCAGATGACTTTAAAGCAGTAGGTTACTTTTATTTTAAGCCTGCTCTAAAGGATCTATGAACAAGCCAATTAGAAGATTTCTTGGTTGGAACTACTTTTAATCATTTTTAGACTGTATTTTAAAAAATGAGTACAAGATTATTAGACTAATCAGCTAGGTGGGCAACTCCAGCTCTCCAGTTCTTAATCTCAGAAAATTGTTCAAGTATTTTTTTCCTTTATCATGAATATTTTCCCGTGTCATTAACCATTCATCTAAAATGTCATTTAAAATTATTATAAATAGGGACCCCTGGGTGGCTCAGTCAGGTAAGTGTCTGCCTTTGGCTCAGGTCATGATCCCGGGGTCCTGGGCATCTTGCTCAGCGGGGAGCCTGCTTCTCCCTCTGCCTGCTGCTCCCCCCCACTTGCACTCTCTCTCTCTGACAAATAAATAAATAAAAAATAAAAATTACTATAAATATTCCAGGATGCCTGGCTGGCTCAGTCAGTAAAGCACACAACTCTTGATCTCAGGGTCATGAGTGCAAGCCCCCCATTGGGCATGGAACCTTCTTTAAAAAAAAAATTATTATAAATATTCCAACTGATGAATGTTGGAATTTATTTTTAAATCATAGATCCAAAACATTGGAAAATACAGAGACACACAAACATTTTAAAAATATTTAGGTACCCACCAATCACAATAAATAACTGCTAACATTTGCATACTTGCTTCAAGCTTTTTTTTTTTTTTTCAATGAATGGAAAAATATGACTGATCACATTGAGGTCTACTTTATCCTCCTTTATGGACATCCAGAGGTGCATCCACCCTACCCAGCACCCACTCAGGTAACCGCACCACCCATGTCCACATTCCAGTAAGGAAGGAATAAGCAGAAATTGGAGGGCAGGCACTAGCAGTCACGCCTATCACTTCTTGTCTCTTATTGCCAGAACCTAATCAGAGAGCCTTTAGCTCCGTGGGTGGCTGGGAAGTATATTCTTTATTCAGGGTGGCAGATGGGTAGGGAGTTGGAAGTGTGAGCAATCTCAGTCACAGCTATACTAGTTCTTCCAGGCTCTGTGGCATAGGGGAGGAGAGAAAGCACAGAATTGAGTCAGAAGAAAATTGAATGACTGTGAAGTAGGGACTGACTTTAGCCTCAGTTTCTCCACCTTGCCTATGGAATTATTATTGGATGTATAAATACTTCATTATCATGGATGAATGAATGAATAAGTGAGCAAATGAATAAATAAATATTAGAGTTTATTTCCATACTTATTTTTATCTCCCTTCCAGATTACTAACTTCTTGGTTGTCTTACTCCTTTTCTCCGTGACTTCTCCTTTCCTAGTGCATCTTGCCAGGCTGCCGACCATTCCCCATAACAGTCGTGGAAATTAGCTTATCGTAGAAACTGAATGCAATTTCAGAATATCAAAGAAAATTTAGAATTTGAAATGTAAAGCCTGAAGATAATTAAATTTTGTTATGAGAACAGAGCAAGTAGAGTCATGTAGATAGAATCAGTATTCCTTTTAGGAAAAGAATATACATCCGTTTGTATCTGTATAAAAATTTTTCCAAAGTTTCATAAATTATTCACAGTGATTACTGTGGGAATAGTGATTGGGGTTAATGTGGAGAAAGGAATTAGAAAGATTCTTAGTTTTAGTTTTAAAACCAGTAGTACTCTTTGGAGGCAGAATTTAATTGCTCTAATTCATCTTTGAAATTTATCACATAGTTGAGGACAAACAGGGAAGAAAACAATGGCAGACTTCTTCATTAAGCTGTTGGTATGGCAACAGTTATTTTTCAGGGCTGCCTTAGCAGGGGTCACTGGAATGTTAACTATGGAAAAGGAAGTAATTTTTTCTCAGATCTCATGGGGCACACTAGTGCACAGTAACTTGTTACTGCTTTTGGAGCAAAGTTTTAATTCTATTTGAAACGTCAGATGTGTAAACATTTGTTCACAAGTGCAAGAACCAAATTATAGAAATGGAGGGGCGCCTGAATGGCTTAGTGGGTTGAACAACCCACTCTTTTGATTTGCACTCAGGTCATGATCTCAGAGTCCTGGCATCAAGCCCAAGCTGGCCTCTGCGCTCCATGGAGGTGGGGCGGGGTGGGGGGAGGGTGTTTGCTTGAGATTCTCTCCTCTCCCTCTGCTCCTCCCCCTGCTCTCTTGCTCTCTCTCTAAAATAAATAAATCTCTTTTTTTTAAAAGATTTTATTCATTTATTTGACATAGAGAGAGGGACAGTGAGAGAGGGAACACAAGCAGGGGGAATGCGAGGAGGAGAAACAGGCTTCCGGCAGAGCAGGGAGCCCAATGCGGGGCTCGATCCTAGGACCCTGGGATCATAACCAGAGCCGAAGGCAGACACATTCATCAACTGAGCCACTCAGGTGCCCCTAAAATAAATATATAAATCTTAAAAAATAAAATTATAGAAAGGGATATAGGAGTATATATGATATCAATATAAATATAAAATATATTTAAAAATATAATCTGAGGGGCGCCTGGGNTATATAAATATGTGAAATATAAAAATAAAATATAAATATATCATGTATATTCCTATACACATCATATATGTAACATAAATATATTTATAGGAATACATATGAACATGCAAACATTTTTTGATTGGCCCACTTTTGTCCTACCCTGTATTGTATATTACTTCTACTATAGGTATAGAGGTTGCTACCATTTTCAAAAATTGTCCATATGATGAGAATTAGATTTGAAACAAATACTTCTATGTTGATAAGGAAATATACTTCCAAGTAACCTTGCTCTTCATAGTTCTGTGAAGGTGCCTAGGGAAAAACAGACTGTGTTTTCATTTACTCTCACAATACTTCTGACACCAGATTCCCCACACAGCAAGGCAATGCTCCAACACCAGCGGCATGGCCTACAATTCAGTTCAGTTCTGATACTAAGTACTCAGCTCCCGCAGGTTAAGAGCTCTGTCACACAACCTAACCCCCTCAACCCTTTAGAAGCCACCTGGAAGTAGTAGGTCCCCAGGTTACCCACCCCTTCCATCTGACTTGGCTGTAAACTGGAGGTTCTTACAACCCCCTCCTCACATTTAATCATTTGCTGGAACAGCTCATAGAACCCAGGAAAACAGTTCACTTGCTATTACTGATTTATTGTAAAGGATTCAAATGAGCTTCCAGATGAAGAGATCCATAAGATTAAGATCCGGAAGGGCCCCTCGCAGGCGCTTCTGTCCCTGTGCATTTGCGGTGTGGCACTCTCCCAGCACATCATCGCTTTTCTTCCTGGGGGATGAGGTGTGGGGCTGAAAGCTCCATGGTTCATCACAGCTCGGTCTTTCCGATGACCAGCCTCCATGCTGAAGCTCTCCAGCAGCCCACCAAGAGCTGCCTCTTTAGCTCAGAAGACATTCCTAATCACCCAGGAAATTATTTTTTTCTTTTTCTTTTAAGATTTCATTTACTTATTGTCAGAGAGAGAGCGTGCAAGCAGGGGTAGCAGCAGAGGGAGAGAGAAGCAGACTCCCCACTGAGCAGGGAGCCTGACGCGGGGCTCCATCCCAGGACCCTGGGATCATGACCTGAGCCAAAGGCAGATGCTTAACCGACTGAGCCCCCCAGGGGCACCGCCCCCCCCCCCCGTTTGTTTTTTTTTTTTTAGGTTTTTTTTTACTTATTTATTTTGGAGAGAGAGCACATGAGTGCAAGAGTGGGGGAGGGGGGGAGGAAGAGAGACTCTGAAACAGAGTCTGTACTGAGTTGGGAGCCTAACTTGGGGCTTGAACCCACAACCTCAAGATCATGACCTAAGCTGAAACCAAGAGTTAGTTGGTCGATTAACCCACTGAGCCACCCAGGCGCCTCACCCAGGAAATTCTAAGGGATTTCAGAGCTCTGTGCCAGATGCTCCTCTCACTCAAGAAATTGCAAAGATCTTAGGAGCTAAGGATGACAACACGTATTTCAAAAAAGATAATATATTGGAAAACTCTTTGCAAAAGTGTGAAGTTATGTATAGGGAAGTAAGGAATAATTAATTGGTAGTAGCAACGTCTGGCTAATGACAGGATCTCCTGGTCTTCATTTCTGGCTGAACTGGCCTTCAGTTGGAAACCTGTGGTCGTTTGTTGAACACGTTATCACTAGGGCTAGTGGCCTGTAAGACAGTGGTTCTCATCCCTAGCAGTACATTAGAATTACTCAGAAAACTATTTAAAAATCCTGATGCTCAGGCATACTCCTTATCAAAGAAATTAGGACCTCTTGGGTGGGACACAGGCAGCAGAAATTGTTAAAGCTTTCCAGGTCATGCCAATATGCAGTCAAGATTGAGAATCTCTCTCTCTCTCTCTCTTTTTTTTTTTTTTAAGATTTATTTATTTATTTGGGAGAGAGCGCATGTGGGGCTGGGGGAGGGGTAGAGGGAGAGAATCTCCCTGCTGAGCACAGAGCCGAATCCGGGCTCAATCCCATAACCCTGAGACTATGACAGGAGCTGAAACCAAGAGTGGAACGCTCAACCGACTGAGCCACGAGACGCCCCGAGAATCCCTGTTTTAAGGGATTAACAAGAAGAGGATTTTCCAAAATAGTAGCTGAGAGAAGCAATTTGATGCCTTTTAAACATTTTGTTTAAGTAATCTGTACATTCAACATGGGGCCCAATTCATGACCTGGAGATCAAGAGTTGCAGGCTCCAAGGACTGAGTCAGCCAGGTGCCCTGCAATTTGATACCTTTTAAAAGTGCAGATGCCTGATAAAGGAAGCCAGAAAGAGAAAACAGCCGCGTTGTTTTCTGGCGTGCTGCCTGTAGGCTGACAGAAGTGTGATCTTCCTGACCCCTCTTAGAAGGGCATTGCTCAATAGTCAAGTTTTAGAAGGTGAGCCAGCTGTGGGAGGGCTGAATGATGGGAAAGATATTGCTGAAAATGCCTCATTTAGGTCTTTTCTCTCTCTCTGAAAAAGAAGCTCCTGTCTGCACAAATTAAAGGTACAATTTGGCTCAGATTGTTACCTTCTCCATAGGCCCTCCACGGCCACCATGTTTAAAATCACAGTCACTGGTCTCCTCTTGGAAATCCCTATTCTTTTCTTTCTCCCTAATTTTTCTCTGTGGCACTTATCAGCAACCAACACATTATTTCTTTTCCTTTTCTTTCTTTCTTTTTTTTTTTTTTAGGATTTATTTATCGGAACCCCTGGGTGGTGCAGTTGGTTAAGCATCTGCCTTCAGCTCAGGTCATGATCCCAGGGTCCTGGGATCGAGTCCTTCATGGGGCTCCTTGCTCAGCTAGGAGCCTGCTTCTCTTTCTGCCTGCCACTCCCCCTGCTTGTGTGCATGCGCGCTCTCTCTCTGTAAAATAAGTAAGTAAAATCTGAAGAAAAAAAAGACTTATTTATTTATTTGAGAGAGAGAGAGTGGTGGGGGGAGGGCAGAGGGAGAAAGAATACAAAGCAGACTCCTCACTGAGCATGGAGCCTGAGGCGGAACTCGATCTCACAACCCTGAGATTTGACCTGAGCCGAAACCAAGAGTCGGATGCTTAACCAACTAAGCCACCCAGGTGCCCCAACATACTATTTCTTTTACTTATTATTTCATCTTTTGTAAGCACCAGAGAGGTAGAGATTGTCTTTTTGCTCACAGATGAATCCCTAGTGCCTGCGACAGTGTGGGTAGTGGACTGCCGGTCAAAAATTGTTAAATGAATGAACTTATGACTGAGACAAATTATAGGGTTAGCACCATATCCCAGCCCAGCAGCCTATGAGGTAGTCCTCCTTGTATATTCAGATTTTCTGAATTCCTTTATGACCTGCAACTTAGGTCTTTGGCCGTGCTGGTGACTGAAAAGTAAAGATGGAAGACCAGCAGCTAGTGACTAGAAGAGGCTGTTTGCCTTAGTTAACAGAGACAAGAGCTCTTCCCTCAGAGCAGGAGATGGGCTCTAAGACGTATCGTTAAGTGAAAAGAACAAGTCGTAGAGCTGCGTAACATGTACAGCATACCATCCATTTAACACAGAGACACACATAATAAAAGCAGTATATTGCAATGGATAACGTGTGTGTATTTGCAAAAGCATAGACAACAATCTAGAAGGACGTGCATCAGTTTGGTAACAGCGGCTAACTCTGGGCAGCAGCGGGGCTGAGGAAAAGCATGATCAAGGGGAACTTTAGTGCTGTTATCACTTGCCTTGTAATTTATCCCAGTGATGTTTGTTTGTTTGTTTCTTTCTTTCTTTCCTTCTTTTTAAGATTTTATTTATTTATTTGTCAGGGAGAGAGACAGAGAGCACACAAGTAGGGGGAACAGCAGGCAGAGGGAGAAGCGCTCCCCGCTGAGCAAGGAGCCTGATGCAGGACTCGATCCCACAACCCCGAGATCATGACCTGAGTCAAAGGCAGACCCTTGACTGACTGAGCCACCCAGGAGTCCCCCTAATGATGTTTCACGTGCAATTTCACATTTAGGTTCTAAAGCTCTTTTTCTCATAGATACCTAACATTGTATTATAGTAACACAAGTTAAGTGTGGGGGAAATATTTCTGTTGTATGTAGACAATTTATAAGGAAAATGCCCTAAAGAAATAAGAAGCATATTACACCTGAGGAGAGCTAAGGGAGTTCTATCTCTAGATTGTGTGGCTGGGAGGCAGTGAGTTTTCTGGTCACTTAATAGGCACAGGGTGTGTGTGTGTGAGAGACAGCGTGAGAGAGCGAGAGAGCATGATTTTGATCCAAAAAACTGACCCATAAATAATTTTGCTAGAAATGGCAGCTAGTACTTTCAAGGGAGGAATGGAGAGGGATGGGCCAAGCCTGCCATCAGCCTGCAGCAGAAAGATAGCTTATCTTCTGCTTTCCACTCTTTCAAGTGCCGATGCAATGGGGTGGGAACTAGACAGAATATAATTTGGAGAGTATATTAATTTCCTTACTTTCCCCTTTGCCTTGCTTAAAAAATTATTGGTAGCAACTTATGAAGGTCTTCGTCGCACCCTCAAAAATTAATGAAGCAATAGATACAAACTGAAAATGAGAATAAGACTATGAAGCCAGGGGTCGCGATGGTATCAACCTGGGTGTGTCGAGTCCTGCACAGTCCTTAGAGGTGGGCCCCAAATTGGTCAGGAGCTTTTCACAATCAAAGAGAAGGGAGAATATAATTAGTTCTAAGATTCGCCATCGTTTCTGTGTTTTTCCTAGAGAAAACTTTTTCTTGTTTTTTTTTTACCTAGAGTCTGATAATGAGACACACAAGCCCTCATCAGCAAATACCGCACAGTAAACTCAGTAATGGGCCTCCTGTGGCTTGTTTTGTGTGACCTCCTTCCGTGTAGGCCTAATCTTCAAATTCAACTCAGTAAAAATGATTCTAGTACTCGGCAGAACAAAGGGATCCTGCCTTTTCCAAGGTCAGGAGCAATCCAAAGATAAAATTATTTTCTTGTGATCTGGAATGGCTAGAACTCTTCCGCAATCTAGCACAAGTATTGTTTCTGTAACACCGGTGTCTGCTGGGCTGTCCTGTCCCCATGAAATCCAGATAAGGTTGGCACATACCTTCTGAGGAAATCCAAAACCCTTTCCAAGATTTCTGTTGATGTTTATTTTAGTCACTGACAATACATGGGAAGGAAGAGAGTGTATTACATCACAGCAGTGCAACTTTTCCGAGTGAAGTCTGGGTGTCCCTGTTCTTAAAGTCCCCTTAACCACCCACCACGACTTTGCATGATCCCCCATCTCTCATCCACTTGCTGGCTCCTCTCTTTTCTCCCTTCCTGGATCTGCTCCCCGCCTTCCCCATCGGGAGAAAAAAAATGACAAATCCCTTGTTTTGTCGTACAGAAGCAGCTTAACCATCTCTTTTTCTTGCCTTCAACGTCTCTCACTTCTATTACAAGGTGATTTATTATTTTCCCAAAGGCAGTTCTTTCCCAAAAGGGAAAAAAATTTTATTTGCACCTGAGCTTTTGGTAAGAATGAGGTAGTATTAATTTTGTATTCATTCATTCAGCACAGGTGTATGGAACAATTAATATGTGGCAGGCACACCAGCAGCTGCTAGATGTCCTCAGGAGCAGGACGGAGCCCTTCCCCGGAAGGAAAGTGGAACAGATGTGAGATTAAACATGCAAATTGCAATACAGTGATAAGCCTCACCCAGGGGAATCTCGGAATGCCGTAGGTAGCGCCTAACTCAGATAAGTCAATCAAAACATCAGTTCATTTCCTTAAAGGCTAGCAAAAGTTTCTGAAGATAATACCCAAAGCAAGTTTTATAACTTGTAAACCACCTTCAATAACTGTCCTTTTAGCAGGGACCTAAAATTGCTAATACTTACCTCTGTGACCCTGCCCGGGGGCTCTAAGGCACACATTCTGCCTCATTCTTGTTTAATGGGTATGGAATTTCAGTTTGGGATGACGCAGAGTTCTGGAGATGGGTGGTGGTGAGTGGTGATTTTTATGAAATGTATACTTTACCAAAGTAAAACAAACAAACAAAAAATCCCCGCAACTACCACACTGCGTGACTTATTCTATGCACTCATCAAATGCTGGCTCCCTCCATGCTTTTGTGAGTGAGTTTACATCTGGGATCATCCCCTGTTTTGCTTTATTGACTAATATACATACAGAAAAGTGCATGTCATCCAAAAGGAACTTCTGTGAAGCTCATTTGTAAAGTGACAAGCTCTGAGGTGCCTTGGGTCCTGTACATTTTTATGTCTTTCTCCCTTTAAATTGCCAACACTGTCCTCTCCTATAGCAGAATGATTTCCCAGAACATCGTGTCTAGAGCTTTGTGGTAGAATAATACCTCACAGCTGTAGGAAAACAACAGTCCGGTTTTCACAGTAAGGGGACATCATCTTCTTACATGTCATTTGTTTAAGACACTTGGTATTTCCAAAGTACTTTCTGGCCAAGGAGCTCAAATGACTGTACCAATCAATGTTCTCAGGTAACAAGAATCACCATTTCCTTCCAGGCAGTCTTCCTAGTCTTTAGAAATCAAGGATGGTAGTTACAGCAAATCCCATTAGGTAAGCACTTCTTCAAGAGAATCTGGAATGTCAGAACTAATGGGACCAGAGAATTTAAGAGGAAATCTCATTCAAGTGCTAGTTTTCATTTCCATCAGGTATAAAACACAGGGTGATCTATGCTTCGTAGGAATATCATAGCCTATGGCTCAAAGATCGTTATTACAGCATGAGGCAGAAACACTTTTATTTAGATTCTCTTCATTCTCCCCTCCTCAGCCTCCCTCCATTTCTTCTCAGAGTCTGCCAGTGGTGAGACATTTTTCAGTCCCATCTTGGACCCATTCATTGGCATCAGACTCAGCCATCAGCAGCCATGGGTCCTATGTGGTAGACCAAAATGTGGGTGCTGCCAAGCCACTCCTAGGCCCAGTGACCAGAGGTGTAGACTCCCTCCGTCAGTCAAGAACAAGCAGGCTGATGGGTCAGGTCTAATTTCCTTTTTGTGGATAATTAATGAGTAGAAAGGACTACAATTCCAGTTCTACACGTGAGAATGTGTAATTTTAATTCTAACAACCTAAATAAAGATTGGGTATTTCCCTAAAGTAGAATCTTAGGACTATAAGAAAAGGTTTTTGTGTTTTTTTCGAAAAGGTTTTATGAAAATACACATACTGAAAAATGTGCGTATTGTGAGTGTACAGCCCAATAATTTTTCACAAACTGATCACACATGTGCAGCCACATCCAGATCTATAATCAGATCATGGCCAGCACCCCAGAGGCCTCTTTTGCTCCCAGAACGGCCTCTAAGAAGTTATTTTATACATCCGTCTGCCCATAAGTAGGCCTATGCCTTAATCCACCCAATAGATGGATACTCTCCTTTTTATTTTATTTATTTCTAGGTGTACAGAACCACACATAATTCATTTGAGGAAATGCATAAATGTTATCATATTGTATGTACATTTTCGTGGTAGCAGAAAATTTCCCTCCTTTTGCCTGGCTCTCCCATCTCCCTCTCCTCCTCCCTTGACTTATATAGTGATCTCAGTGCCCTGCAAACACGCTTGTCATCACTTCCCAGGACAACAAACAGAACAGGTTGGGGCCACCCCAGAAGCTGCCCCTTGTGCCCCATCCCCATCAAGCCTTTTTCCTGCCTTTCCATCTGAACCCTAGCCCTGGGTAACCAAATCATAGTAGCAGGAAAGCATCTTTTTAGAAATGTAAAAATACATTTTTAAAAAGAAGTGGTCCATAACAGGGTTTCTGTTTGGGATGATACAAAAATTCTGGAGGTGGAGAGTGGTGATGGCTGTACAGCATTGTGAATGTGCTTAATGCTACTGAATTATGCACTTAAAAATGGTTAAAAGGATTAATTCTTATCTATGTATATTTTAGCACTATAAAAAAAAAGGAATGGTATAATTAGAGTAGAGCCATTTTGTAGCCCTCACACGAATCCCATGCCATCTCAGCCCTACACTTTCCTTAAAGTAAATATTCTCCTGATTTTATACTGATCACTTCCTTACTTTTTTTTTTATATAGCTTTATCAGCCAAATAGCATCCTTAGACATAAGAGTTTAGTGTTGCCTTCTTGAAGAATTTGATTGGTCTTCTAAGTTTATTTTTAGTCCACACGGCTCCTCTCAGTTCTTTCCCTCAATTTCATCTGTTGGAGAATTCACATCATTTGACCTGTTTCTCATGGTCTGGATTTTGTGTGGTTCATGTTCCTCTGGCCTCTGTATTTCCCGCAAAGTCGTCTTGCTAGATTCAGGGGCTTAAGAAGACTCAATCCCTTTGGGGAGACCATAGTGGGGTTGAATTCTCTCATCAGGGGTCCCATACTGTCTGGCCTTTGCTCTTTTTAAAATTTCTATATTTTCTGATATCATCAAATAACGTATTGAATCTTACCTCGGTGCTTTGCTATTGTCTATTATTATGTGAAAGTTCGTTTCCCTGAGCCTTTGGAACGAGGGGTGCTCTAGAGTGCCTTGTCTGTCGTCACAGAGTTCCCTCTCCTGGTATCTTTGGATAGGGTTCAAATACATGGTACCTTCCTCTCTGGGGTTCCCTGGTTCTGTTCCCCTCCCCTACTTTTTAAAAAAAAATTTTACTTATTTATTTGACAGAGAGAGAGAGCGCGCGCGCGCGCGCGCGCACACACACACACACACACACACACACACACACACACGCAGGGGGTGGGGCAGAAGCAGGCTCCCCGCTGAGCAGGGGACCTGACCTGTGGCTCAATCCAGTGACCTGGGATCCAAGGACCCTGGGATCATAACCGGAGCTGAAGGCAGACTCTTAACCCACTGAGCCACCCAGGTGCCCCTCCCCTCCCCCACTTTTCTGTGGCCTTCCTATTTCTTTTGTTACTAATTCCTAGGGTTCACAGGAGCTAGGCTGTCCAGCGTCTTCAAGCTTACTGCAGACTTCTCGCATTCCCTCACCATTAGCGGGGCAGAGCCTCTCCCAGTTCCCTGCTTCCCCATGAGTACTTGTCGCTCACTGTTCTCAGGTCTGTCAGACACCCCGTTGGCACCCTCTGCCTTATCCTGCCCAGATGTCAAAACCATGCTGTCTGATGGCTTGCCAAGGTTTGCTCTTATCTGCCTCTATTTTGATTGTCTTGAAGATTTCTTATTCCTAATTTTGTTGTGTCATTTATAAGATTTTGGTTTTGTTATAGTTGCTCTATTTTTTCACTTGGGGATTCAGAGAGATTAAAAAACTACCCCACCCCCGCTGCCATTTTCCCAGAATCCTCCTTATTGACTTCAATGAAGGGGACACACACACATACTCACATACCAGTTCGGCTGCTCGTTGAAGGGTATATCAAAGGCTTCTTCGGTTCATGCGTTTATGTGGTTTACTTGGTTAAATCTAAGGTATAGGCTTTAATTTCTCAGAGTAGGGGCACCTGGGTGGCTCAGTCAGTTAAGCGTCTGCCTTCGGCTCAGGTCGTGATCCCCAGATCTTTGGATCGAGACCCGCATCATCAGGCTTCTTGCTTAGCAGGGAACCTGCTTCTCTCTCTCCTCTCTCCCTCTGCCTGTCTCCATTGCTCATTCTTTGTCTCTCAAATAAATAAATAAAATCTTTTTAAAAAATTGTAAAAAAAAATAATTTCTCAGAGTATCTCATTTGGTTTTCTCTACCAGTGATGTCTACGACATATCTTATTATCAAAATGTCCTGACTTAACACTCTGGGGCCCTCACCTAGGTGTCCAGGGGCAGTCTGGAGAGGACCTCTGCTCTGGTGTGCTGTGCAAGTGTTTGGATCCTCAGGGCTGGTGAGCGAGGCTTAATGTGCAAACTTTAAACACATGGTACATGGTCTCGACTCCTGAATTAGTGAACAAGTATCTTCCTAAAATGATGTGCTTCTTTTGGGGAACAGAGGCTCAAGGTGCAGGTAGAAGAGAATTTATTCACTCAGGAAATGCATGATGTTCAGTTAAATGAGCCCTGTGTCATACTCTTCAGGAATTGATTCTGTCACAGACTAAATGTTTGTGTTGAAAATTCATATGTTGAAATCCTAACCCCCAATGTGATGGTGTTAGGAGGTGGGGTCTTTGGGAAATGATTAGGTCACAAGGGTGAATGGGACTAGTGTCCTCATGAAAGAGACCCGAGGGAGCTCCCTTGGCCCTTTTGCCAGGTGAGGACACAGCCAGGAGAAGGCCATCTGTGAACCAGAAAGTTGACAACGACCAGACCCTAAACCTGCCAGTGCTTTGATCTTAGACTTCCCAGCCAGTAGAACTGTCAGAAAGAAATGTTGTGTAAGCCCCCTGGTCTTCAGGATTTTTCTTGGAGCAGCCAAGTACACTAGGACATGTTCCTTTCATGGTTCATGAAATTTTGGATCCTGGCCCACTGTGAGAATCTGATTCAAGATATAGATCTTGGGGCGTCTGGGTGGCACAGCGGTTAAGCATCTGCCTTCTGCTCAGGGCGTGATCCTGGCGTTATGGGATCGAGCCCCACATCAGGCTCCTCTGCTGGGAGCCTGCTTCTTCCTCTCCCACTCCCCCTGCTTGTGTTCCCTCTCTCGCTGGCTGTTTCTATCTCTGTCAAATAAATAAATAAAATCTTTAAAAAAAAAGATATAGATCCTTTCCCCCAGAAAAGTGCACATACCCACACATTTTGCACATAACATGAAATGTTTACGGACTATCTTAACCATGACTCACTCCTATGTTTAGAATTCCTGTGCTGACACATTTGTCAAAAGCACATGCCTTCCTCTGATTGGTGGGATGCTCACAAGAGAGAGCAAGTAAGGTGCCCTCTCTCCGATTGCTGTCAAGTCTCCCGGAGTCTCGCTAAACATGCAACTCTGAATCACAGTGCAGGGAGGTTCCGTTCGTTCCCACGGCAGGCCAAGCTGGCAACTGTGGGTACACGGGCTTGACGTCCTACCAGGCTCTGGGCCGTGGTGGGAGTGGAACGCTCCGCTCAAAGAGCCCCACAGTTCTGGCTGCTGACACGTGGAGGTAGCCTGCTTATCCTCCGGCTTTCCCTGCCTGGCACTTTCCAGATTCAGTCGTTAAAAGGAACCAAAGTCCTCTTCATCCACTTTGTAGCCTTGGCATTTCCACGGCTAAGTCCCACAGAGGTGGAAAGAGGCACACAAAGGCTCACTGTAAGTCACGGAAGATGTAAGTCCAAGGTCAGGTGGGCATCAGCAGGTCTGAGGTGCAAGCCTGAAGCTGTGTCCTAGAAGCATCCCCGCCCATCTGTGCTGTGAGTGTCCTGATGAATAAACAGCTAAGCCATCCCACAAGCACATCAGAAGGAGGCACCTGGCTTCCAGTGTTCGGCAGGACAGGCTAAAATGCTAGTTTCTGAAATAAACTTGCTTCACTTCACTTTATGTTTTTTTTTGAAGTTTTCTTATTGGAGGGCTATTAATTTAAAAAAAGACTCAAAGGGATGAATAAGTCTACAATTACAACAGCAAATTATCTTTTTAAAAAATTTTTCTTATTTATTTATTTGTTAGAAAGCAGCAGGCAGAGGGAGAAGCAGACTCCCCGCTGAGCAGGGAGCCCAATGCAGGGCTTGATCCCAGGACCCCGGGATCATGACCTGAGCCAAAGGCAGACGCTTAACTGACTGAGCCACCCAGGCACCCGCAAACAATGCTTTCTGTCGGCCAAGTTTTTCTTTATAAATTCTCCAAGGAGTGTGGCTGGAAGCCTAATGGCATAGCAATGAGCCCAGCATGCAGTCCAGGAGATAACTGCCGCTTGATGAGAAACGATACCACCAATAAGCAGCACAGAATGGCTCAAAACGGGGACCCCCAAACTAACCCATCTCAGTCAGTGTCATCACAGTCCCCCTGTTGCACCGGCCCTAAATGAGGAGTCGTCCTTGGACGGACTCTGTCTCTTGCCTCCACATCCGAGCTTCAGCATGTCCTACTGCTTGTGCCTTGGAGGGATGCATATCGGAAGGCCATCCTCTTCTGTGCTCACACTGCCTTCTGCCGCAGGTGAGTCCCCGCCGCTCCCTGGAGCCCAGCATCCCCTCGCTGCCGCTCCGCGGTCCCTCACTGCTGTCCGTGTCAGGCGTTGCATGGTAGCTGCTGCTTGTTCAGTAAATCAGAGTGTGACCAAGTCACTTTTCTACTCACAGCTTTCCAAGCGACTTCCCATTGAATTGAGAATTGAATGTAAACTTAAAAAAAAATAAATTCCTTCGAAGGCTCACATGGCATTTACAGTAAGAGCCAGCTTCCTTACGTGGCCTCACAGGTCCCTTCTGATGGGACCCTGACCAACCTCTCCAACATTACCTCTGTGTCAGTGAGCTGCTCTTTCTCTCCAAGCCCCTCTTGGTCTTGGATCTTCTTGAATCACTTATATAAGTGAGTGTTTTTCCTCATTTCTCCTCCAGCTGCTCCTCTCCCTGCCTCATCGCTTCCTATCTGTTTGCCAAACACACAACATTCTTATTCCCCCCAGACCATGGCATCCACTGTACCTTCTGTCTGCAGCCTCCTTCCCTGGGCTTCCTCTCACCACCAGCTCACAGTGCTTACGCTCCCTGTTCTGAGCGGCCTGCCTGTCCACCCTGTCCACTGAGGCTGCTCCCTGGCCTATTAAGACAGCCTGTCGTGACCTCACCGGTTTGCTTGTGTGTTCACTTCTCTGGCTCCCCTGGAAGGGGAGCTCCAAGAGGACAGAGTCACTGGCTACCTAGTCTTGCACTGCATTTCCAGAGCCTAGAATGGCACCCGGCATCTTGATGTGAGAGGGAAACCTCCTTCCTGATGAATGAACGAACCAGAAGCTGGGGGCGCTCCTGCCGCCTGCCCCACAGAGCTGTACCAACTCTTCCATACTGATTTCCCCGCCGTGCATCTGCTCAACTCTCTCCTGTCTAATGGTTTGCTCTTAGCCCTTGATTTGCTCTCAGCTTGTCTCATCTCTATAGGACTGTGAGCTGAGCTCAAAGCAGTCAACTAGCTTAACCCTCCCACCTTCCGGAGGGAAGCTGCCTTACTTACTCTGTTTTCCATCCTCCCCGCCCCCACCCCAGTTAGCAGTGGCTGGGAGGCAGAGGAGGGACAAATGTGTCTCCTGGCCACCAGTGTCTGGGGCTCTCCCGGGGCGGGGGCTCAGTCTTAAGCCCTCCCCATGGGTGCCAGTTGCCAGAGGCAGCTCCTCTCTCTGGGCACTACCCCAAACAGCTGAGAACCAGCTCCCAGCTGTGGGAACCCATCAGTGGGGCCCTTGTCTGAGCATCTGACACCCGAGATCTCTGGATTGATGCTCTCCAAGTTCAAGGAGCTGAGCACCAACCCCTCCCAGGAGGCTAACCTTAAGAGTGACTAAGAAAAAGAGTTCCTGGTGTGTAAGGATGTGGTCCTTCTCCTGCTGTAATCTAGGATCTGTTGGCTCCCGGAGGCCACGTGTGTGTGCACACACATGCACATACGTGTGTAAGATACTCCATTATGCTTGCTTTGAGAGTGGCTCTTTGCCAGTGGTCTGCTCTGTCTGAAAACTTTTAGGAATTTCTCCTTGTGTTTGATATTCTAGAATTCTGTGGAATATGCCCAGGTGTCAGGTGTTCCTTCTCTCCCCTTTGGCCTGTGTGGGCCTCTCAGTCTGAGGTCCCACATCTCTAACTGTGCAAAAATCATCTCCATGGTTTCGTCAAACATCACCTCCTCTCCAGACTTTTTCTTTGTAAGCCTCCTATTTCCTGAGACTTCTATTTCTGTCCTCCGTCGTATCTAACTTTTCTTCAGTATTTTCAAGATCTTCCTCCTTTCCTTTTTCCTTCCGCAGCACATTCGCAAGCTGGCCTTTCATTTTCACCCATTCTGTTCTCAGCTGTAGCAGTTTTTCCCCGGATCCCATGATTCTCTTCTTTCTGGCACTACGTTTCATTCTAACCTCTCCACTTGAATCTTTGGTGTGCTTTTTCGTTTTTGTTGGGGGTTTCGAGCGGAGTGGGGGGTGAGGAGATAAATGAGGGCACATATACCCTGGAGTGGAAAATCCCAGGCCCTGAGGACCAGGGTTTCTCACTGCTGAGTCAGGATCAAGGAAGGCTCTCCCCAGCACCCCCCCCCCCGCCCCACCCCGAGTGCTGACAGTCTTAGGGGCAGCATCCCTCAGAATCGAGCCTTCCAGCCTCACTTGGGTCTGGGAGAGGAGGTGGGAAACAGTCCCTGGGTGTGGTCAGTCCCACCTGTTTACCCAGCTTTGTGCCCTTCACGGACTTTCCTCTTGAAGCTGAGGATCCCTGCATCTGACTCAGCTGGCAAGGAGGCCAAGGCGTCAGTCCTCTCCGCCGTGGCAGGACTAGACTCCTTCCTGGCCACCCTCCCCCCACCCTGTAGCCACCTTCCAAACAGCCTCCTTCCTCCCCAGGGGCTCCTGGCCTCCTCTTGATCTGTCCCCTCTCTAGGTTCCCAGGGTGATGTTGGGGAGGGAGCCGGGGGCCCTGCACTATTTCAGCACTGGCGGGGAGGGGCATGAATGGGAAGCAGAATGTCTCATCCAAGGAGACACATTCACAGTTCATTTGTGCTTTCCTACTTTCTGGTTGTTTATTTGGCAAATCCTGGCTACTCCATGTGGTCCATCTGCCAGCACTCAGTGTCCCGTGGATCTTGTTAGAAAGGTATCAACTCCAGGGCGCCTGGGTGGCGCAGTCGTTAAGCGTCTGCCTTCGGCTCAGGGCGCGATCCCGGCGTTATGGGATGAAGCCCCACATCAGGCTCCTCCGCTGTGAGCCTGCTTCTTCCTCTCCCACTCCCCCTGCTTGTGTTCTCTCTCTCGCTGGCTGTCTCTGTCTGTCAAATAAGTAAATAAAATCTTTAAAAAAAAAAAAAAAGAAAGAAAGGTAGCAGCTCCATCCCACCAGACCTCCCAAACCGGAAGCTGCCGTCTAGCAAGGTCCCCAGGTGATTCATAGGCTCATTAAATTTTGAGAAGCCCAGTTGTGCAGGTAAAATATACTCCTGTAATTAAGAAAATGACAGGTTTTTTTAAAAAAATGGTAGAGCTTCCGCAATGGCTCTTAGTTCCCCTGTTTCTGGGCTGTCAGGCTAGATACTGGAGAGCACTCAGTGTAGTATTGTATTTCCTATACAGGGTGAGGCCTCAGGGTGAAGATTGATCTTGCCTTTCTTCCTACTAGAGACAAGGATCTCTTAAACACGTATGGCAGCAATTCTCAGCACCCAAAAGGGAGATAAAAAAGAAAATTTTAATCACCGTATTGATTAATGATGAAATTATGATCGTGGGATTATGGGGATAAAATGATTGCTAAAATTATAATGCTTCCTGGGTGAAGATAATAAAGTAGAAAGAGAAGTGGGTGAAATCTGGGGCAGTGGCAGGGAAAGATAAAAAAAAAAAAAGCAAACCACCACAGGAAATGACAACGGGAATATGACTAAGAATGCCTGAGCCCCGCCCATCCTCAAGGTGGAATCCCAATCCCAGTGGTCTGTGGGCATCTGCCCCTGAGCTGACACCCTGTCCATTGCTCTGTGTGGCCCCGTGAGCCCAACGGGAGACTGAGGGGTTACAGGGAAAGTGACACTGGTTCTATTTCAGGTTGTGCCTACTGCTTCCTAGTGTAGACTGGTGCCTGGACTTACCCCAGCATATGGGCTCCCTACAAGTTGGCCTACACTCTGACGCTGACTGTCTCTGGGTGTGGGTCAAATCTTCCCCACGTGTAAGGAAACAGAAAGGAGGTGTCTCTTTCTTTTTCAGAGGACATTATGAGGGCAGTCTTAGGCTGCTTTTGTCATTTCTTCCCTCCTTTTGGCTCTCCTCAATCATGGACTTATCTCCCTCCTTCCACCTCCTCTTCCCAGGTCCAACCTCCAAATGCATGAGTTCCAGAGGGCTTGGTCCTTGGAACTCTCCTCTCCCTAGACAGCACTGTTTCTAAATAGCACCTATTATGCTAAGAACAACACATTTCCATTTCTAACCTAGATGTCTCCTCTGAATTTCAGAATGAGGTAAATGACGAGTTTACCTTTACACACACAACGGTTGAGATGCCTGGAAGTCTCCGACAGGCCACTTGATTTTTCACTTAGATGTAGCACTGGTATCTCAAACCGAATGTGTGCAAAACTGAACTGTATTCACTGTCCTACATTTGCTCCCACCTCCATCCCCATCAGTGGTCCATATTCAGTTTCCTGAGCCTGGTGCCATCTTTCACAGCTTCCTCTCCCGCACCCCACACCTGATCTGTCCCCAATCCTGTCGCTTCTGTATTAAATGTATCCTCTTCTCCCCCATCTCCTCTGCGCCCCACCTTGTCTGAGCCACCGTCATTCCTTGCCTGGACCTCTGCACCTGCCTTCCGCCTTGTCCCTCTACTCTTGCCCTCCTATGATCTGTTATCCATTTAGCACAGTTTTGTTAACACATAAGAGAGATCGCTCAGAGCCCCTGCTTAAAGCCGATGGACATGTCTCGCAGCGCTTTGAATAAAACCACAAACTCCTTAGCGATGCCTAGAGGGCAGTGTAGGGTGATGGACGAGTGTGGAATCTGGGGGCTGAAGCCGAAATGCATGAGTTTCAATCCTAGTTTTGCTCCCTACTATCTACAGGACTTGGGGCAAAGTATTTCATCTCTCTGTGCCTCTATTTTCTCATCTACAAAATTCAAAAGATGAGACTGTTATTTACTTCTTAAGACTGGTGGGGATCAAATGGGACAATGCGTGGAAAGCAAAGTGAAACAGTGCTGGCACCTAGTAGGTGCTTATTGTTAACCAGACCCTAGCCTCACCTCACTTCACAAGCCCCTCACTCAGTACTCCTGCTTCCTTCGAGCGCCTTAAGTGAGAACTCCTTACACCACCTGGAATCCTCCCCCTGCTTTGCTTGGCTCATTCTATCTCACATGTCAGATCTCAGCTTCAAGTCAGCTCCAGAGAGAGGCCTTCCTTGGCCTTCCTTCCTATAATAGGGCTCTCAAAATCTTGTTTTTGGGTTTTTTTTAAAAGATTTTATTTGAAGTAATCTCTACACCCAACCTGGGGCTTGGACTCAACCCCCAGATCAACAGTCGCAGACTCCACGGACCGAGCCAGCCCAGCGTCCAAACCTAGTTCTTTTCTTTCACAGGATTCATCACCATGTGTAAGTAGGTATTTATCTGTTTATTTAATTCCTGTCTCCATGGTTGAGGAGAGGGCGTTTTGCCTTGTTCTGTGCTCGAAGAATGCTTGGTGTTTGGTAGTATTTATTATTCAATGAATACTTGTTGGAAAGAAATGAAAGAGTACGTGGATAAAGAAAGTTTGGGTAACTGCTAGGGCAGCAACTCTTTACCTACTCTGCCCCAAACTGAATAAACCATACGCTCCTCCCGCCCCAGTATGTGCAGCCAGCACTGTTCTAATTTTTAATTAATTATTTTCTCAGTCAGCAGGTATTAGTAGTACTCACCTTCACAGTAGGGTGGGCTACTGTATTACATGTTTTGATATTACGAAGGGGTTGGGGAGCTCTGCCTGACGCCCCCTATAGCTCCCCGCGGAGAAAGTTGGTTGCAGTTGAGACGTGACTACGTGTCCAGCAGAGGGCGCTGCGGAGACATAGCTGCCGCGGGCGCAGGCGCAGCTCCGCAAGGGAGGGGCGCGGAGAGTAGAATGACGTTGTAAGTGGCAGCGGCGAGAAGTATTAGCCCATTCCCGGGACAATTTCCAACTGCTAGGTGGCTTCATAGCCCCGTATAACGCAGTGGTTTCCTAGTCTGGTTGTATCACTGGGACATGGAGAGCTTTTGAAAAATACAGATTTCTCGGCAGCACCCCTGAAGTTTCTGGTCTAGTACGACCCCCTTGAAGATGTTCCCCGCTGATTTAATGACCAAGAGCTTTGGGACCCGTTGGTGGAACACCCACCAATTCGGGGAGCCCAAAGAGTGAGAAGACAAACCTGGTTCTCACCCCCAAGCTTGCTGCTTTTTAGCTGTGTGACCTTTGGGAACATCCACTCCCCTCGTAGAATGGAACTGTGATGCCTATCTTGTAAGGTTGTTTTAAAGCTCAAAGGACATCCGGGTGAGTAAAGCAGCTAATAGTAAGTGTTCAACACAAGGTAGCCTCCAGGCTGAATCAGAGGTGGAGGAGGTGTTCTGAGATCTCTCCTGGGTCTCCTCTCTCTCCCTAGAAAGGAGACGGTCTGCTCCAACCATTTGAGAATTGACTACAGTATTTAGTTCTAGAATCTCTGCCTGTCTTTAGTTCATTCACTTTTCTTCTGGTAGGCACTAAAAAACAGTATAAGGAGATGAGGGAGGGTTCTAGTGAGAAGGGATCGTAGGCGGCACCTGGTCAATCCCTTTTATTTCTCAGATGGGAAAACAGGTTCAGAGAGGTTGAGGCTTACCCAAGGTCACACAGCTGATTAGCACAAAGCCATGGGCCTGTGCTGTCCCCAGCACTCAGTGTTGCCTCTGGAAGGTTAGTGGTGAATCTCTTTGGGTCTTCGACTTTCTTCCAGAAAAAAGAAGGGTGGTTTTTTTGAAAACTCAGTGCTTGCTGCACTCCCATGCTGGGGTCATTATTACTGCCTTATCCAACAAAACATATTTGCAACAAAAGAGCAAAAAAATGGTAATACCATCGTGAAGCTGGTGGGCATTCTCCAAATGCTTAGGCACATTACTATGCGTAATCCTCAACTTATCCTGATCATTCATTCATCAAATATTTGTCAAGACTTCAAAGGATTCCGGGCACTGTGGATGCTGCAATGGGCAAACAGGCCCCTGCTCCCATGCCGCCTGCATTCTGCTGAGAATGGCAGACTGCTAATCACACAAGTCAACAAGATAATTTCAGATTGCGTCCAGGGTTTTGAGAAAAACAAGACGCAGTTGGTAGGAAGTGACTGGCCCACAAAGGACCTGAGGCCTGGGGTCCAGAAAGGCCTCTCCCAGGAGGTGATGTTTGAGCAGAGACCTGGGCAATGACAAAGAGCCAACCACAGAGCCAGGTGTGGAGAGCTGCCCAGAGTGAGTTCCGTGTGTTCAAAGACCTGGAAGGAGGCAGGTGAGCAGGAACAGACGGTGGCAGCAGCTGGAAGGCATGCATCTGGGGAAGGTGGAGAAGGCAGCTCCGGGCTTGGCCAGTGTGCGCTTCCGGCTCCTACCCTGCCGCTTACCTTAAAGCCACTAGCCACTCTTCCCTTCTCTTGGGCAAAATGTCATGGAGGCAGGAAGGCCTTTGGGGAGGAGAATGGGGGAGACTTTTGGAAAACAGTTGTATAACTTTAAGGGGTGGGTATAATTCACTCATTGCATACATAATGCACTGAGCCAAGGGAAATTGAATGGTGGCTTGGGTCTCACTTCCTTCCAGACCATGCCTCTAGTTTTCCTGCCTTTATTTATACCTGCGGCTTACCTTCCCCCCAGCCCAACTCCGCCTTCCCTGGGTGTCATCCATCCGGCCCCACCACCTCTCCTAGCTCAGTGCTGGCCTCACAATGGGGCTCTCGTATCATCCCTAATTCTCAGGTCCCTATTCCGATCAAAATTAAAAGTTTCCTTTCATGTGAATGGCTCTCATAGTGTAGGCAGAGTCCCTTTCTCTTTCCTGTTGATTAAGTGACACCATCCAGTTTCCTGGCTAGTGGTCTCTGGGCTCCTGCTTCCCAAGGGGCTGTGGGAGGGGCAGGGGGCATCCTCAGCAGCCTAGCTAGTAACACTAGTCCATTAGGATTGTATTTTGTCTGGAGTTTACAAATAAATAACCTCAGATTTGTGTTTTTGAAAGAAGGAAAGCTGGCCCTCCTGTCCTTGGGACTTGGTTGAGGGGTCATTTCCCTCGCCTTGCTCGTTAGGCACTGCCTGCGAAGAATGTGGTCAGACCTACGGCATTTGTTCACACATTTCCACAAGGCCCTCTGTGGGCTGCCGCCCAGGGATTAAAAGTCAGTCTTGGAACATCAGGGTGTCACAGTAGAGTAACCATGTCAGACATAGTCTGTTATATTGTTCCCATGTGTTACCTCATTTGATCTCTAGAAGCAGCCTCTGAGGCTGGGGTGGGGCCGGTACTATGGTCTTCTGGTATGTAACGGGCTGAGAGAAGGCAAGTCACCAGTCAAGATCACATGCCTGGGGCCTGGAAGAACTGGGCCTCACCTAAGCCTTTTCTCTCGGTATTTATTCCTCTGGAATCATAATCCTTTTGACTTAGAATGGATGAATTCAGGACTGGGCTATTTTAGAAACTGTTCCATTAATTTTTAAAATCATGTTTGCATGAGAATAACAGAAGGAGTCCTTTTCTGGATGACCACTGCTGGGGTTGGGACTGGAGAAGTTTTGTTTTCACACTGACAGGATGAACTTCCCGGGAGGTCAGAAGGGCGAGAGGGGGAGTGAACACGGGCTATCAAGTGACTTTCTCTAAACATCCTGAACAGGATTCACTTCTGGGAATAGCCAAGGACTGTCCCTCCCATAGACAACAACCACGAACCCTGGGGGCCAGGAAAACTACCTGGGGGTGCTGAGTGAGGTCAAAATCAGGAAGATTCTATAGAAGTCAATACTCGGAAGGAGGGATTGGCACTGGGGGGAGTTTCCTGTTTTTAGGGCTCCTATCATGAGGACACATGACTACATATGGTAATAGGAATCCCAGAAGAAGAGCAGAGAAAGCGGGACAGAAAAAAATATTTGAGGGGTGCCTGGGTGGCTTAGTCGTTAAGCATCTTGCCTTCAGCTCAGGGCATGATCCCGGGGTTCTGGGATTGAGCCCTGCATCAGGCTTCTCTGCTGGGAGCCTGCTTCTTCCCTCCCACTCCCCCTGCTTGTGTTCCCTCTCTCCTTGGCTCTCTCTCTCTGTCAAATAAATAAATAAAATCTTAAAAAAAAAAGAATAAGAAAAAAATATTTGAAATTATGGTTGAAGTTTTCCCACATTTGGTGAAAGCCATTTGTTGATACCAGAAGATCGGTGAAACAGAATAAATAGAAAGTAAACCATGCCTAGGCACATGGCGTCCAGACTGCGAAGAACCAAACTCAAAAAATCTGAAAGCAGCCAGACCAAAAATGTCACTTTACATACAGGAAAACAATAATTCCAAAGTTCTCTGACTTCTCATTGAAACCACAGAGACCAGAAAGCAGTAGAACATCTTTAAAGTGCTGAGAGGAAAAAAAAAAAAGAAGAAGAAAAAAACCCCTGTCAACCTGGAATTTTATATCCAGAGAAACTAACTTTTCAGAATAAAAGTGAAATAAAGACATTTTCAGAGAAAAGAAAATGGAGAGTATCTCTCACCAGCAGGCTTGCACTCCAAGACGGGCTAATGGAAGTTTTTCAGGCTGAAGGAAGATGATGCCAGACAGGAGCTCGGATCCTCAGGAAGACATGAAGAGCAGCTTGGCGAATGTGTGGGTGAGGAAAGCATCCTCGGCAGACCTCTGCATGGGCAGGAAGCTCACCCCGAGGGGTAGAGACTTGGGTGCACTGGAACGGACCAGACCCTGGATGGAGGTCAGAGGAAGACACCATTTTGAGTGTGTAGCAATCCCGTTCATATATTGATCCCTGGACCCTGAACCCCCAGCCTACTTTCTGGATACTTGTGCCAAGGCCTGGGGTGGAAATTGGACAAGGAGGTGAAAAATGATGGCTTTATTCATCCCCAAATGAGAACAACAAAAACTGCTTCGCTATGACTGAAAAGCACAGGCTGTCTGTTTGGGCCCTTTAAAAATTTTAAAGAGGGCACTACTCTCATGACCTAGTTACCTCTCCAAGGCCCCACCCCCAAATACCATCACACTGGGGATTAGAGCTTCTGACATGTGGATTGTGGGGGGACGCAAACATTCAGTCACAGCAGGACAGCAGACATCTTCCAGGGACATACTGCATTTTATAGTTTGCTCTTAATGTTGGCTGTATTTGTTCTCTCACTGCACATTTGTCAGTTTGGGAGTCTATATATGACAATCGATACGGATGATTTAATTGTTCAGTTATTTTTTGTTATCAGCCATTGTCACAAATCCAGTTTCACAAAAATACCAAACAAAAATAGAAGTGATGCTTTTAACTTGCGGCCGCTGAGGAACCCACCCCCTTGCTTAAAGCTCTCCTTCTGCTTCTCTGACCTTGGGGATCCCATGCCCAGGAGGCTCACACTGGGCCCAGATTGCCACCACCAGAATGCCCAGGAATCAATCTGGAAGAAAGGCTGCAGGCCAGCAGAGACTGTCACAGAGAAGCAATGATCCAAAGACAGCTCTGGCACCTGCCAACTCAGGGAGATTGGACTGACCAAGCCACATGTGCCCAGGAAGGAGGACATGGGTGCGATGCTCATTGTACGGGACCTCCCTTTCCCTTCTGGCAGAGCTAAACTTGAGTTGTGTCTTCTCACGCTGGGAGACTCGCAGTTGCATGTTGACGTATCTCTGAAATAGCCATGGCAAATATATCTGATAGAATGTTCCTCTTGATCCACTCAACGTGCAATGTGAGGTAAATTTAAAAGTGATAAATAAGGCTCAGAAATTCAGTTCTAACTTCTTTTTTTCCCCCTTCAATGTGAACATAAAAAAGCTACCTATTCAGTCATGGCTTTCTAATAATGTAAAAACCCAACTCAAGTTCAGCCCTTAAATTGTGGGATCCAAAGTGAATTCTATGTTATTTTCTGTAACCAGACATGTGCGCAACACTTAATTCTGGTTATTGGTCTCTGAAAGTAGTAATTTAGGATCAAGGATATAATTTCCCGTCCAGAGACCAGAAGGCCAGAGAGGATCCTCGAAGCCTACTATTAGATTAGAGGCAGTCAGATGGAAAGGAGTCTAGAAGATCAAGGTAGCATTAGTCATATATGGATGCATTAGTCAGGGTTCTCCAGAGAAGAACCATATAAACCAACAGGTTATATATGTAGATGTATATAGGAGGAGATTGGTTATAGGAATTGGCTCACGTGATTATGGAGGTTGAGGAGATCTAGTCTGTCTTCTATAAGCTGGAGAACCAGGAAAGCCACTGTAATTCAGTCCCAGTCCGAAGGCCAGAGAACCAGGAACACCAACGTCTGAGAGCAGAAGATGGATGTCTCAGCTCATGCAAGAGGGCAAATTCACCCTCCCTCTGCCTTTTTGTTCTATTCAGGCCCTGAGTGGATTAGATGATGCCCATCCACATTGGTGAGGGCGAACTTCTTTACTGAGCAAACTGATTCAAGTACTACTCTCTTCCAGAAACGCCTTCCACAGACACCCAGAAATAACGTTCTACCAGCTATCTGGGCATCCCTTAGCTCTGTCAGATTGACACACAAAATTAACCATCACACTGGACTTTTCTGGTGGACCAGACCTTCTGAACATATCCTAGGCAGAGGCTGCTGGAAGCACCTTCTGAAGAGACCCCTTCCACACCCCCTACAGCAGCCCCCCTCCCCAGTCAAGGGCCTGATGGGAGAAGTGTGCCCTGCACTGCCCTCAGGCCACAAGACCTACAATTTCTGAGTTGCCATTTGGTTCGTGGAAACACACAGCCCGGAGAAACGGAGCAGCGTCTTTCTCCGTTTAGTAGACCAGTTATGGAGGCTTGATGTGGGCAGGTGTGGTGCGGGATGGGGAGGATACGCACCTGAGCACACGTGGCCCCGCCTGCAGGAGCCCCCCAGGCCTCGCCAGCTGAGCAGAGGTGCTGCACATGCGCACACCCGCAGCGCACACGGAAAGCAGTGAGACGTGTGATAATGATGGTAGGGCCGACGCTTCTCCGAGCCATATGGTGACCAGTGACCAACCATGGTCCCTACACATTTCCTGCTCTTGAACTTGTGAAGTGTGATCAAGGAAGTCTTAGCAAAGTTAAATAATTTAAAAGCAGAGGGCGCAGGATGGTATTAGGCTAGGAGATAAGAGTGCCTCCCTGCTCTTCCCCGAGCTTATCTATCTGATCTTATCTCCAGGCTTAGTCCCTTCGAGCTGCTGTGTAGAAAAGCACAGACCGGGAGGCTTATAAACCACAGAAATTTACAGCTTACAGTTCTGGAGGCTGGGAATTCTCAGACGAGGCCCTGGCAGACTCAGTGTCTGCGGAGAGCCCACGTCCTGGTTCACAGATGTCTTCTTACTGTGTCTTAACATAGCAGAAGGGGTGAGGGAACTTTCTGGTGTTCTTTTCTTTTCTTTCTTTTTTTTTCATTGAATTTTTTTATTTGCGTATGCTTGACACATGATGTTACATTAGTCTAGGGTTTCTTTTCCTTTCTTGTCCCATTCATAGAGTCTCCCAAAGGCCCTATCTAACTAATACCATCACACTGGGGATGAGATTTCAACATACGAATTTAGGGGACACAAACATTCAAACATCCACCAAGATTCCATTTCCAGCCACCCCAGAGCCCATGCTGTTCCTCAAAGAAGCTGGTTGCACTGGCCTCAGGACCGCTGCCTTTCCTGCTGCTCATGTCTCAAATTCTTACATGCATTGTTCCTTCTGCATTTATGTCAGATGTGTGCAAGCTTGTGGCCTCGTGTCATTAAGTCTCTCAGACGTGGCCACCCATCTGACATGGCACCCGACACTCTCTTTCTCTTTGCCCTGCTTTGTTTTTCTTGGTAAGACATCTCACCTGACATTGTGTACTTGCATGTGTGTTTATTATCTGCCCCCTCTAAGCATAGTGCAAGGTCTAAGAGGGTGGGGACTCTGATTTGCTCCTGGCTGCAAGTGCTGTGCCCGGTACAGCATCTGGCATATCAATGAAATTAGTCTTTATTGGCAGAACGGACAAACACATGATCTGTCTGAAAGAATATACTTTTTTATTTTTATTTTTATTTTTTTAAAGATTTTATTTATTTATTTGACAGAGATAGAGACAGCCAGCGAGAGAGGGAACACAAGCAGGGGGAGTGGGAGAGGAAGAAGCAGGCTCATAGCGGAAGAGCCTGACGTGGGGCTCGATCCCATAACGCCGGGATCACGCCCTGAGCCGAAGGCTGACGCTTAACTGCTGTGCCACCCAGGCGCCCCAGAATATGCTTTTTTAAAACACAGCCAAATGAAAGTCTTAAAAGTAGGCTGTCATCACAATTTTTCCCTATTCTACATATCTAAATTGGTTTAAACCAAGAATAAGGTTTTATGGGAATAAAGCATTAAGGAAATGAGGCCTGGACAATCGGGTGATCTACTCATCCGCATCCATTTCTTGTCTTGGTGCCTAGTCAATTTCCTATAAGTCATAGACACAGGCCATGAAGGAGATTAAGTATGATATCAGTTGATGGATTAAGCTCCAATTTCTCATGAGGAACTATGGGAAGTTATTGCTTCAAAACCAGTTGGGTCTAGCCTGCACAAAGGGAAGTCGAGATTCAGCACCTATCCAGATGAAATTAGGGGGCATCCGACATCCAAACTGGCCAAATTATTTAGGTATTTGCCAAGTGTCTGTTTCATGTTTTGACAACCAAATGCAATGAAACTCTCAAAGGCATCATTTATTTAAGCAGTGAGAAAATGGGATAGAATATCTGCCCAAATTAATGATGAATTATGTTATAAACCTGGCCTTTCGTTTAAAAATGAAATAAGGGCCTGGAACTGTGGTAGAAACTAACACCTGAGGACTCTGAGAGGTAACTGCTTTGTCACACTCGGGGGTGAATATATGGGGCAGAGGGACTCTATGTGCGGTGCTAGGTTGATATCCTGGTCCGAGTCCCCAGAACTTGTAATGTTAACTTACATGGCAAAAGAGACTTTACAAGTATGATTAAAGATCCTGAGATGGACAGTTATCCTGGATTACCTGGATGGGCCCTCGATGTAATCACAGGGTCCTCGTAAGAGGGAGGCTGAGGGAGATTTGAAGGTGACGTGACCATAGAAGCAGAGATAAGAGTGAAGGGCTTTGAAGGTGGAGGAGGGGCTGTGGGCCGAAGAACAGAGGCCACCTCTAGAAGCTGAAAAAGGCAGGGAAGCAGATTCAGCTCTCCGAGCCTCCAAAAGGAACCAGCCCTGCAAACAACTCGATTTCGGCTCAGTGAAACTGCTTTCAGACTTATGACCTAGAGAACATTTGAGAAAAATTTTGTGTTCCTCTAAGCCACTGAGTTGGTGATGACTTATTAGAGCAGCAACCGGAAATGACAACCTGTGCTTTCTGGGAATTCATAGCTTCTTGCCCAGAGCATCCTAGCTATGACGTGGGCACCTTGGCTGCTGTCTCAGCCTTATCTTCTAGAAAACAGAACCTGAGATAAAGGTTAGAATGCTCACTCCTTCTTTAGGTATGCAAGCCTGGGGCAAGGAGGGTGAAAGAAAAGGGACACCAAGCAAGGAAAGGTGCATAGATTTGCTCTGAGATAGGCTGTTGCAGTGAGCTGTGAAGACACTCGGTCCATGGCACATTGCTCAGGTAGAGGGTTGCAAAGAGGGGCCCTACTTCAGAGTGCTCCACGGAGACAGAAAGGAGGGAGGATGTACCCATCTGGCTCCGTCCTGTTTCTCATTTCCAACTAGTTGAGGTTCATCCAGGGTGGGGGGTTAATGCCCTGAACTTCTGGTTTGTTCCATCCAGTTCCTCAGAGGCGGCTTAGGAAATCATACCCCAAAGAGTCGGTTTGTGTTGTTTCATTTAAAACCAAAAATGAAGTTCAGGTTCACAGAGTGGTTGAGTAGGGATCCAAGAGAGTGAACACAAGCTGGAGGCCTCTTGAGGTTCAGGCTCAGAAGCCACACAGCGTACTTCCAGAACATTCGGATGGTCAAAGCAAGTCACAGGCCAGTTCAGCTTCAGTGGTTGTGGAAATAGATGCTATCTCTTGATAAGAGTTGCTGCAGGGGTATCTTGCAGGGAAAATGGATGTTGAGAGGGGAATGATTGGGGCAGTTTTTGCAAATAATCTACCACAGGTCATTAGCAGGACAAAGCAGAAGGAGCACTGAGCACCCATGAGCACCAAGACGGGGTGGCATAAGTCCTGCACAATGACAAACCTCTTCTCCTTCACCAGAGCCCAAGCTCAGTATGCCTTGGCGTGGAAGAGAGGGGCTGAAGCCAACAGCCGGATCAAGAAGGGCTTTGGTGCCAAACCCAGGCGTTTGGATTTTGTTCCGAAGGCAGCAGGGAGCCACAGGAGAGGGAGGTGGGCAGGCTTTCCGTTTTGAAAGCCCTACTGACTGGGATATGGAGGATAGATGAGGTCACCTGGGCAGGCCTTTGGGAGGTGATCAGGGCATGAAGATGGAGCCCTCGTGAAAAAGATGAGTGCCCTTCTAAAAGGGACCCCGCAGAGCTGTTTGCCTCTCCCTGCCATGTGAGGACCCCGCGAAAGACGGCTTTACCAGCACCCTGGTCTTGGTCTTCCAGCCTCCAGAACTGTGAGAAACGAATTTCTGTTGTAAGCCCCCTAGTCTGCGGTGTTTTGTGATCGCGGCCCACACTGACCAAGACACTTAACCAGGTGAACTCTGAAGTAGCTAACAAAGGTCACACCTAAAACGCAGGATGGTAAATGCTGTCAATCAAAGCTGTCCTGGAAAATCCTCCTCTGAGGGATATTTTTACTTGGTGTAGTGTTTGTATTCTCGGTCTCCAGCCTTTAAAAATGCATGTTCTGGGACACCTGGGTGGCTCATTGGTGGGTTAAGCATCTGCCTTTGGCTCAGGTCATGATCTCGGGGTCTTGGGATCAAGTCCTGTGTCGGGCTCCCTGCTCCACGGGGAGTCTGCTTCTCCCTCTGCCTCTCTGTCTCTCATGAATAAATAAATAAAATCTTTAAAAGAAATAACAGAATAGCTTGATTACATGACTCCCACTGTAGCTTTTGCATTTTACTGCCGTTGTCAGCTCTAACTACGTCCCATGTCAAGGTCACCTCCCAATTAATAGAGCCTCATGATTCAGTTCATAGTACAAAGCAGTTATTTGGCCTCAGGACTTTCTCAGCTTGGAAGAATTATTCTCAGCATGTTTTCTTCAGTCATACGGAATGTTTTCCCAGGGACCTTAACTCCATTTAATTGCCCTCCATGAATCTTGCTGTTTTCTCTTGACTGTTCTGGGTTTTTCTGGAGAGGAGAAATTGTATTAGAGGGCAGTGTGTAAAGTCAGAGGATAAAAAGGTGCAGAGTAAGGAGGAGCCTGGAGGGAGCCGAGGGGAAGGAAGCCCTGTGGGGAAATTCTAGATTGTCAAACGACTACTGAGCAGCTACCCTGCACACTGATGCCAACGAGAAGCATGAAGACACGGCGTTAACACTGGATTTGGGAGATCAGCTATAAACTTGTGAGAAGTTGCATACCACAACAGAAATGCCAGTAAATGTTGATTGTGGATGCTGTTAATGAGTGAAGTCATAGCATCAACAGAACCTTTTATGAAGTCAGAGTCATTCATTCATAAGGTGCATGGTCCAGGCCACTGGGATGTAGCAGTGAACAAGTCACTTAGGCTTCTTAGAGGACCTGGCTTTCAATTCTAACTTAAGAGAGGAAAGACGAAATGATGGTGTGAACAGGGACACCAAAATCCAGGAGAGATTTGTGGAGCCGTGAGGAAATCATTGGAATTATTTCTTCCAAAGCGATCAGCTGGACCTGGGTCTCTTCAGTAACTGACATGAAATTGTTAAGAGGCTTAATTTTTTAAAGATTTATTTATCTATTTGAGAGAGAGAGAAAGTGGGGGGAGGGGTGGAGGGCGAGGGCGAGGGAGAGAATCTCAAGCAGACTCCCCACTGAGCGTGGAGACCCAGAGAGGCTCTGAGATCCTGACCTGAACCGGAATCAAGAGTGGGCCGCTCAACTGACTGAGCCACACAGGCACCCTGAGGCTTCATTTTTGATAGAGCAGCTCTGAGGTCTCCAAAATGAGGCCTGTCACTTTCACTTTCTGGTCGGAAAGGCCCCTGTGGTGCTGGAACCTGGCACGGCATAGGGGATAAAGGTCTAGGACAATTTGGGGCACAGTTATGAAAAGCCGAGAGGACTGTGGGAGCGGATGTGTCTCTGCTTGAACGAGGCCCCTCTGCAGCTTTGCAGACCCACAGGCATGGGACCTGTGTCAGCAATGTGTCAGGCTCCAAAGCCGCAGTGGCCCTGCTGAGCTGGCACTTCCTGTTTTTCTTTTTATTTTTTTAAAAAAGATTTTATTTATTTATTCGACAGTGACAGAGACAGCCAGCGAGAAAGGGAACACAAGCAGGGGGAGTGGGAGAGGAAGAAGCAGGCTCATAGCAGAGGAGCCTGATGTGGGGCTCGATCCCACAATGCTGGGATCACGCCCTGAGCCGAAGGCAGACGCTTAACCGCTGTGCCACCCAGGCGCCCCTCTTTTTTTTTTTTTTTAATAAAGATTTTATTTATTTATTTGTCAGAGAGAGAGAGAGAGCACAAGCAAGGGAACAGCAGGCAGAGGGAGAAGAGGCTCCCTGCTGAACAAGGAGCCCGATGTGGGACTTGATCCCAGGATTCTGGGATTATGACCTGAGCCGGAGGCAGATGCTTAACCAACTGAGCCACCCAGGCGTCCCGGTGCATCCTGTTCTAACCAGGATGCCAGGAGCACCAGCTCTCCTTAGGGGTGGGAGACCCCTGTGAATAGGCTTATTGCACCCCCCACCATACCTGGTATGATTCCATTCCTGGGGCTTAAGGAGCCTTTGAGAAGGGACTAGAGAGAGGGCCTGGCACCATTTGAGTTAAGGGAGCCCATCCTCGAGGAAGAAGGAAACTTAGGGGCTACCCAGGTTCACCTCTTTGCTAAAAGGTGGTGGAACACACAAGATCACCTGGCTTATTAGTGACAGAGCCAGCCCAGGTCTCTACCACACCTTTTGCCTTTTGTGGAAATGTGATGCTGTTTAACTCCTAAGCTAGTGTATCCTATGGACAGTTCTAAGTGATCTCAACTTCCATGTGTCACTGACACGATAATTTGCCTTTTTCCTCCTCTTCAAATCATGCCTCCTTTGGTCCTTCACTTCTTTCACAGAAGAAAAGGTAGTATCCCCCACCCCTAAGTTTATCTCATTTGTCCCTTTGGCAAGTGACATTTCGGCCACCACCCCCTCTCCTGCTCTCTGGCTCCTGCCTTCCAGCTGGCAAATCCTGAGGTGGGTCCTTAGCCGCTGCTCCCCTCCCTGCCCCCAGAGACCTCAGCCAGATCTATGGACCCGCCTACTGCTCATATAACTTCAATGATTCTGCATTCATTTCCAGCGCCTCCCTATTTCCAGGGCTCTAGACCCACGTAACAAACTGACTCTTAGACACTTGCACGTGAAGGCTCTCAGACACTTTAAACCAGCATATCTCAGAGTTACCACCTTAATGTCTAACTCACTCCCTTTCCAACAGTCTCTGTGCCGTGAGGGCTCTTGGTATAAGCCTGGGAACCAGATGTCTGCCTCAGCCACTTCACCTCCACCCCCACGGCAGGTCAGTCAGGTGCTCTGGATTCTACTGCCTTGTCTCTCTTGATTCTACTCTCCCCACTCCCTCTATCGCCATCTCAATTTAGCTCTTCGCCTGATAACCTACACTCATGCTTCAAGACTTGTTCAGCTCAAGTGTCCTCTCCCCCAGGAAGCCTTCCAAAAGTCTGTTCAGACTATTATGTAATTGATGGGTTATCTTTTTTTTTCCCCCTCTTCCATCAGACCATAAATCTCTAAAGGCAAAGACACTCTCCCCTCCTTGTACCCAGCATGGCACTTAATCAGTGACTGTTAATCGCATGAATGCATAAATATACAAATGAACGAAGTGAAGTAATAATATTTATTTTCCACATGCGGGATTCGTGGTCAAATATGGGTGTTCCCATTTAACCTACCACGCTCCACAGATTTTATCAGGTTTTTTCTAGGCATATTTTCTCTTGTTCTGTTTCATTCTCTACTAAACACAAAAAGAAACAAGACTCAAGACTCAGGATACACACTAGTGGCTGGAAATTCAATCTGGTTTCCTGGACCAGAAAATTAAGTGAAAAAGCGTCTTCAAAGGAAGTTAAATTTATAAACTACAGTCGGACAAAATTAGCCATTGGAAATTGCATTGTCCTGCATGGGAGTCACCTTACAACCCGCCCATGGCTGGCTGTGGAAACACCGCAATTAGACACCTTATCTCCCCTCTGGTCTTGCTGGAGAGTCAGCTGTGTAGTTCATTTTAAGGCAAAGTGGTGTTAGCAGGTGAAGAGCAAGTGAGGAAGTGCAAGCTTGGAGACAGTCATCATGGCATTCTCACAGAAAATGAAGGACAGGGAATAATTCTCAGCCTAATCTTATAAATTTCCAGATTGTATTCACTGATTATAATTTACCTAACATAAAAAAAATTTTTTTTTGTAACTTCATAGGGTGACAGATGGTAACTAGACTTATTGTGGTGATCATTTCACAATATATATAATTAGAATCATTATGCTGTACACCTGAAACTAATATAATTGCCTGTCAATTGCACTTCAATTAAAAAATATTACCTAACACTTATTAAGCACTCACGTCATGGGTGTATGATATATTCACAACGGGAAGAGCCATCTGGCCATTCATCAAGACTTTTTTCTTTATAGCCTAAATGGAAAGAGGATAATGAATACCACATGCAAACCAATTTGTCAAATTATCTTAAGTTTTAATTTTTCTGTGAACTCTGATTAAAGAAAACATATTTGGGGAAAGGGTCATCCTGTTTGTTTGTGCAGGACTTTTTTTCTTAATTTGGGAGAGATACCGTGTCCAAGTGTGGGGGGCATTCTCCTGAATAGATCAATATGCCCCAGCCAAAGTCTAGTTATCCCTTTTTAGGTAAGTAGGTGAAAGGGTGATGGTGGTAGTGCGAGTCCTTATAACTCTGGCTGCAGCATTTTTCCCAGGGTGCTGGAAAATCCAAATTAAGGACAGGGCTCCTGGTCATATAGAGACCTCTGTCAGTTCAAAACCCTTCTGTGGTGTCAGTAGAAGGAGGTTGGCATTTTTCCCCTCCGAGAGGAATGCGTGTTCATGTGACTCAAGCCATTAAGTGAGAACTGGCCTTGACCTGAGGAGAAAGACAGCGGTGATAAAAGAAACCCGTCGGGACATTGTTACCAGTTCCAACAAAAGCACGGGGCTGAAATATGGCTGCCACTTGTTTTTCCTTCTGCCAAGGAATTCGTTAGTTAACCCGTATTCGTTGAGTGTCCGATTAGAAGCTGGTGTTATGTGAGTTAGCTAAGCGTGTGCTCCTTAGCTCAAGAATTTATTAAGCATTTGGGGAAAACGTTTACTATGTGTATGGTGGTGTATTTCTCCAAGAACCATGCCCTGATTATTTTGTGTAGGGCTGCATCGGTTCTCTAATAGCTTTCCCAGAAACAGTGATGAAGGACGCTTAATTGTGGGCGCAATTCAGTTTTCCACGTTCTTCGTGCATGAAACTGCGTTCAGCAGCAGTGTCTGTGTGAGCGGAGCCACACTGCAGTGTGAAGCCTTCTCTTTCAGGTGCAGCCGCAGGGCGGGGCACGGACCCCTGTGGAGGTTGGGTCGCTTGAGTTTCTCTCCTTAACAAAACCCAACGTGATTTTTTTAAACTGGAGATTTTATGAGTAGTTGGAGCGACAGGATTCTACTGTGGAATGAATAGTGTGAGGCTTGCTGGCAAGTTTACTTAGGGAAATGATAGATCTGTAAGCCTTATTTTGTGGTCCATTTACATGGGGTTATCAGTTAGGAAAACTGCAAGTAACAATACTCAGCCAAAGTGGTATTTTTTTCATAGAACATGAAGTCTAGGGGCGCCTGGATGGCTCAGTTGGTTAAGTGTCTGCTTTCTTTTTTTTTTTTTTTAAAGATTTTATTTATTTATTCGAC
This sequence comes from Ailuropoda melanoleuca, assembly GCF_002007445.2. Taxonomy (NCBI): domain Eukaryota; kingdom Metazoa; phylum Chordata; class Mammalia; order Carnivora; family Ursidae; genus Ailuropoda; species Ailuropoda melanoleuca. Next base: position 86,256,002 of record NC_048224.1, on the reverse strand, counting down.
AGAGATAGAGACAGCCAGTGAGAGAGGGAACACAAGCAGGGGGAGTGGGAGAGGAAGAAGCAGGCTCACAGCAGAGGAGCCTGATGTGGGGCTCGATCCCACAACGCTGGGATCACGCCCTGAGCCGAAGGCAGACGCTTAACCGCTGTGCCACCCAGGTGCCCCTAAGTGTCTGCTTTCAGCTCAGGTCACAATCCCAGAGTCCTGGGATCAAGACCGGAGTTGGGCTCCCTGCTCAGCGGGGAGCCTGCTTCTCCCTCTGCCCCTCACTCTCCCCTCTTCCCAGGCCCGTTCTCTCTCTCTCTCAAATAAATACATACAATCTTAAAAAAAAGAAGAAGAAGAAGAAGTCTAGGGAGGGGAGCTGCTGGCCTTGGTTTAGCTGCCCCACTATGCCTTAAGGACCCTTTCTGTCTTTGTCTTTTGGTCCCTCCCTTCTTAGCATGCGGGGCTTTCGTTATCAGGCTGGCCCGTTCGTGATGGTGACATGGCTGTCCCAGCTCCAGGTACCCCGTCTGTACTGTAGGTATGAGGACGGGAAGGGGCAGGGCCAGTGGCCACTACTCCTGGACCTGGTCCTTTTACACAGAAATAAAAGCTTCCCCAGACGGTACCCCTCCTGCCCCCCCAAGAGTTGCCCCTTTGTCTCATTGGCCAGAACCTGTCATGGGGTCGCGCTTTGCTGCAGAGGGACAGGCCAAGGAGTATCGGGCTTGCTCAGCTTCCGTAATGGAGGCCGGCAAAGCAGAGGAGAGTTGGGAATAAACCACCCTACCAATAACAGAAGAGTAGCTACCAGTCGTCCTTTAGGGAAGCAAGGAGCGGTCCCAATCCACCTGATGGCTTCCTTTTGTGGTGCTTATACTCGAATTAGATTCCTCTGGGTTTCCAGATGCAGACACCCTCTCTGGTTCTTCCACTATCAGGAGGGCTGATATGAGGCTACAGAAGGAAATAAAGGAGACAGGAGGTTGTCTCAGGCCGCATGGTCCGACCTTTGTGGTCAGGCCATGTGGGACAGTCTGGACTGTGGTCAGTGCTCCAGCTCTGGGGACACCATCACAACAGTGGTCGGTGGCTCTTCAGAATTGGGCACTTGTGGATCCCGTGACTGAGATCTAAACGCACTGCTCCCACCTCTACCTTGCGTCCTATGGCACATGTCCTGGGAGAGTGTCTGTTGCACAGCCTTCCCTGTCAACTGGAGGCGCTCCCATGGGGCGCGGCGGCAGCTCACAGCCACTCCGGCCTCTGGCTGGCCGATCCGTGGCTTTCTTGGCCTATTAGTGTGAACAGGGTGGTGGGTCATGGACTCTCGCTTTTGGTCACCTTGAGCACACTCAGAAGGGCGGGAGAGCGGGTGAGGGAGGGTCCCTGAGGCGACAGAGGAGGTAATGAAACAGTGTCCAGCCTGGACCCCTCATTCTAGGGTATCTGCTGCGCTGTGTCAAACTGGCCATTTTGGGGGGATTGCAGCTGTTTGACTCTTTATCAAGTGCTCTCTCTCATTTGCTCAAAGTTAAAGCCCTAAAAGTCTTTTGCTTTGACTATCCAGAGAGCCGAAAACTAGAATAAAAAAAAAAAACCAAAACCACCCTACATTTTCATTGTTCTGGTGGAATGTGTTCCAGTATATTGGGGTTTTTTTTTTTTTTTTTGGAAATTGAGGTAAGATTCACCTAAGACCGAGTCATTTGAAGTTGTCTTTAGCGCATGAGTACACCGACCATTGTAAAGTAGCCGTCGTGCACTTACGACGCTGTGTCAACTATGCCTCTGTCCAGACCCAAATGATATATTTTTGAACAAGTGTGTGTGAGTGTCGGGCTGACCTGGTCCTCCGTGCTGGAAAGACAGACTGACCGCAGGACTTATGTGTTTATGGACCTGCACTTCTTTATAGACTTCACATAAGAAGGTACCCTCCTGACCAGTGTTACCAGGCAGCTCTCCGGGTTCTCGGAAACTGGCCTGACCACTCTCGGATGTCCCCCAGCTGCAGAAGACACAGCGAGACACTGTTTGTTGGCAGAGGATTTATTGTTTAATCATTTTATGGTGGCTTAGATAGCAGTTAAATTCACACAAAAGCAAACAAATGATGGCCAAACGGAGTCTGGTACCAGGCCGTGGGTGGCTTGGTTCTGACATGAAAATAGCATCTCTCCTCCCATTCACTCACTGGGAGAGGAATTTTCCAAAGTTAGGCCTCAGGATGAATTACCAGAGGGCCAGGCCACTATTCAACCTCAGCGACAAGTCCTACAGCGAAGCCCTTTCCCCTTCCTTGGCGCTGCCTCAGAATCAGCTCGGTGGATCCGCACAACAGGCCCATGAAGGAGGCAGGGCAGGTATGGTCATCATGTGAGGCCAGAGACTCCGAGAGCATTGCCTGCCTCTCTCCTGACCACCCACCCCCTCTAACTCTACAAGGATACAGGGGAGAGCTGCGGAGGGTCCTCCGACTACAGAATAGCTCCGAAGGAGTGTGCTTGGTTTTGACTTCTAACACCAGTGTTTTTTAAACTGATGTTTTTCAATTTTGGGGGCTGTGAACAGTGTGAAGAACAAATGAGAGAGAACAGAGCAGTAAATGTCAGAGTACACTGTGCTCATTGTAAGTCTTTTCTCCTGGAATGTTTACTTTAGTAGTGTGTGTGTGTGTGTGTGTGTGTGTGTGTGTGTGTGTACTGGGTCATGAAGTAAAATGTGTTTCCTAATGTAGGTTATAGTTTAGCAAGTTTGAAAGCTACAGACACCAATGACTATGGTCCCGTCAGATCTGCTCAGATTTGGACATGACCAGCCTCAGGCCTCGCCTGCTGCCCTGACCCTTCAAATACCAGGATGATAATGGGGGTGTTCAGAGTCCTTGTGCTAAGTTCGTGTGCGCTCTATCAGAGGCAAAAATGGAGCATGACAGCCTGCATGGAAGCAAGTTCCAAGAACTGAGAACACAGCCCTCGGAGGGTTGTATAACTTTTCTACTGTAAAAAGAGGGTCGGTCCTGACTTTGCTGTCCCCGGTTACTGTGTGAATGTACTTGAACATTCTAGGGCATTTCTAGAGCCACAGGCCAGGGTACTGACCTCCCTTACACTCCTAAGAAGCATGCTGCAGAGCACTCTGGCTAAAATTATCCCACAGAAGCCACCTGTTTAGTTCCTTTTATACTGGTGCCTCTCAGCATTAGGTGTCCCAGATCACTTGTTCCAAATTCTTTTTCATGGAAAAAACCATTATTCCATCTGTTGGAGTTTGGTGGGTTTTTTTTTTTTTTTTAAGATTTTATTTATTTATTCGACAGAGAGACAGACAGCCAGTGAGAGAGGGAACACAAGCAGGGGGAGTGGGAGAGGAAGAAGCAGGCTCCTAGTGGAGGAGCCTGATGTGGGGCTCAATCCCAGAACATCGGGATCCTGCCCTGAGCTGAAGGCAGATGCTTAACGACTGAGCCACCCAGGCGCCCCTGGAGTTTGGTGCTTTTAAAGACTGATTGATTTTAGAGAGTGGGACGGAGGGGCAGAGGGAGAGGGAGAGAGGAACCCATGCTGAGTGCAGAGCCTGACACAGAACTCGATCTCAGGACTCTGAGATCACGACCCTGAGCCGAAACCAAGAGTCAGACACTTAACCGACTGTGCCACCCAGGCGCCCTTCCATTTGTTGAAGATTGTAATTTGCCTTTTTAATTTTGCTTCTGATAAACTTAAATCTGGTCATTTTCTTAGGCAGTGTCTACATGAAGGCAACCCAGATAATTAGACGTAAAATATTTAGTCAAATGAATGACTATAAAAAAAAATGCTGACAATTCCAATCAAAGCTCAGCTTGATTTTTTTTTTTACATGTTGAATTGGTTAATTCTCTTAGTGTCCATAGATATACACAGTCATTATAGCAAGTAAGTAGCCATTTGGGTTTCTGTTCCTATTGTGTTTTTAATTTTTTTTTAAAGTCATCTCTCTATCCCACGTAGGGTTTAGACCCATGATCCTGAGACTAAGAGTCTTCTGCTCTCCCAACTGAGCCAGCCGGTCGTCCCATGTTCCCGTTGCACTTTTGAAACTATTACGCAATAAAAGTTCATCGAAAGTACTGAGTAGAAACCTCAGGACAAAACCACTAAGAAATGTTAAAGACTTGACTTTTAGGCTCTTAACTATCTAGCAATACTGGTTTCACCTAAAGGCAGTGGGCCTTTTGTGTATAAGCTGAAAGGGATGTTCAGACCAATGACGATGGTGATGGCGCTAAGGACAGTGGTGATAGCAATGTTTATTATACGCAGGGCACCATATTCATTATTTCATTTATTTCCTTTAATTATTACAAAACACTCTGAAGAAAGTATGACATTGATTTGACTTTTAAGTACACTGAGAGTTATAAGGAAGATGCACGACTTTTTCAGTTCTCACTGGTAAGATGCCTGATCCTCAGGCTGACTCTCCGTGGAGGCAGAGGAGTCAGCCGGGAAGAGCCCTGTCAGCCACTTTCGGGGGGGGGGGTTGTACTTTTTTGTTTCCCCTCCAGGGTGACTGTGCTGCCCATCAGCTCATCAGGGGCAAATAACCGCAGGGGGGTGAAAACTCAACCATTCCTGTTTACAGGGAGAACAGGAGAAGTGAAGGTCAGGTTCCCAGGGGAATGCCGCAGAAGACCCAGGCATAGGCCTGCCTGAGAGGTGGATCTGTGAGGGGAGAACAGGGGGCTTGTGTGAGTGAAGATTCGGTGCAGACTCAGTTAGGATGGCAGAGAGATGGGGCCGCACGGGAGTCGGGGGGTGCATCGTGTCCTATCGCTGCTAGAACAAATGACCACAGACTCGGTGGCATAACGCGGCACACATTTGTTAGCTGGTAGCCCTAGAGGTCAGAAGTCTGAGATGGGACTTGCTGTGCCAAAATAAGGTGCTGGGCAGGGCTGTGCTCCTTTCTGGAGGCTCTAGGAGAGAATCCGTTTCTGTGTCTTTCCTGGCTTCTAGAGGCTGCCTGCATTTCTTGGCTTATGGCTCCTTCCATCTTCAAAGCCAACAATGGAGGGTTGAGTTCTTACATCAAATCCCTCTGACCTGTCTCCACAGTCCTATCTCCTTCTCTGACTTTCATGCCTCCTTTTTCCATAGTAAGGACTCCAGTGATTACATTGGGCCTTCTGGATAATCCAAGATAACCCCCCACCTAAAAGTCAGCTGGTCAGCAACCTTAATTCCACCCGTAATCTAATTCCCCTCTGCCATGTAACCTAACACATTCACAGATTCCAGGGATTAGGACATAGACCTTTTTGGGAGTCATTGTTCTGCCTACCACAGTGTCCTCTTGGAGAAAGGATGGATTAGGAGAGACTTCCTGGAGGAGGTGACCTCCAAACTGAGGCCTGAAGGAGGAGAGGGCATTAACAAGGGGAAGAGTTTAGCTCGCACAAGGCCCCAGAGGTGAAAGGGAGCCCTGGCATGTTTGGGGAGCTGCAAAGGTCTCATACAAACAGTCCCGTGTAAACCAACCCCAAAGATGTGTTCTCAGAAAAGCACCTGTGACCAAGAAAAACATGCCCAAAGCCACAGTCCCACAAAACAGAATTTCTCCAACTTTAACACTGTTGCCGTTTTGATCATTCTTTGTTGCTGGAGACCTTTCCTGGGCATTGTAGGAAGTTTGGCAGCATCCCTGGTCCCTATAGGCTAGACGCCAGTAGCAACCGTGCAGTTGTAACAACCAAAAATGTCTCTAGACATTGCCAGGTGTCCCCTTGGTAAAATCTGGTTGAGAACCACTAGTATAAGATATAATGGTAAAGAATTGTATTGGCTCATTCCCAGTATCCCAGCTGGGAATGCGTGCCTATCCAGGTGTTCTTGTTGGGAGGAGCTAGGCTCATTACTGCTTCTCTTTGCCAAGGGGGGTGGGGAGATAACAAGATGTCTCAGGTACAACCTTCCTCCTCTTCCTCCGCCCCCCACCAACCACTGAAGTCTATCCCTAAAAATGGTTTGATTCAGGCCTTTCATTCTGCATGGCACCAAGCATACAGAAGACCCCAAGAGACTCTTTCCTGACAAGATCTAGGGCCACGGAACAATGTATCAGCATCGTTCTTGTCATTCAATGTTGTCACACACACATTTGTTAAATTCTAGCTGATTCCACAGCATTTATTCCTCATTAGGACACAATGCAAACCCAATCACCGAGATGATGAGAAACACGACGTGGGTGAGGGATGGACCCTACTGCCCGGCTCTTCATGTGGGCTGGGATAGTCCCCTCGTGGCTTGCGGCTCTGAGCACCTTACTGCTCTGAACAGTACAAAGCTGGTGTGCTAATAAAAGTCGTAACTGGAAATCAGAATAGAAGTCCAGCTACTTAAGATGACTGGTCAAGAGGCAGGCGAATAGGTGAGGAGGATGGGGAACCAGATTCCTGGACTGGGGAGCAGTGAGAACCACACAGTGAGGGGCCTCTGTGCCAGACTGAAGGTTTGTCCTTAATCCTGAAGACTCTGGGAAGCCCATGAAAAGTTGTAAGCTGCTAAGTGACATAGCCAGATGAATTTAGAATATGTTTCTAGAGCACTTACATTTCACAACATGCATTTGTGAACACATCGCTTCATTTAACGTTCTGTAAGATAGGTATTGTTTCCATTTGGCAAATGAAGACTTAGGGACATTACTAATTAATCAAGGTCAGACAGCTAATAAAGTTGTGGCCAGGAGTGAGTAGAGCCTAGGTCTTCACTTCCACCCTGCCATCTGGGCATGTTTACTGTAGAGAGAGAAACACCACACGTGAAGAGCTGGTAAGGGAAAGGGAAGGCAAAGAATAGAAGAAAAGTTAGTTGTGCCCAGCATGGATTGGCACTGAGTAGTTAGTAGATTTTTTTTGAGGCTTACTACTTCTTTTTTTGCTATTCTTGTTTTTAGATGGTGGAGGAGGGATGGTAAAGTATCCTCCAAATTGAGAAGGCATTTTGAGATTGAATAACAAAGCAGGCGGCTCCATGCGGTTTACATAGAGTTTTATTCAGGGTAACTTACTGATGGGGAAATCAGGCAGATGACAATCCGGACGCTATGCAGATATTCTCCACTAAGTCCAGAGCTTCATCTACAGATTGTACAGAGCAAGGGGATGTACAGAGGGCATTGTGATGAGGTCAAAGGGTCTGCATACTCGTAATTGATAATTAACATTTAACAGACCTCATGGTATTATCTGTGCATGGGGTGGGGGTGGGTGGGTGAAATATATCATCTCTATTAGTTATCTAAACAACTTTAGGGAAGACCAGAACAAGCCTTCCCACATTCTGCTCAGGGCATACATTAACCTCCAAGGGGTCTAGAACATGAAGCCCCAAGGGAGGTTGTCGCACGGACATGAACAAGATGGAGGGCCAAAGATGGAGTCAGTATTGTCAACACCATATACTTGTTTCTAAATTAACTATGATGATATAACCAAGTTACTATTCCCCAGAGCAGTGATTTCCAACCTGGGGATCAAGACCCTTTGGGGGACCCATGATTATTCAGAGAGTCCTCAGGTTCAGTGTGCATTTTCTTGATGGAAGCTGAAAATACTACCATCTATTTTATAGGGACTCCAAAGTTTTAAAAAATTTATTTACATTACAAAGGGATCCTTTTACTTGAAAGGTTGGGAATTGTGTATCACTAAACACTAAATATAAGTTACCAGATATTACGTGTGTGTTACTAAGGATTATATGTATGTTAGCAGAGGTTGGTGGGGCATAGGGTAACAGTGGAGTTTGGGTGTGTAAAGATCGATAGGAAGGGGGAAATTCAGTAACTTTGTATTCAGATGCCACACAGCTATGAGTCTGGAAAGACTAGACATGGTGAGATGAGCGTTGGGGTAGCAAACGTTGTGTACTTCTTTCTCTGCCTTAGGAAAGGAAGCATTTCAATGACTTTCCTCCACAAGCTGGGGACTGTGCTTGATTTTGTCAGGATTCAGGTGATACCCGAAGCATGTCCAAACTCTATCAATAGCAAAACAGTGTGTGAACAAAACTCCAAGGATTCATTTAGAGTTCAAGTTGGAGAGTAAAGAAAAGACTGTGTAAGCCCAAGCCCAGGGCTGCTGGAGAAATAGGAGAAGGGAATGAGAGAGAGGTTGCCCTGGGCCCTGGCATAGTCCGGTTGCCTCCGGGAATCTCATTCCCTCATCTGTAAATGGAAGTGACACCTCTTTGGCCAGAATAAACCCACGAATGTAAAGATCCCTGCCGTGGCTCTTTCCAGCAATAGATGTAGTTTCTGTACATACGTGTTTACTCTTTGACCCAATGATTCTCCCAGAAGTTTACCTGGAAGTGATATCTCCTCCAATAAAAACAAAACAGGCAAAAGTTTATTCACGATGCCATTATTTGCCGTAGCAGAGTATTACAAACAGCCTGCATGCCGTAAGTTTTAGTTTTCTATTGCTGCCTAATACGTGACTACACATGCAGCTGAAAGCCACACCTACGTATTAGCTCGCAGCCCTGTCCATCAGAAGTCTGACACGGTGGCTGAGTTCTCTGCTCAGGGTATCACAGGGTGAAATCAAGGTGTGTCTGGTGGTGGCAGGACCGAGGGTCCTGTTTCCTTGCTGGCTGTCAGCCGGGGCCACTCTCAGCTCCTCGAGGCTACCTGCATTCTTTGCCATGCATCTCTTCACCTTCAAACCAGTGCATCAGATCCTTGTGATTTCAAGCTCTGACTTCCCTTCTGAGAGCAGCTAGAGGAAACTCTGCTTTTAAAGGGCCTGTGTGATTAGGTTAGCCTACTGGACAATCTCCCTATCATGGGAGCAACTGACTTGGGACTTTATTACGTGTATGCGAAATCCTTTCACTGCCATACCTAGATGAGTGTTTGATTGATTGGCTGGGAGAAGGTGTGTGTGCACCAGCGGCCAAGAATCCTGGAGCCCGTCTTAGGACCCTGCCCATCACACATAGGAAGCTGAGTATATACGCTGCGTCTATCCACACGACGAAGAACGATGGTGTAGTAAGAAGCAATGAGAGAGGCCTCCATGAACTGCTCTGGCATGATTTCCGGGATGCATTATACACTATTAATGAAAAAAGCAAGGTGGAATAAAGTGTTCTACCTTTCATGTAAGGAAGAAGGGGAAGTAAGAAAAAATACATATATTATGGCAGGCAGCCTTGAAGAGGGGCCCCAATGATCCTTGCCTTTTCCGTGTAATCTTATGTAATCCTTTCCCTTTGAGTCTGAGCTGGACTTATCAACTGGTTCTAGTACACAGAATCTAACAGAAGAGTTAAATTAGGTTACAAAGAGATGATTGGCTTCCATCTTGGAATCGATTTCCCTGTCTCTTCCCGCTCTCTCCCTCTCTCTAGGGCAAAGCAAGCTGCCATGTTGTGAGTACTTACATGGAGGGGCCACAATGCAAGAAACATAATTCTGGCTCTTGTGCATTGATTTTTGTCCACCAGAAAGATATGTTGAAATTCTGACCCAACTGGTACCTATGAATATTTTGACCCAACTGGTACCTATGAATATTGTCCACCAGAAAGATATGTTGAAATTCTGACCCAACTGGTACCTATGAATATTTTCGAAATAGGGTCTTTGCAGATATGATCAAGGTAAGATGAGGTCATGCTGGATTCGGGTGGGCCCTACACATGACTCGCGTCAGTATAAGAGGGAAACTGGGACACAGGGACACATGCACTGATGGAAGAACATCATGTAAAGGCAGACACAGAAATTGAAGTCATGCAGTTGCAAGCCAGGGAATGCCAAGGGTGGCTGGCAATGGCTCAGAGCTAGCAGAGAGGAAAGCAAGGACTCTCCCTTAGAGACTGCAGAGAGAACACGGCCCCGTCTTCATTTCGATTTTGGACTTCTAGCCTTGAGAACTGGGAAAAAATGAATTCTTATTTCTCAAAGCGATCCAGTTTGTGGTCATTCGTTATGGAAGCCCCAGGAAACGAATACATTGGCCAGTGGCCAGTGGAGACCTGAGGCCTGCCAATAGCCATGTGAGTGAGCTTGAAAGAGGATCTCCTAAGGCCTGCCAACAGCCAGGCTGAGTGCACTCGAGAGCAGGTTCTCCCCTGATGTGCCTGCAGCCCCAGGGGCCACCCTGACTGCATTCTTGGGGGGCCTGGAGTTATAGGTGCCTACCAGAGCCCTTCTGGAGTTTTGACCCACCAAAATTGTGAGCTAATACATGTTTGTTGTTTTAAGCTGGTAAGCTTAGTTATACAGCAATAGATAACTAACAAAATACTTACATATAGTTCTATATATTTTTAACTTGGGGATGGTGGAAGAATAAACTAGAAACTAAGGAAAGTGGTTACTGCTAGGAGGTGAGTGGGACTGGAATGCAGGGAATTGGGAGGGAGTTTAAGCTTTGTAAGCTTTTATTTTGAACCATGTGGATGCTTTATACATTCAAAAAATGAAATTGAATAAAAAAGATGAAAAATGCAAACTCTAAAATTGATGCAAATAACAAACCTAACAATATATTAAATAGAGAACATAACCACAGCAAAAAGCAATTAATTCAAGTAAACTTCGAACACAGTGTTCTACTGGCACACCGTTTAGAAGGATGCATTATAAAGACACAAGGAACTGCCAAGAAATCTTGAGCTAGAAGGTTTATTGCCCGTGGTCGTATTGGTATGTGAGTCTCAACTAGTTTCTGTATATCGTAGAATAAATGAGCAGATATATTGATGCTGTCGTGAACTGGGGTTTTCATTGAGGGAGAAGGAAGATATAAAATGGAAAGAGGAAGACTAAAATGAATCCTATGGTGTTGGATTTTGACTTGGAGGTATGAATTCGTGATTTAAAACTATGTCTGGGTAAAGGGTATACTGTTTACTGCATTACACCTATATCTCCATAAATATATATGTGCTTTGTCCACTGTAAGGGCCTGGAAGAATGACATCCCAGTAGCAATGAGCACAAGTACTCAGATCTAATTTTCTAAGTGCCATTTCCTCCTAAAAGAAACTAGGGTTTTCCTGCCTAGGGCAGAGAAGATTCAATGAAGTGTTGGCAGGTCTTGGGTCAGAGAACAAGGAAATGCTCAGATTGATAGCATATTTTATATATAAGAATAAAGGAGCCAAATGAGGGGGCTTCCACTGCCAAGTATGGGCAATTTGTGCACCAAAAGTAATAACGGTATTTGTTTATAGTAACTGAATTAAATTGAATTTAAAAAATGCAGGAGTCCACACTGTTATTCAAAAAGGAGAAGGTGGGGGAGAAGAGCTGGGAAGGGAAGAAGAATGAGAAGCAGGGGGAAAAAAAAGAAAAGGAGAAAAAAATTAGACAGGTAGAAGGAATGACAGCATTAGAAAATCACCGTTTTACAACAAATTTGGTAAGCGTTCATCAGTGTGTGCTACACCTCCTGGGCAAAAGTATTCTCCTGGTTCAGCCTACCACTGCAGATTGCCTCTGCTGCAGTGGGAGAGAGGTATTGTTAAAAAAAAAAAAAAATCAAAACGGAGATCAGCCTTGAAAATTCTCTGAACGGACAAAAAACCAGTTTAATATACAAAGCTTAATTTGCAAGACCAACTTGGCCCCGGGTAATTTCTTGTTTATGCCTCTGGAAATCATAAGCAAGGCTTGAACTGTTTCTTAAGGTTGATATGAGGTAACCGCTGACGAATTCCCTGTCATTTAAGAAAATTCTAATATTATAACCAATCGAGGTGAACAGTCACTGCTTTCTCGATATATAAGCTGCTTTATAACATACTCCTGAGCCTCATTCTGTGTTTTGGTTTGAGTGCTCCCAGTTTGCAAACTGTCTTTCTGATGTGTGCACAGCAAATTTTACTGATGACTGGTTTGGTGATTGATTGGTTAAACTTCTAACATTTCTGAGCTTCCAACAGTATCTTTGTGGAGAGATCGGCCAGCCCATGCCTTGACCAAATGATCCAACTTGGCCGCACGGATAATGGGAAACACTGTGACTTCTCATGGAAATACACATCACCTCCCACTTTTCCTACTAAAATGTTTAACTTGAATCTAGTCATGAGGAAACAATTTGATAAATCCAAATCTATACAGTCTACAAGACAATTGGCCTGGACTTTTCAAATATGTCCAAGTCATGAAAGATTTTGAAAAAGTGGAAGTTCTAGTAGATAAAAGGAGTTTCTAGAGAGGCATGGTGTTAAACCGAACGGGTGAATCTTGGGGAGATCCTGAATTTTCAAAGACGTGTGTGCGCACGTGTGCAATTGTATGACATTTTGAGACAATAACGGAAATTTAAATATAGACAGTATGTTGAATGATGTGACAGAAATGGTATTAAATTTCTTGCATGTGATAATAGTGAGATATTTAGCGGTGAAGCAGCGTTGTGTGCAACTTTTCAAAGGTTGCGGGGGCAACCTACATATTGAGAGAGGACGCAAATGTGATGGTAGTACTGAGTGAAGGGTATATGCTGTATATAGTACTCTTCTTGCAACTCTTCAGTCGGTTCGTAAATTTTCAAACTAAAAATCTGGGATTAGGGGCGCCTGGGTGGCACAGCGGATAAGCGTCTGCCTTCGGCTCAGGGCGTGATCCCGGTGTTATGGGATCGAGCCCCACATCAGGCTCCTCTGCTATGAGCCTGCTTCTTCCTCTACCACTCCCCCTGCTTGTGTTCCCTCTCTCACTGGCTGTCTCTATCTCTGTCGAATAAATAAATAAAAAACAAAACAAAACAAAACAAAAAAATCTGGGATTAAAAAAAAAAAAGAAGTGCGAGTTTCCTTTCTCTGACTGCGGAGGTTCACGTGGCCATAGGAAACCAGCCCTCTGAGAAGCCTCCAGTTCCGAGGCTCTCGGTGCGTTCCCCAAAGTTTCTCTTTCACTGCGAAGTAGAGACCCGAGGCCGTGGGAGGCGTCACCGAGTTCCCACAGCTCCCACTCTTGTCAGCGGGAAGCGGGCTACTCAGTACCCGGGTCCCTCCGCGGCCAGCCGGTCGCCGGCTGCCATGGGCGTGGCCGCGGCCGGAGCGGCCAATGGAAGCCACGGCGGAGGGCGGGGTCGAGTGAGGTGAAGTGGGCGGGGCCGCGTGCCGGCTTCGGAGCCGCCCCCGCAGCTCCGCAGCTTTTACTCCAGCTCTAGTGCCGGCGGTCTCCGGGCGCAGCTGGGCTCAAGTAGCTGGACTGGCGGAGCCGCCGCCGCCCGGTAAGTGTCTGATCACCGGGCCGCGGTTGCGCTGGCCGCTCCGTGCCTACCCCGGGTCGTCCCTCCACTGGCCCGCCCCCCTTTCGTCCCGGCGTCCGGAACCGGTCGACGTGGGAATTCCCTGCCCGGCCGCGGCCGGTACTGCCCCCCCCCCCCCCCGGTCGGCCTCGGCCGGATCTGGGACTGCGGTCGGATTGCGGCCCGGGAGAGCGCCGACGCGGCCGGGCGTGCTCAGGGCCGCCGCTGCTCCCGATTCGGGCGCGGAACCCGGCTCCCTGGGGCTCGAGGTTCCGGGGCTGGGCCGCGCTTCTTCCGGCAGGGGCGCCGGCTCCGGGGCCTCATCACTTGGGGGCGTGGGGTGACTTCTGTCCCAGCGTCACAGGTCCCAAGTGTGAGGCCGTGTGGCATCTCAGCGTGTGCGCCCGGACCCCTACGGTGTGTTTCTCCTGCCTCTGCATCCTTCCCACTCGCGGTTCTGTGCAGCCCGGGCGCTCGCGAGCTTCCTACTCTGGGAGAGGGCACACTGTACTTTGAATTGCTCCTGGGACACGCCAGGTTGGCTCTCATTCGTAGGGACGGCGCACTTCATTTGCTTGGAAGATTGATGTAGCTTCTGGATTTTAGCGCCTTTCTCGGTGTAAGTTCATGTAAAGCGTTTGCAGTGTTCAGCGTTGTTAGTCCTGCGCAAGAATACCAGAACAGTGTTGGGACTGTCCTACAGATGCTAGATTCGTCTTCCTCAGGTAGTGAAAAAGGTGAAAGGCATGAATTCTGGTCTTGGCTTTTCCGCTGTGAAGTTTTGAGATCTTGGGCTCGATTAATTCATATGAAATGAGGTATGCATGACTTCTGAGATTCCTTTTAAATTCCACGTTTCATAAGTCTGTGATGAACTTATTTTCCATACTGTACCTTTAGAGAGAAGAGGAAATAAGAAGAGTCTGTGAAAGGCGAACATATGGGGAACAAAGATTTAAAAGGGCACAGAAATTTAGAGACTGTGATTCCCGTTTAAGGCTGCAGACTGAAAAGGAAACCCAAGTAAATTCGAAAGAACTTATCCAGACTCAATTATATAACAGAGACTTGGAAAGCTTTCAGAAGTTCCGGAAGCAATTACTGTACTATATTTTACCTCTCTTTGCAGCTGTGCAAAGGAGGTAAGGAGAAAATAAGTACTAAGTAAGAGTACTTAGGAGAGAGGATAACAGTACATATCTTTTTTTTTTTTTAAGATTTTATTTATTTATTCGACAGAGATAGAGACAGCCAGCGAGAGAGGGAACACGAGCAGGGGGAGTGGGAGAGGAAGAAGCAGGCTCATAGTAGAGGAGCCTGACGGGGCTCGATCCTATAACGCCGGGATCACGCCCTGAGCCGAAGGCAGACGCTTAACCGCTGTGCCACCCAGGCGCCCCACTTAGTGCATATCTTAAGTGTTGGGAGAATCCTTTGGAATCCGTAATTTTACAGACATTTATTTCCACTCAGAAAACGCTTAAAAAATAGGTGGAAAGTTTGTATTTCCTTTGCAGGAAAATCATACTTTTATTCCGAATGTGCAGAATTCCTACACTACCACCTGCTAATATTTTTTAACAGCCTTTGGAAAATAGTGTCTGGCTTTGTAGTACATAGAGGAAAGATCATTTGTTCCTTCAGGGAGACTTTAGTTTGCATACTTTGTAGCCATGTGACTAGGAAAAATCACTTTTCCTCTCTGAGGCTTTCTTTTCTCAATTGTGAAATGTGGCTAATGATTGTTCATAGAGTTGTAAGGGTTAAATAAAATTATTTATGTGGAAAATGTATAGCAATGCCTGATATATAAGATATTCAATAATGATGGCTGTTGTTATTAGTATTGTGTTTATAATGCAGCAGAGAAGTGGTCCCTAGGTTTAGTCTGGCTAAAGGGTATGGCTTAAAGAGGAGTGCAAAGTGGGAAGTGATCCACAGGCACTGCTATGCCTGACACTGGAGTTTTTGCAAAGTTGTAAGCCCTTCCCTGGATCTCAGGCTGAGATGTCGTCCAGACCCTAGTGACTGCTAAGGACACCAGTCTCCCTGAGTGTGTTGGCCTGTCAGTCTTGAGACTTGAGTAGAGTTGGGATTTTCCCAAAAAATTGTGCTAGGAAGTTCAGCAATATGTGGGAGAAAAACCCCTCCAAAGAGCGCTCCACAACAAAGAAATGGTTCAGGTTACTGAACAGAGATTTCAGCTTGAGATAGCTGGAGCCCTGTTTCAGCCTGCTGCGGCCGGCACAGCGTACTGGACATAATGTTTCCTGTTCCAGCCTTAGCTAGAACCTTTCCTTGTTTGGATGTTGGAGCAACTACTGATACTGTCTGGTTGTTAGCTAAAGTTCCCTTTCTTTCTTTTCTTTCTTTTTCTAAGAGTTCATTTATTTATTTGAGAGAGCACAAGCAAGGGAAGCAACAGGCAGAGGGAGAAGCAGGCTTCCCCCTAAGCAAGGAGCCCTATGCAGGACTTGATCCCAGGACGCTGAGATCATGACCTGAGCCGAAGGCAGATGCTTACAGATTGAGCCACCTAGGCGTCCCTAAAGAATTCTTTCTTTGACACAGCAAACATTAACCTGGGAAGGGGGGCAGTAGGCTTAACTGCTCAATAATCCAGTCCTAGTGTTGGGAAAGGAGAAGAGAAGAGCCCGAAGGTAATTTTTACCCTATTCCTAGCTAACTTTTAAAAATTGTAATTGAATAGAAAGTACTTTCTTACAGTTTAGTAGGGATGCAGGAATGGACACTCATTTGTGGAAGATGAGTTTATGGCGGTGGTACCTTTGAATAGGGACAAATGGGTGTGTGCTCTGTTGACTTGATTCAAAACCGTGGGGAGGCGGTTCCACAGCAGTTTTAAGCTCTAGTTGAGTATTTGCATTTGAACCCAGAGCTTTTGCATTTTGCTCTAACGGAGAAGTTAATATTAAAACTGACAGAAGCCAGGGGCGCCTGGGTGGCTCAGTTGGTTAAGCGTCTGGTTTGGCTCAGGTCATGATCCCAGGGTCCTCGCCTGGCATCTGCTCAGCGGGGCGCCTGCTTCTCCTCCCTCTGCCCCTCCCCCCAACTTGTGCGCTCCCACTCCCTCTCGCTCTCAAATAAAATCTTTAAAAAAAAACCCCAAAACTGACAGAAGACAAAGTCGCCAAAAGTAGCCATTAAAACTAAGCTAGTAAAACAAATAAGTAGTGGTAGGAAACCAGAAAGTTAATCAGTGAGATGGCATGAGGCCATATGGCAATAGAGTCTTTTAAAAAAATATTTTGTTTGTTTTTAAATTAGAGATCAGGGGCGCCTGGGTGGCACAGTGGTTAAGCCTCTGCCTTCAGCTCAGGGCGTGATCCCGGTGTTGTGGGATCGAGCCCCACATCAGGCTCTTCTGCTATGAGCCTGCTTCTTCCTCTCCCACTCCCCCTGCTTGTGTTCCCTCTCTCGCTGGCTGTCTCTCTCTCTGCCGAATAAATAAAAATAAAATCTTAAAAAAAATAAATAAATTAGAGATCAGATATTATTACATTTCCCATAAAGTTTTGCTGACATTTTGCAGGATAGCTTGTGTGTGTGTCTGTATATATGTAGACACATATTTCAATATATATATAGACACACACACGTACGTATGTATAGAAAAAAAAGTCACTACTAAATAAGATGAGTAAGAAGAAGGATCAGCTATAACATCATCACTGAGAATTAACTACCTAAAATGGGAATTTAAGTGGTAAGTATTCCAAGGTGTGAATTGGCCACCACATATTTAACGCACTGATTTTCAGTAACAACACAGATGCTTGGGATGTCCCTGAGAGGCTCATTCAGTAGATGGGGCCCTAATGTCTATACTTTCCAGAAGCTCTGTAGTCAGGTTAGGAACTACTAATAAGAAGTCCTATGTGCTACACAGATGCTTAACGCGTACATAGTATCACAGCCAAGAAAATAAGAACCAGATGGAAGCTGCAGGGAGGGAGGAGTGGGGATCAACTGGGTAATGGTTTTCTTTCCTGGTGATGAGATATTTTGGGACTAGGTAGAGGTGGTGGTGGTACAACATCCTGAATGTGCGAAGTGCCACTGAATTGTTCACTAAAATGGCTTCTTTATAGTCTGTGAATTTCACCACTGTGAACAACTCTAAAAATTTATTTGGACACTATCTTTATATACAGTGTTGGTAAAATAAATTATTGGTGTTTAGATTGACTGTCTACCTGCTGAATATTATATTCTCTCTTAAGACTTTTAAATTAAGCATATTTTTGTTGTTTATAAGATGCAGCATATCAGTACTACCTTTTTGAAGCTGCTTAGCAGTATTTCCTCCTTAATTAAAACACCATCACTCCTTTATGATTGCACATAGCCTCAGGTGGTAGCAGAAAGAACACTGTATTTGGAATCAGGACACTGGGGTTGGAGGCCCTATTTTGCCCTGTCAGCTGTGTGGTCTTGGGCAGGGCGCTTTGCTGAGACTCAGTTTTCTAGTCTGTTCTGTCCTCCTATCCCAAACTTGTTGGGGGATCCACTGAAATCATTTGTATCAGAGACTTTTCTAATGGCAAATTATAGTACTTCCACTCGTCACTGTTATGTAGTTATTGCTTTGTTTTTTTTTAACTTGAATTCAGCAGAATCTAAGAATGGATTAAGGAAGGTACTAATGGACAGTTAATTATTGAATTTATTATTAGTGTGTTCTGACGGTCTATAGAATTTATAGTATTAATCATTATATTATGAATTTCATAAGGCTAAGAATTAGTTATGTACAGATATTACTAAATGTTTTCAAGGATGATAGGGAGCTGAGATGAGTTTTTGGGGGCAGGGCTTGTTCTTGGTCCTGAAACACATAAAGCAAATGATGATTTTTCAGGTTCCATGCCTATAGAGCCCTTTATCTTATTGTCATTTGTAACCAGTCTGAATTCGGTTAATGTCTGTAAATGAGAATAGCTACTGGTAGATGTATTTAGAATCTCCTTTGGGTTCCTTGTGTTTTTTCTTAGTTTAAGTCAGCCCTTTGGCCTTGTTGCAAACTGACATTTTTGGTGACAGTGACTTGTGGCAGGCCTTTCCTGAGAAATGTAGTCCTGGGAAACTCCTATAACATGTCAGAGTAAAAACCCTGGGCGTATTGCTCACCACTAATGACTACAATAAATTAGAAACTTTATTTTAAACCAACAATAATTATGGTTGATAGTATATATGCAAATGTGTGTTAATTTGCATGTTTCTCCTGCTAATGGACAGAGGCAAGATTTACCAACAGAAAGTGCATAAAACTGCAGAAGGTGTAATGAATGTGGGACCCGGCATGGCAGGTGTGTGAATACACATCACAGCATGTGAGCACCTTTTAGGTGAAAGGAGGATGGAAGGCTAGGGATTTTATTTAACTTAGCCAGTTAAGGTATGGACTCCACCCCTAACTGGTTGTGTTGACTGCTTCCATGGTGATGATGCTAATAAAAAAAGCCTAGAGGTTAATAGGAATTTCCCTAGGAAGGATGCGGTGTGGCTCTGACCCCAGAGTCCACCTCTTTCCTTCACACCAGGCTACCTCCCAGCTATTAACGCGATATGGATAAGAAAAGAAAACTAATATTTATAGAGCGTGAACTAGAAGTACATTTTGGTACTTTTTACGTAATTGTCATTTTACCTTAGGACATGGGGTAGCCACAGTTTTTGCTCTAGTGCACCCGACTCAGTAAGACAGTGACACACAAGTGGCAAATATTTGTTGAGTGAAAATGAATGGATTTTAGATAAAATAGACTACCCAGAAAATAGCCTTCGTTGTGCTCCACTAAATACATTCGCCATATCACCGGACCAGCATATTGCATCACTTAAGGCCTGAATGAGATTTAAGGCAACGGATAAAATGAGGTTTGCTTTATGAAGGCGAGGCTCCCCTGGGGAATTGGGGTGTGGGCTGGGGGGCGTTGTTCACGGAGCGCATCTGATGGCATTCTCCAAATGGAACACCAGTTTAAAGAAGAAGCTGCTTGTGTGCGGAGTTATAACTTTGTCATGCCTTCCTTTTGTGTCCAGGAAAAGCCCTGTCGTTGGCTATGTTTCTCTGATCAAAGAAGGGACTGTGGGAAGATGGCAGCCCTCAACTGGAAGCCCTTCGTGTACGGAGGCCTGGCCTCCATTACGGCGGAGTGCGGTAAGGAGCCCAAGGGAATGACCTAGATCGCTTGCTTGCTACACGGGATGTCAAAGAAAAGTTAGGGTCGCTGTTTGGTGCTTGATGTGACTGTAGTTCGAACACAGCATGACAGAGTATGAAACATTAATCTCAGATTTCAAAATTGCCTTTTTTGATTATGTTTTTCCATCACCTTGTCATTTTGGCTGCCAGCCGTTTAGAGTTCAAAGTTTAGTGTAGAGAAAGTGGAACCTGTTAATCAAACAGAAGTTTTATCAGTCATTTTTAGATTACATCCCTCCGCGTTCCTTGTCCTTTTCCCCACTTTGCCACTGTTAGCGCCTGGGGCTGGGGACAGTGTTAAGGAGCTGGCGGGTTTGATTGCCCGCCATTATGCAGGCACTTGCTAGTCGTGCCCAGTAGCCGGGTGGTGTTTGTGTCGTCCGCCTCCGTGGAGCTCCACATCAGATCCCAGTTCTCTTCGTCTGTTTCCTGGTGTGATTCACTCCACAAATCCTGATTGAGCGGCTGCCGAGTGCCAGGTGCTGGACTGTCGTTTGTTTCCAGGGCTCGGCCCCTGCTGTCCTGGAACAGGGGCTGCCCCTGAGGAGCCAGTGAGGACCAGGGCTGAGGGGTGAAGGTGCATGAACCACCCACCCACTTGGTTGCCTGTGTGGCTGGGCTTTCCCATTGCCACGATGGATCAAGTTTGCTGAGAATGAGTGTTACGTAGTTGGGTGGACTCTCTGTGGGGCACCGGATTAAACATTTTTACCTGCGTAAATAGATTGCTTTCAGACTACAGAACACAAAGTGAGACAGTCCTTCAGAAAATGAACTACTCTCTCTTCGTTCCTATTGAACCCGATTTTAGCTTACTCAGATGCAAAAAACAGTAACATATTTTAAAATTCTTGTTTGTGTAGATCATTCCACGTACCTTATCTTTCACAGCAGTGCGGCTTCTCAAATCCTATGTACAGTAAGATGGGAACTACATAAAAATGTAAAGAGAGGAAAATACATTTATGCATCTTTGGGGTCTATTTATTTATTTATTTATTTATTTTAAAGATTTTATTTATTTATTCGACAGAGAGAGAGACAGCCAGCGAGAGAGGGAACACAAGCAGGGGGGAGTGGGAGAGGAAGAAGCAGGCTCACAGCAGAGGAGCCTGATGTGGGGCTCGATCCCATAACGCCGGGATCACGCCCTGAGCCGAAGGCAGACGCTTAACCACTGTGCCACCCAGGCGCCCCCCTAATTTTTTTTAAATAGAGAAAAGATCGCAAAGTATCTGCTATTTATTTATTTATTTATTTATTTTTAAGATATTATTTATTTATTCGACAAAGATAGAGACAGCCAGCGAGAGAGGGAACACAGGCAGGGGGAGTGGGAGAGGAAGAAGCAGGCTCATAGCAGAAGAGCCCGATGGGGCTCGATCCCATAACGCTGGGATCACGCCCTGAGCCAAAGGCAGATGCTTAACTGCTGTGCCACCCAGGCGCCCCGTATCTGCTATTTCTTAATTTCGTTTCTTAGTTTACATTATAGTCGAAACGTTTCCTCAGTAATAGATCATCATGTATCCTTTATTTAGTGGAATTTCTTTTTATCAAGTGGAATATTTCTTTTTAAAAAAATTTTAAGGTACTTTTCCAATTGACTTAACCAAGACACGGCTCCAGATTCAAGGCCAGACAAATGATGCAAACTTTAAAGAAATCCGGTATCGAGGAATGTTGCATGCATTAGTGCGGATAGGCAGAGAAGAAGGGCTGAAAGCCCTGTACTCAGGGTAAGTAGACTTTTGTGCGTTTATACTTGACTATTGACCTTCCAAATGAATAGACTGAAAACTAAGATGTCATAGAGGAAAAAGTAGAAATTTGAGGTATATTTGAAAAGAGCAAGTTTGGCAGATTTTTCTTTTTTCATTTCAACTTTATTTTCTGTATATCTTTTATGTAGTGAATGTTGTGGTGAAAGTATGTTTTTTTTTTATGTTCAAATACAGATAATAATGCAAAAATTATGTTTGTTTCAAAAAACATTCCGAATTCAGTGTTTCACTCTGGAAAAAGCCCTTCCCCTTGGCTATTCTGAATTACCAAGGTTTTTGCTATAAGGAAACTGATAAGAGTATCCTCTGTGCACAAGGGTTGTGAACAACTTTTCTTTAATCCAACATTTAGTGAACAATGTGCTGAAGGCGTTGGATAGGAAAGTGAGTAAGACAGGTGCCTATGTCGCCCGGGTCCCTGCAGAAAACAGAATGACTTGGGTGGTTTCAGTGAGGAGACCTCAATGAAGGGGCTACTTAAGGGCTAAGGGAACAAAGGAAGGATATTGAGGTACCTAGAAACTATCAAAGTGAGAAGTTGTTACTAACCCTAGGACCAAAAGGACAAGGACAGGAATGGTGATAACAGAGCGTGTTAGGACTGGGGCCTTGAAGGAGCAAACAGTAGTTGGGGAGGGATGCGTCGGCAGTGCCCAGGGAGAGGAGAATCCCTCTTCTTCCTCCCTCCCTCCATCCCGTTGTCTACTGGTGGAATCCACCTGGAAGTCAGTTGGCAGGAGAGCCTGAAAGACATAATCCGTGGGCACCACCCTCTCAGGGCACCGAGTATCACAGAGAAGGCTGAGACTGGATCTGGGAGTTCAGATGGGGATCAGCAGCAGCTTGAAGGAGCTGTCATGTAGTTGGGGCTGCAGATGAGTAAACGGGATACGATGGGAGTCTGATAATGAGTACTGGAGTCTGGCAGAGGCAGGGTGTCAAGCCTAGACTATGAGGACAGGGAAGAGGGTGTGTTTCAGGAAGGCTACTTGATCCAGGCAGTGCCTGGTCTAAGCTTGAAGGATCAAGAAGAGTGAGTGAACCGGGTGAAGTCAGAAGGGAACTGTATTTATACAGAGCCAGTGGAATGTGCAAGAAAGCCTGGTACATTCTAGGAACTGCAAGTAATTCAGCATGGGTATAGTGTGGGAGTTGGTGAGTAGCAAGAGCTGGAGTTGGAACCATAATAAGGGGTCAGGACATGGATGGCCTCGGGACAGGCTAAGCATCCTGACTTCATCCGGGACACCACAGGTCCCAAATCAGTGCCTCACAGCCCTCCCACCCACCTGTCACCAAAGGTTTTTGTTTTTCACTTGAGCTGATATTTCAACTATAAAAAATTGCACATAGAAACCTGGGATTCCATTTTCTTGCAAAAAGTCAGCGTCTGTGCCCACACTCATTTACTTGGGGTAATAGGAGCAGGTGTCAAGGATGCCTTCTCTGGTTTGCTGAAACCTCCGCTCTCACACAGTGTATGTGTGTGCAGTTAGACCCAGCCTGCGTCATTTACTTACGGCATCTGCCTGGCACCAGTAAGCACTTGAGTTTGCCCCACCTGTGGTGGACAGACGCTGCTGGGGGACTTATGTAGGGGACTGACAGGACAGGATTGCCATGGTGAAAAGAAGCCAGCCTGCCTTGGGGAGAAAGAACGAGAGACTGACCACACTGGAAGCAGGCTGTCATGCCAGAAGCAGGATCTGAACAGAGGTGTTGTCCTGGGGACAGAGAGAAAGAAGATAGGCTGTTTAGGGTGTAGGCGACATATTATGGGACCTAATATATGAAGAGATGTGGAGGAAGAGGGGACAAGGCTGATGTCTTGATTTCTGGTTTGGGCCAAAGTGTAGATGGAGCTTCTATTCCCTGGTCCGGGAAACAGAGAACAGAGCTGATTGGTTGGAGCAGGAGGGTGATGAGTTCCATATGGAACTCTGGACCCCAGAGGTGGGCGTAGGACATGCACACTGAGAAATCTGCAAAGCAGTTGGAAATGCGTCATTGGAAATGCGTCATTGGATCAGTGTTAGAAGCAGGAATTAGGCGTCCTGAGTCTCTGACAGTGGCAGAAGCATGGGAGTAGATGAGTTCACCCGGGGGGTGCGTAGAGCGGGGAGAGGAGAAAGCACAGGACGGAATTCTGGGAATCCTGCAGAGGACAGAAGTAGGAGGCTGTTGAGAAAAGAAGATAAATGGGAGAGGGGGATGTTACGGAGCTCAGGGAGGAGAGAGCTGCACGGAGGATAGGGTGGACAGTAGCAAATACTGCAGAGAGGTTATGTAAGGTACTAAGTGGAACACATCATTTAATTTAGCGACAGAGATGTCAGCTGGTCACCTCAGTGAGGGCAGTTTTGATGGAGCGGCCGAGGGAAGGCAGACTGCATTTCGAGAAGGAGGTGGGAAGTGCAGGAACAGCTGGGGCCGATAACTGCCCCAGGGTGGTTCTGGGGTCCAGAAGGCTAAGAGAGGGAAAGGAAAGAACTGGAATAGGACCTCCAACAAGGTGGAAGATGAGCTCCAGAGCAGCAGTGGAAGAATGCTAGATGCTTGCAGAGGGCAGACCTCACCAGGAGCTTTGTCCTGAGAAAGGTGAGCAAATAGAACTCCACGTTCACTTGCCTTTTCATTAAGGATAACTACAAGGGGCTTTCACTTAGTGAACTAGTATTTGAACAAATTTAACTGAACCCAACTATATTTTTGTTGGATTTTGAATTGTGAGAAGTCTGGTTTAGCGTAGTTTGTGGAAGGCAAACACGTTGTTGCATGTGTATGTCTGTGTCTTCTAGAGGATTTAAAGTGATTTTTAGGATTTCTTTGTCCTTTTGTACATTGGTTTGACAGGATTGCCCCTGCGATGTTACGCCAGGCTTCCTACGGCACCATCAAGATAGGCACTTACCAGAGCTTGAAGCGACTGTTTGTCGAACACCCGGAAGGTGAGTGGGGAATCTTTTTTCCACTTGTGCATAGGAGCTGGGTGGGTTGTGTGTCTTTTCAGTCAAGGTGAGATCAGATTTTCTTGAGCCTAACTGTGGCTTTACTACTGCTGAGGAGAACTCTGGATATAAAGTCTGAATGAACGGTGCTTAAAGCAAGTCCGTTCTTAGCTGAACTTAGGGGAGTGACCATTAAAAGAAGCAATCTTAACAAATTTTTACTTATCCTTATCTCCAAAACACCCAGACTAGAAGGTGTGTGTTAGTTCTAGCCAACTTAAAATTTTTTTAAATCAGGAATTATCTCCTATTTTTCAGGAAAGCGGTCAGTACCCTTCTTAGTATTAAAAACTGAATTCTAATACTCTATTGTGGGTTGACTCCGTGACTTTGCTTTAATCCATGTAACTTTCTCTTTTTTCCTACAATGGGACGAGCGCTAGTCAGCTGTTACACGAGAGTGGTCGGCAGGAGCTAAGATGCCTCAGCACTTCAGTATACTTCACATTGAATATATACAGTGTGCTTTAAGATTTTATTTTCTTGGGATCTCCTAGGAGTGTATCTTTTTTTTTTTTTTCAAGATTTATTTATTTATTTGAGAGAGCGCATACATGCACGAGTGGGGGTAGAGGCAGAGGGAGAGGGAGAGAAAATCTCAAGCGGACTCTCCACTGAGCATGGAGCCTGACTCGGGGTTTGATCCCAGGAACCTGAGATCATGACCTGAGCTGAAATCAAGAGTTGGATGCTTAACCGACTGAGCCCCCAGGGCCCCCAGGAGTGTATCTTTTTTTATTCTCCTATGAAATATACGTCATCTTAATTACTACAGTGGTCTGCATTTACACACAAGAGTGAATTGGTACATGATTGTTCACTTTGCATGATAATTCACATTCCTTTTTGGATATCAAGTCATTTTGCTAGGCAAAATCCCATTAAGCTAGCAAAATTCCTCCCATTTTAAAAATTGCTTGATTCAGGGCACCTAGCTGGCTCAGTCAGTGGAACATGGGACTCTTGACCTTAGGGTTGTAAGTTCAAGACCCACATTGGGTATAGAGATTATTAAAAAAAAAAAAAACCTTAAAAAATTGCTTTATTCCTAAAGCAGGAAGTTTACTATTCTCTGAAGATGTATAAGTGGTATGTAAGTGAGTTACAGCTGTACTTGAGCGAGCGATACGAAGAGCTTTTTGTATACGAAAAGTTGAATAATTTGTGTTTGTTTATAGATGAAACTCTACTGATAAATGTGGTGTGTGGAATTCTCTCTGGAGTTGTATCCTCAACCATCGCTAATCCAACTGATGTTTTGAAAGTAAGCAGTGAGATCCATATCTTATAAGACACATCCCACATTTTATTGAGGACAACATTGAGATAATGAAAAGCTGTGAATATAACATATACTGTATGTATGAACTTGTTTATAATTTGAGTGCCATGAAGACTTGAACTTAGAAACATCACATCCACTGGGTGGATTTCTCACTGATATGGAGGAACTCCAAAGTAGAGCTCATTGTAGAGACAAGGTTTTTTGTGATTAAGAAGAAAAAAAAAATTTGAGCTTGGATACGTTTGAATTTCATTTTTCATTGAAAATCTTCCAGGTTTTATTGGTTCATTAAAAATGGATGAACTGCAAGTTCTACACAAGTCTGCTCACTAATGACCATTTCTGACACGTGATGTTGTGCGTTAACTTGATTTCAGGAAATACGAGTGGAAATACTTCCTTACCACAGTTAGCCCTAATGCATTGGATGACGTTGTTGACAATACCAGGGATACAGCCTCCTAGATCCTTCCTGGAATAAGACAAGGAAATAAATTAATTAAACAAAATAAAAATTAGGCAGGACTTACTTTTTCTTTCTTTTTTTTTTTTCTGAGATTTTTATTTGAGAGAGAGAGAGAGAGAGAGATAGCATGAGCAGTGGGGAGAGGGAGAAGCAGACTCCCCGCTGAGCAGGGAGCCTGATGCGGGACTCAGTCCCTGGACCCTGGGATCATGACCTGAGCCAAAGGCAGATGCTTGTCTGAGCCACCCAAGCGCCCAGGACTTACTTTTTTATTGCTCTCAGGATGTTTGGCTCTGTCCCTCTATCTTCTTTTTTGTTCCTATTAGTTAACCAGTGTTCACTGTGCTTTTACCCTCTACCAGCTGATGTACTGTGTGCTTGGAATCCGAAACTGAGTAAGAGAAGGACCTTGCCCTCAGAGCCTTCACTGTAATAGGAGATTCTGGCACACATCAGCGTTTTATGCAGCAGGTGAAGGTGCAGCACGTGGGAGGGTGCTTTTGCTAGGATTTTGTTGGGGAAAAGTGAAGAGAAATAACCATACTCCTCTTAATCTCTTAAACATATGTCGGGGCTTATAGAAAGGCAGTTCCTGTATTTTGCTGTATTTTCCCATGTTAGCATGGCAGTAACACTTTCCTTTAGAAGTTAGAGATAATTGCTTCCTAAACAAAAATAAAGTACAAATTTTTAGTGAGAAATCCCTTTTAATTTTAAAAAATGTAGAGAGCTACATCAAACCTTATTTTTATGTTGGAATCTTGGTCATATGAATTCCACCCACGGCCGTTGTCAAGTTTATTTGTAAGTTCAAGTGTAACAGAGTGTGACGGGCATCATGTGGTCATCTTGTGCTCAGCTGGCCTGCATACCTTTTGGTTCAGCTGGTTGGAAATGGTAGTGGCTTGAAGTAACTAATTTAAGAAATATGCTTGCCCATGCTTAGTGCTGCCAAGTATGCTGGTTACTCTTATCAATTATGTGAAATCTTCGCATACCATCACATTCCCTTTTCTGTTCAGTAACTTATAAAGAAATATGTCATTTTCTTTCCTTTTCAAAAGACTTTTTAAAAATCCATTTTTTGGACACTTAATGAGCTCTGGACTCGACTAGATGCATTTTGTTGATTCCAAAGTGCCTCAGAACCAATCCTTATGAATGTTAAATCCTTATAATTAAAAATCCTTATAAATCCTACAAAGGGTGTTTTAAACTAGTATTATAATCCTGTTTATCCCCCAGTTCTTTTAATGGTTAGTAAGCAGCAGATTGAATGATTTTCAGAAGTCTACATTCGGGGAGACTTTCCTTCTCATGTACGTCTTTACAATAATCTCTAGATACGGATGCAAGCACAAAGCAGCACCATTCAAGGCGGAATGATAGGCAACTTCATTAACATTTACCAGCAGGAGGGAGCAAGAGGACTGTGGAAGGTAAGTCTGCAAAACAAAGCCAACTTCCTTACTTAGTTCTTCCCTGTTTCCCTTCTTTGAATTTATTTTTCCTATTTCCATCCTCTTATTTGATCCAAATGGCAAAATGGCATACGGGAAGAAGAATGACGTCTGCCCTTGAAGTTAGTTTCTTTCTTAATTTCATTACCTGTAAAATGGGAATACAAAGAATATGTCATAGTTTTAAAGTACCTTTTGAATAATTCATGTATAAGAAATTGAGCACTTTTTTTTTACTTAAAAAAAAATTCTTATGGAGAAGGGTTTTCTAGCTTATAGTTACATTGAATTTTTTGATCTGTGTGGTTTCCTGGGCCTTAAATGAAGACCATTAATAGGCAAGCACTGGTATGGGGTGCTGGTCCCTGGTATTCTAGGGACCCATCAGTTCACAGAATTGACCTTAAATGTCATCCAGTAGAGTCCTCTCAGTACGTACTAGGAAACCGGAGCCTCTGTGAGGCGACTTGGCCTGGCCAGGGTCTGGCCAAGGTCATACAGTTAGCGCCAGAATCAGTCCTGGACGTGGGAGCTGCTGACTTCTTTACCCTCTGGTCTTTTCTACTCTGTCACTCTATAGATTTTTAAAGGCCTGTTCCGTGGAGAGCTGTCTGAATCTTGGTTGTTCGTATTTTTACCCAGGGCGTGTCCCTTACGGCCCAGAGGGCTGCCATTGTGGTCGGCGTGGAGCTACCAGTCTATGACCTCACCAAGAAGCATCTGATTCTCTCGGGTCTAATGGGAGACACTGTGTATACCCACTTCCTGTATGTTTATAGATTTTGAAAAAATGATATTTTAGGGATGCATGAGTTCAGGGTGGCAATTTGCTATAAATTTATAGAAATTTAAAAGAAGGTTTATTATAAAAGTATTATATTCTCATATTTGAAAAATTAAAATTCAGAAGAGACTCAAGAAAAAGTAAAAGTCTTTATCTGTTTACATAGGTTACCATGGTCAACAGCTTGGTTTTTAGGCACGTGCAAATACGTCTATAAAAGTATATTATGTGTATTTATTACATAAGCAAGATCATGCTTAGCATTCTCTTACTAGCTTTTTATTTTCATTATTTTAATTGTTTAGCTCTATTGAGGTGTAATTGACAAACTTGTGAGCTATTTAAAGTGTATGACATGATTTGATATGCATACAGAATGTGAAAGGATCTGCCCCCAGGGTTCATTAACACATCCATCACCTCACATGTTTATCCTTTGTGGCTTTGTGAGTGTGAAGACATTTAACTTTTACTCTCTTAGCAAATTTCAGTTATATGATAGTGTTATCAACTATAGTTTCAATGTATCAACTATATCAACTACATAGTGTATCAACTGTGTATTAGATCCTCAGACCTTGTTCATTTTATAGCGAAAATTTATGCCCCTTTACCAACCTCTCCATATTTCCCCCATCCTTTGCCCCTTGCAACATGGGTTCTTTGTTTTTGTTTGTTTATAGATTCCACATATAAGTGGTACCATGCAGTATTTGCTGTTCTTACTTTTTTAAATTTAATAATATACTCCAAATATCTTTCCATGTCAGTACAAACAAACTGCATGAATTTTTAATAGCTGCAGGTTAGGATGGATGTATTATGGTTTCAGCCACTGAAGGCTGATTTTGCCTCTCGAGGGACCTTTGGCAGTTTCTGGAGACTGTTCTGATTGTTAGGACTGGGGAGTCCTGTTGGCACCTGCTGGGTAGAGGCCAGGGAGCTGCTCACTGGCTTACTGTGCACAGGACAGCCCCCCACAACAGAGACTTGCCTGGTCCCAAAATCTTAGCAGTGTGGAAGTTGAGAAACCCTGCCCTGAGTTAATCGATACCAAGTGTGGTCTTAGTCTTGTGAGACCGAAAGTTTCGTAGACCCGGAGACCTCTGGGGGGCATTAAAGTGAGGACATCGTTTTCTCTGTTCTCCCAGAACGGTATAGTTATGATAGGGCTAAGATTACTCTGATGCCTGCTTATTATCAAATAGATGCGATAGATAATCGTTGGAGGACATTCCTCCATGTTTCTGTGATTCTTTGACATTTCAGAACCTCAAAGGTATTCTTAGTCAGGGACAGAATTTATAAGCCACTATAATCAGTGCTGTATTTAAGAAGTTCGTGCAGCGCTCTAGTGACGGACATCCTCCTGGAAACCTTTCCTCTTCTTATGTGTCACTTTGGCGTCATTTGGGAGGAAACTGTTTCCTTCCTCTGATAGTGGTTGCAGCTCAGTGGTGGTAAACTTTTTGTTTTTCCATTGGTATCTTTTTTCATAGCTCAAGCTTCACCTGTGGTCTGGCTGGGGCCCTGGCCTCCAACCCTGTCGATGTTGTGAGAACACGTATGATGAATCAGAGAGTCCTTCGGGATGGCAGGTGCTCTGGCTACACAGGAACCCTGGACTGCTTGTTACAGGTGAGAGTGGATGTGCTCTTGGGCAGGGTGGTGAAGTCCTTTCACAGCTCATTAGCTTCCTTGTTCCCCTCTGAAGAGTTTTCTTATCACAATGAAAAACACAAGGGTTAGAGCAAGACAAACCCGTGGATTTGTCACTTGTGATTGTGTGACTTTGGTTAAGGTACAGACTCTATACCTCAGTTTCCTCGTAAGTGAAATGGAAGAACAACAGCACGTATGTCATAGAGTTACTGTAAAAATCATCGAGACTATGCCTACAAAACAGCATAGTGCCTGGATTCATGTGTGATAAGCCTTGTTAGTATAATTAATAATAATAAGGGACACTTAGGAAATAAGCAAGTTTATTTTACTTAATCTTCAATGTTCTAGTGGTTTGTTTCAATCATTGAAACTGCCCCCAAAATATGCGTGTGTGCGTGTGTGTGTGTGTGAATATAGACATACATATTCACACACCCACATATTTGTATACATATATTTAACTGAAGGAGTAACTAAATTTTGAGGGCTATTATAACTAACACGAATGATGCTCTAAAGCCCTGAGATGGTACCCAGTTTGGGCCACAGTGGGGCGAATTTTTATAAATACAAAATCTAGATGAATATTTAGAAATGGAAGTTCATTTCCTTTATACCACTGCGCTATTGTAAAGGGAGAGAAAATCATCAGATTTTCTGCCATCACAGGAGAACTGTGTCTCCTTCCAAAGTGCATCTCCCTCCTCTCGAGTCCTACTGGAATGAATATCCTTCATTCAGACATCTCTCAAAAGAGCACATAGCTCTCACTGTAATTTTCAGTTTAAACAGTGGAGCCTCCTGTTCACGAGGGGATGCAAGTTCGCAGCTGTCTCCCCGACTAGCTTGCCAGCAGCTGGGGATCAGGGCCCACGCTGCTGTTCCTGCCCTCTGGCGTGGTGCTGGCACAGCCTAGATTTCCAAGTACTGCTCAACGAAGCCGAGATGCTTGTTTTCATCCACCTGATGCCAGCCGTGAGGTAGTGGTGGTCTGAATTAGGTCTTTGCCACCGTTGTTTCGCTTCTTTATTCCCCACCTGCTTGTGAGCCTGTGTGGCTGGGAGGCAAGAGACCCAGTTAGGATTCAATCTCCTTTCTTGCTGCTTCAGCTGCCGATTGCCTGCCTGGGCATGGGCCGGTTCAACACGGAGCTGTCGTCTTCTCCGATGCAGAACCCTTTAAAAACAAAAAGAGGCCGAGGGCACTGAGATTTTAGAGTCTTTTCAAGCATGATTTTATTTTTAAGATAAATGGATCATTCAGTCTGGCTACTAATGAATTATTATCGCATTTGACCTAATTGGAATCCTCCCCGCCCTTGTAACAGACATGGAAGAATGAAGGGTTTTTTGCGCTCTACAAAGGATTTTGGCCAAATTGGTTGAGACTTGGTCCTTGGAATATCATTGTATCCTTTTCTGTCACAGTACATCTGAAGAAAGATGTAGCGAAAAGAAGATTGTATAAACTGTCATGTTATTAATGATAATTTAGAAGTGGCTTCTTATTCGTTTGAGTTCCTCTGATTCTAAGAAATAATGATTCCATTTCTAGCTGAGCAGGTATAAAATCTCTGGGCTGGGCTATATGAATCTTGGTTTAGTGCTGGTGTTATTAAAAGGGAATGACATCAATACAAATTTCTACTCAGACTCTGTTTTAGAAGCTGAGAATATTTATGAGTACAGAAAGAGACAGGGATTGATTTTATATCCCTAGCCACCCTTGGGAAGGATGCGGTTTGGCAGCAGTGTTCTAGAATGCTTATTTTAGAGAGTGCCTGCGGATAAACAGGAATTAGCTCCTGAATTATTTGGCCAATTAGCACGATTTCCTGTATGCTGATGTGGGAGGCAGGAAAGAAGTGGCTAGACACGGAAGGGGAGAATTATAAAGAGGGAAGGTGGTTTTCCCCATCCCCTGTTTCTCTTGATCGGCGCCTGCCTCCTGCTGAAAGCCTGCCTCACCGTGACCCTTGAGGAGAGCTTCCCAGGGCTTTGCTGTCTTTCTGTCTGCCATGGAATTCACTGTTCTGAAAAGTCTGCCCAGCACAGCGGTCACCAGAGCTAGTCAGGGTGGATGTCATCTTCGAAGAGGCTCTGGGAGCTGGTGCTAGGGGATTTAGATATCTCCGCTGAGGTGGCTGTGTCCCAGGCTAACCCTGAGAAGGCTACCGGGAAGATCTTTTGGGGTGGGTAAGGATGGAGCCCCTCATGTTCAATCCTGTCTGTGGCACGTGGCCTGCCCAGACGTGTCTGCTGAAGGTGATGTCTGTGAGTCTGTGTTTAATATGTCCGGGTTGTTAAGTTGGCAGCTTCTTTGTCAGCCTTAACCAGTAACCGCAGTTCTTCGTGACATATGAGCAGTTGAAGAAGTTGGATTTGTGACAAGTCACGGCTGCAGGAGCCCGCGCTCTGAAAGCGCTCCCTTCTGAGACGACACAGCTTCCCGCGCGTCACGCTGCTTCTCACTGCTTGGTTCATCACTGACTCTGAGGCGCGAGCAGCAGGTGAAGACGGGCTTCGTTCAGGTTGCTGTGTGCTGGCGGTGGGCGCCGCGCTCCAGTGTTTCCTGCTAGACACTAACCTCCACGCACGAGGCCTTACCATGCAAGTGCCCTTCGACATCAACGACCGCGTATAGAACGCATGTTTCTTGCTAAAGAAAACTTGCGGGAAGATGAGGAACCGTGTGTCGTTTTCTTCAGGCCAGAGGAGCACCTGCTGTGTCTCCGCTCGCAGCTGAGAAGGCCAGCCTGCTCTAGAGAGCTCATTGGAACCATGGAATAGAGCCTCCAAGGGGGAGTTATTGTTCCTGAGTGTGTGGGGACTGTCGCTTCTTGTCAGCTGAAGAAATTTCACACGTGGAGACCTGGCCCTTTCAACTCCAGCCGTTAACAGGGCAGGAAACAGATCCCTGGGATTTTGCACTGCTTTATGATTTCCTATTTCGGCAGGATCCTTCACTTACAATAAGTGATTTTCAGCCTTTGAAGGCTTGACCTTTGTGAGGAATTGTTACAAGTATTAATCTCTAAACCCATGATGGTGTGAGGCGTTGGCTTTGAACATGGCAGGGTCCACGTTGATGGAAGATCTTTGAGGCAGCTGGGGTTTGGTCTTAGGTGATGTTAGCAGTTTGCTCTGATTTTTATTATTTCCCAATCTGTAAAATGGGGGTGATAATCTGTATTGGTGTCGGGGGTCCGATGAAGACAAGGGTAGCTGCTAGTATCTGCCTGGAGGGTAGGCGGTGTACCTCAGCCGTGCTGTCGTCCCTCCGGAACCCCAGCATCTACAGGCTGGTGTAAAGAAGAGAGCGGTTTCATGACGGGGTTCTCACTGGAATCCCCAGCAAAGCCCCTCCCCAAAGGCCTTGTGAAAAGAGAGAACACAGTCTAAGTCACAGTTTTATTATGGTTTCCTTAGCAAGATGTAGTGAGTGAATCAAAGAGTTGATTTTTTCAGATTTCTCAGTTTTTACTTTAGTTCAGGTTATGTTTATTGAGATATGTCCTGTCTCGGACTTCCTGTTTGGTTTGGATGGAAAACGCTTGACATTTTAAAAACTATCTCTTTAGTGCTGCACCTGTTTTCCAGTTTCTGAAAGAGGTATATAGTATCTTCCTTTCTTTCTCTAAAGACAACAAAAATCATTCTCCCTCTTCTTTCTCGCCTTCATCTTGTTCTTTTCAAAATGAAAAGTGACTCTGAGAACCCGAACTTTACACTTCTAGGAGACAGCCAGGGAAGGGGACATATTTACTTGGATACCTTCAGTTCTACCATTCGAGAACATTGAATACACACTGCCGGGGGCCCTGGGGTGGACCCTTCTGCAGTATTTGCGGGCAGGTTCCCAGTTTGTCCCGCCCTGGGTCACCACCTCCCTTGATCCCAGAATGGACTTTTCCTGCCCACCACTTTCACGTTGCCTTCTTTCTTAATGTTTACTTCGAAAAGATTTCGTGAGGCAGAATTGTTATTTCCCAGTGAGAGACAAAATCATTTAGAAGAGAAAGGAAGAAGTGGTGGAGTGGCGTGTAGGTGCTCATTGGTTAAAGCCTTAGTTGAAAGGCCAGATCCCCCGGCCCACTCGGGACGTGACTGCAGAGCTGAGCTCACTCGGCTCCACTCCTGGTACTGAACCGTATCTTTAGACAGAGATTTTTTTCTTCTTACCAAAACATTCCATTGTTTTCCCAGAAAGGCTTTCACTTTTGAGTTCCTTGAGCTTAAAGGATTACTTTTTAAGAACCACTTTTTTTTTTAATGAAGAAAACATTATATTTTTCCGAGAAAGGCTTTCCCAGAAAGGCTTTCACTTTTGAGTTCCTTGAGCTTAAAGGATTACTTTTTAAGAACCACTTTTTTTTTTTAATGAAGAAAACATTATATTTTTTAAGTGTACATATAATTCCTAAAACAGTAGAAGCAAGTTCATTTTGAAGACCATGTAAAGAGTCAACATCCTGCAACGTTCATTGTGTCAATTTATTCAAATTATGTACATGTTCATACCAGGATGAAAAGAAACTCAAACCTCACTATAAAACTTGAGCACGTTTTTAAGACAAAAATGGAGTACTTCTCCAGTGTAGCTTTATCTAACATGTTATATAGAACAGGATCTTAACCTGTTCTGGGTTTTCTGCTTCCTGAAGGAGTTCACGCAATCGTTAAGCTTCTCACCAAGAAAGAACTTACGGACTTGGAGACTCAGTCCCCTTATTTTCAGGGGCGTGACTACAAGTCCCCCAACCCCCTTGGATATTGCTTAAATGTGGCAAAAGGATTTTCAGCTTTTATAACTAAAACGAAGATAATGGATTTTTTTGTTTGCTTGTGGATTTATGTAATCATCGATGCTGAATGTTGCTGATCTGTGATATAAAAATGGCTCCTGTTCTCCATATTTATTCATGAGCTAGAAATAGTATGTATTAAATAAAAACCATACATTTTTCATAAGCCTTTATATTTCAAGCTCTTTAAGCATTGTTGGAATATGTGGCATAAACCTTGTTTCATTGTTTAATAAACTGGAATAATGCATAATAATCCAAATGATTTGTGGTTATTCTCAAGAAATAGAAACCTTTACACAAAGACAAGCTCCAAAGAGTCCAGAAGGTTGGAGTAGAAATAAATGGCACTTGTGAAAGTGGTTACAGTCATTTCTCCTCAGGGAGAAGTTGTTGGGGTCATCTTCTTATTTATTTTGTATTTTTAATTAATCTCTACACCCAACTTGGGACTCGAACTTACAACCTGAGATCAAGAGTTTCATGCTCTACCACCCGGGCCAGGCAGGCACCCCAGGATCATCATCTTAATTGCCTGGACACTTGTGACCTCCCACCATACGAAATCCTCTGTAGCCCAGTAGAGGCCAGTGACTTTGATTCATGGACTGGCTTGGCAAGGTCCCTTGGAGTTGCAGGACACCAGGGTGATGACTTGGGTGCCTTGCACCTTCAGGTTCCTTCAGTCATTCCAGTGTTTGGTGTTGGCTGGAGACAGGGGCTGGGATATTTGGTTAACTGTGAATCAGGGACAGGCACCCCTGGTTGGCATGAAATGCAAACTTAGGTCATTAATTTTTTTCACTTAAAAATATTTTGGGGGTGCCTGGCTGGTTCAGTCAGAGTATGCGACTCTTTTTTTTTTTAAAGATTTTATTTATTTATTTGACAGAGATAGAGACAGCCAGCGAGAGAGGGAACACAAGCAGGGGGAGTGGGAGAGGAAGAAGCAGGCTCATAGCAGAGGAGCCTGATGTGGGGCTCGATCCCATAACACCGGGATCACGCCCTGAGCCGAAGGCAGACGCTTAACCGCTGTGCCACCCAGGCGCCCCAGAGTATGCGACTCTTGATCTCGGGGTTGTGAGTTCAGGCCCCACGTTGGGCATAAAGCTTACTTAAAAATAAAAATTAAAAAATAAAATAAAAAAACCTCATCCATAAGATTATAAAAAACGTGTATTTTTTTTCTA
Source organism: Ailuropoda melanoleuca (assembly GCF_002007445.2). NCBI lineage: Eukaryota > Metazoa > Chordata > Mammalia > Carnivora > Ursidae > Ailuropoda > Ailuropoda melanoleuca. The sequence continues at coordinate 86,220,066 of NC_048224.1, read as the reverse complement.
GGTGCCTGTCTTATTAACATTTGAATTAAACATGATAGTTTATTGAAAAAAATAGAGTCGGGGAAAAAGGGGCGCTTTCTCAGTTCTCTCACCTGAGAGATATTCAAATTATGTACATGTTCATACCAGGATGATTGACTTCTTATGAAGGTTAGTAGAACCACTGGCTGCTGGTGTTTCTCAAAGGCCTGTGGACAGTACAACCCTCATGCGCGTTATGGTACTTGTTAAGACACATTTGGCTTTCTTCCAGGCTGTTTATTTCTTTTTTTTTTTTTTTTTTTTTTTTTTTTTTTTTAGATTTTTTTTTTAAATTTATTTATTCGACAGAGAGAGAGACAGCCAGCGAGAGAGGGAACACAAGCAGGGGGAGTGGGAGAGGAAGAAGCAGGCTCATATCAGAGGAGCCTGATGTGGGGCTCGATCCCACAACGCCAGGATCACGCCCTGAGCCGAAGGCAGATGCTTAACCGCTATGCCACCCAGGCGCCCCCAGGCTATTTATTTCTAAACTGGCAGTTGGGAAAATAAGACCCTAAATTTTTTGGTAGATTATAACCAGATCCATTCTGAAGGGAAACATAGGAATACAAGACAAGGGCAGTGTGTATACATAGGTTTCTCGAAAGCTTGATGCAAATAATGGAATGAAGAGCAAAAAAAACAAAACAAAACTCTAGAAACTACCTATATGTCTATATGTCCCCTGCTTTAATGATCCATACAATGGTTTACTATGTTGCTCTTGAGAAGAATGAGTTAGATCTCAGCCTGCTGACTTGGAAAGATGTCCATGATATGTTATTAAGTAGGAAATTTAAGATGTAGGCTCCTGTATAGGCCATGAACTCATTTCTTAGAGAGAAAGCAAACTTACGTATGGATGGAATGGATTTTAAGGGTATGTACTAGAGTTCTCCAGAGAAACAGAACTGGCAGGGTGTGTGTGTGTGTGTGTGTGTGTGTCTGTGTGTATACATGCATGATTTATTTTAAGAGATAGTTTTGTGCAACTTTGGGGGGTTGGCAAGTCTGAAATCAGGAGGGCAGGCCAGCCGACTGAAAACTCAGACAGGATTTCTGTTACAGTCTTGAAGTAGAATTCCTTCAGGAAACCTCAATTGTTACCTCTTGAAGCCTTCAACTGATTAGATGGGGCCCACCATATCATCGGGTGTTATCTTAAAGTTAACTGATTATGGGTGGTACTCACATCTACAAAATACCTTCACAGCGACATCTAGTGTTTGCCATACAATGACAACATAGCCTAGCCAAGTTGACACAAAATTTGACCGTCATAGGGTAGAAAGAATTAGAAATATTTTCCTCATACATAGTTACAATTTTTGGTTTCTCAAAAGCCTGTATTTTGTAATTTAAAACAAGATCTTAACCCAAAATGCAAAAAGGACTAGCTTGGGATACAGATGTTCTATTTATGGTAAGTGGGGTGAAGTGGGAGTTGCAGTGTATGTAATATTTGATTTATATTTTAAGTATAGAATGTTTCTAGAAGTATATTAAGTCTGTCAAACTTAAAATTGAGCTAACAAGGACAATGGGAAACTTTGCTGTTTATTTCAGTTTTTAACTACATGCTTTTTATTCAACATACTTAATACCTGTATGATTAAAAAACAATTTAGCCTTTTTTTTTTGACAGTGGGGGAACACCTGTATAAAGAGTGTATCATGTGGGCTGTGAGCTTAACCTCAAAACTCCTGGGTTATTTTATATAATTCTTAGTCTTTCTCTGACCATACTAAATTTCAAGTTACACTGTTTCATTGCATTATATGGTAGAGACAGCTACATTAAGAGGTTTTCCTTCATTAATTGAAACCTTGCAAATATATTTCTACAATTCTTTTTTTAAAAAAGATTTTATTTATTTATTTTATTTTAAAAAATATCTATTTATTCATTTTAGAGGTGGGAAGGGGCAGAGGAATAGGGAGAAACTTGAATAGACTGTATGCTGGGTGCAGAGCCCAACACAGGGCTGGATCCCATGACCCCAAGATCATGACCTGAGCAGAAGCCAAGGGTTGGCCGCTTAACTGCGTGCATCACCCAGGCTCCCCTATTTATTTTATTTGGGAGAGAGAGTGTGTGTGAGTTGGGGGAGGGGCAGAGGGAGAGAGAAAATCTCAAGGAGACTACCCGCTGAGCCCCACTGGGGGCTTCATCCCTGGACCCTGAGATGATGACCTGAGCTCAAGCCAGAAGTCAGTCACTCAGCTGACTAAGCCACCAGGGCGCTCCAACATTCCACTGTTCTTAATGGAAAGGGAAGCCGAATGAATGTTACTGCCTGTCTCCACTGAATGTGTGTGTGTGAGTTACTCTAGACTTAAAAGGAATCCACATCTTACAGTTAGAGTCAGAGTTACAAACATCCAAGGACTGCTTAAGGCCACTGGCAGACTACATCCTTGATTATATCCCTGCTTTAATTTGCTGTACCACTTTGTGCCTTTTCAACCTGATAATTTGCATATGGTAGATAATGTGGTAAATACTTGTTGTGTTACACGGAAGCAACCTTCTAAAATTTTTTTATTACTTCTGGGATTCTTATGTGGTGACTGAGATTAATATTTAAAAATTACAGTAAAATACACATGAAGTGAATTTCCCATAGAAGTGGATACTGTGTGGCATGAAGTACGTTCGCACTGCCGTGCAACCATCACCACCTTCCATCTCCAGAACTCTTTTCATCTCGAAGAACTGACACTCTACACCCATTAAATAAAACTCCTCATTCTCCTCTCCTCCCATGCCCCCAGCAAACACCATTATCCTTTGTTTTTGTGATTTTGACGACTCTAAGCACCTGATATAAGTGAAATTATACAACTTTTTTTTGAAGATTAATTTATTTATTTGAGAGAGAGACTGTGCATGGAGGGAAAAGGGAGAAGGAAAGAGAGTCTTAAGCTGACTCTGTGCTCAGAGCCCGATGACGATGCGAGGCTCCATCTCATGGCCCTGAGATCGAGACCTGAGCCGAAACCAAGAGTCAGTTGCTTAACCGACTGCCCCACGCCGGCGCCCCAGTATTTGTTTTTCTGTGACCAACTTATTAGCATAATGTCTTCACGTTTCATCGACATCATAGCATATTGCAGAATTTCCTTCCTTTTAACGGCTGAATAATATTCCATTGTGTGTGTAGACCACAGTTTGGTTTATCTTTTCATCTGTCAGTGAACACGTGGGTTACTTCCATGTTTTAGCTGTTGTGGATAAGGCTATGAACGTGAGTGTACAAATATCTCTTTGAGACCCCGCTTTCAATTCTTTTGGGTATACAGCCAGATGTGGAATTGCTGGAGTAGGGCGCCTGGGTGGCTCAGTCCGTTAAGCGTCTGCCTTTGGCTCGGGTCATGATCCTGGAGTACCAGGATAGAGTCCCGCATTGGGGCTCAGTGGGGAGTCTGCTTCTCCCCTGACCCTCCCCCCTCTCGTGCTCGCTCTCTTTCTCTCACTTTCTCTCAAATAAATGAATAAAATCTTTAAAAATAGGCATTGCTGGATCATATAGTAATTCTATTTTGGGTTTTTTTGGAGGAACTGTGTATTGTTTTCTGTGGTGACTGTACCATTTTACATTCCTACCAGTAGTGCACCAGGGTCCTAATTTCTCCACATCCGGGATAACACTTGTTATTTTTTGTGTTTTTTGAGAGAAGCCATCCTACTGGGTATGAGGTGATATCTCATTGTGGTTGTGATTTGCATTTCCCTGCTGATTAGTGACATTGAATTTCTTTTCATGGCCTCCTGGCTATTTGTATATCCTCTTTGGAGAAATGTTTATTCAAGTCCTTTACCCATTTATGAATTAGGTAGTTTGTTTTTTGTTGTTGAGTTTTAGGAGTTCTTTATATACTCTGGATATTAATCTCTTATCAGATATATGATTTGCAAATATTTTCTCCCATTCTGTGAGTTGCCTTTTTGCTCTGTTGCTAGTGTCTTCTGATACACAAAATTTTTCTATTTTCATGAAATCCAATTTGGCCATTTTAATTGTTGTTACCTGTGCCTTTGCTCTCCTATCTAAGAAATCGTTTCTGAATCCAGTGTGGTTAAGATTTTGTACTATTTTTTAAAAAAGAGTCTTATTGTTTTAGTCTTTATTGTGTTAGATTTAGGCCCTTGGTCCATTTTGAATTAATTTTTTTAAATTTTATTTTTAAGCAATCTCTACACCCACGGTGGAGCTCAAACTCACAACCTTGAGATCAAGTCGCACGCTCCAACAACTGAGCCAGGCAGGTGCCCCATTTCCTAGTTTCAATTTCATTTATCTCTGTTGTAGTCTTCATTATTTCCTTCATTCTGCTAGCTTTGAGTTTAGTTCTTTCTTCTTTTTCTAGTTCTCTAAGTTATAAAGTTAGGTTGTTGATTGAGATTTTTCTTGCTTTTGAATGTGTTTATAGTTATAAATTTCTCCCTTTGTACTGTTTTCATTGCATCCCATATATTTTGGCAAGTTGTGTTTTCACTTTCATTTATCTCTAAGTTCTTCCCTCCCTCCCTCCCTCCCTCCCTCCCTTTTGAGAGAAAGAGAGTAAATGTGTGCACAAGCAGGGGGAGAGGAGCAGAGGGAGAGGGAGAGAGAGAATCCCAAGCAGGCTCCCCCCTCAGCATGGAGCCCTACACGGGGCTAGATCCCATGACCCTGAGATTATGACCTGAGCGGAAGTCAAGAGTCAGTTGCTTAACCGACTGAGCCCCTCATTTGTCTCTAAGTATTTCTAATTTCCCTTCTGATTTCTTTGATCCATTGGTTGCTCAAAAGTGTGTTGCTTAATTTCTATAATTTTGTGGATTTTTGTTTTCCTTTTTTTTTTTTTTTAAGATTTTATTTTTAAGTGATCTCTATACCCAACCTGGGGCTTGGACTCACAACCATGACATCAGGAGTCACACAGTCTACTGACTGAGCCAACCAGGCACCCCTCGTGATTGGTTTCTAGTTTCATCCCAGTGTGACTAGAGAAGATACTTTGTGTGACATTTATTTTTTTTTAATCTATTGAGACTTAATTTGTGAACTAACACATGGTTTTCTTGGAAAATGTTTCATGTGCACTTAAACAGAATGTGTATTCTGTTATTGTTGGGTAGAATGTTCTGTATATGCCTGTTAGATCTAGTTGCTTTTTTGTGTTAAGTCCTTTATTTCCTTATTTATCTTCTGTTTAGTTGTTTTATCCATTATTGTGAGTGGGGTAGAACTGTTTCTCTCTCCCTTCAGTTCTGTCAGTTTTTGCTTCAAAAATTTTTATGGTTTGTCATTAGGTGTGTAAATGTTTGTAATTGTTATATATCATCTTGCTGTATTGAACCTTTTATTAATATTTAATGTTCTTTCTCTTTTGTAAGCTCTTTTGACTTAAGTCTATTTTGTCTGATGTTAATATAGCCATTCTTGCTCTCTTTTGGTTACTATTCCTATGGAATCTCTTCTTCCTTTTATTTTCAGTTTGTTTGGTCTTTGGATATCGAATGAATCTCTTATATACAGCATATATTTGGATCTTGTGTTTTTATTTTTATTTTTTAAGATTTTATTTATTTATTTGACAGAGAAAGAGTACAAGCAGAGGGAGCGGCAGAGGGAGAAGTAGGCTTCTTGGGAGCCTGATTCAGGGCTGGATCCCAGGACCCTGGGATCACGACCTCAGCCAAAGGCAGATGCTTAACTGACTGAGCCACCCAGGCATCCCAGATCTTTTGTTTTTAATCCATTCTCCAATCTTTGTCTTTTGAGTAGAGAGTTTGATCCATTTACATTTAAAGTGATTATTAATAAGGAAGGACTTCTGTCATTACGTTACTTGTTTTCTTTATGCCTTATAATTTTTTGTCCCTCATTTCTCACCTTACTGTCTTCGTTTGTGTTTACTTGACTTTTTGTAGTAGTATGTTCAAATTCTTTTCTCATTTCCTTTTATGTATATAGAAATTTTCTTTGTGGTTACCATGAGGATTACATTTAACATTCTAAAATTAAAACACTTTAATATGAATTTGTACCAGCTTAACTTCAATAATGTACAAAAATCCGCTTCTTTACAACTCTGTCCCCAGCCTTTTCGTTGTTAATGTCACAAATTACTTTATACATTGTGTGTCCAAAACAAACTAAAGCTTTTTTTAAAATCTATTTTTAAAAAAGATTTTATTTATTTGTCAGAGAGGGAGAGAAAGAGCACAAGCAGAGGGAGTGGCAGGCAGAGGGAGAAGCAGGTTCCCTGCTGAGCAAGGAGCCCGATGCAGGACTTGATCCCAGGACCTGAGCCAAAGGCAGATGCTTAACTGACTGAGCCACCCAGGCATCCCAAAGTAAAGCTTTTAAAAAATTCCTTAGTTTCTGAAATGATTTGTAAAACATGATATGGAGTTATAAACGAAAGTTACAGTAATACTAGCTCTTACACTAATAATTTAAAATTTTTCTTTAAGTAATAACACTTGACTTTTTATTGTTCATGTATTTACCTTTATTGAGATCTTTATTTTTCCATATGGTTTTGAGTTACTGTCTAGTGTCCTTTCATTTCACCTTGCAGGACTCTCTTGAGCATTTCTTGCAGGGCAGATCTAGTGGTCATGGCTCCCTCAGTTTTTGTTTATCTGGGAATATCTTCAGTTATTCCTCACTTGGAGGACAACTAGTGTGATATTATAGTTGAATGCCATATACCATACTCTCTACAGCTAGAAATCAATATTTTTATCTGGAGAATAAGAAAGAAGGATTAAATACAAGTTAATTTTTTTAAAAGCTTTATTTATTTATTTATTTGAGAGAGAGAGAGAGAGACAGTGAGTGCATGAGCGGGGTGAGGGGCAGAGGGAGAAGCGGACTCCCCATCAAGCAAGGAGCCCAACTTGGGGCTCCATCCCAGGACTCTGAGATCATGACTTGAGCCAAAGGCAGACACTTAACCGACTGAGCCACCCAGGGCCCCCTGTTTTTGTGATGCAGTAGATTAAGAACATGGATTGTGGAGCTCAACTGCTCAGATTGAAATCTTAGTGCTGCCACTTACTAGCTGCATGTTTCTGGGCAAGTTATTCAGTCTCTCTGTGCTCAATCTCCTCTTCTGGGAAACTGGGTAGTAATAGGTCTTAACTCATAGAGTCCTTGGGAAAATTAAAAGAGTTAACATATGTAAAGTGGTAGAGCACATAGGAAAAACTCCATGTAAGTGTTTGCAGTTGTATCGGTCAGGATAGATGAGGTGATGCTGCGGTAAGTAATAGCCCCAATGTCTCAGTGGCTTGTAACAAACATGTAGATCTTATACACACCGCACACGCATCAGAGATCAACTACAGCTCCGCTCTACATTGCCTTCCCGTGGACCCAAGCTGATGGACCTTATTTTTGGTATATGGTTGGTTTGTGGCCCAGAGAAAAGAGGTCATAGTGAAGCACATACTGGCTCACAGTGTCTCCGTGGAAGTGATACACATGGCTTCTCACATTTTATTGGCCAAAGCAAGTCACACAGCCACTCTTGAGTTCAACAGGGTAAGCACGTGTTATCCTTCCGGGGCGGGAACATCCAAACAAGGCCATTGTAGGCAAGGAAACTGGAATGCTGAAGAGATTCTTATGCAATCTACTGCGGCCCTTCTCGTTCTCTTGCATCCTATGCGGGCCTCCACACCAAGATTGTAAAAAACACTTCCCCTGACTGTGTCCCCCGAGGAGGGCCCAGAAGATACTCCCTTCAATGCAGTATTCTGAAATGTGCTGATGGGAGCAGCCGCTTCCTTCAGAAACTTCGCAGTGCGTCTCTGCTGCAGGCTGAGAATGGCGATGAGCCATACTGCCACTGAAGCGAACTTCTGATCTCAGAGGCCAAGAGACACTAGACATGGTTATGGCGGTGGGCCCACAGTGGCACATAGAACGCTTTGACTTGTGAGGATCGTCTAGGGATGGAGTCCCTAGGAATGAAATAGATGGTCAGCCTGCTAAAAACATAATTTGATTTACATAATTGGAACTTGCCAGGTAAGCAGAGATCTAATTTGGGTCACAATCGTAGAGTCATGGCCTCTCCCCCAGTTCCAAGGTCTGAGCTGGTTTTCAGCCCTGGAACCCTTTGACACTGCTCCAAGCATATACTCGAAATCTTTCCTCAAACCCCAAGAGACCTACGGCCATTACCATGGGCTTCCTCGGAGGCAACTCCAGCATATTTGAGTTTACTACTCTGACCTATTTCCGAAGAACTTGTAAGGCTGCCAGTCTGGAGCGAGGCCCGGAGCAGGAGAAGGTCTGCGGCAAGTCCGGGCTTTAGTACGTGCTGCTCTGTCACATGGACGCGCCTGACTGTCTGGCGCAGACGGGGTGCTGTGTGGAGACTTCAGGAAACCCCAGTAGGAGAACTGCAGTGCACACCCCTGGAGTCTGGGGGCAAAGCCATACCCTTTCTTGCAAATAACTATTTTTTTCTTTGTGAAACAGCTCTTGATTTTTACTGGTCTCCAACAGAAACTGCAAGTTTTGGTTTTTTTTTCTTTAAAGATTTTATTTATTTTTTTGACAGAGCATGAGCAGGGAGAGCAGTAGAGGGAGAAGCGGGCTTTCCACTGAGCAGGGAGCCCGATGCGGAGCTCGACCCCAGGACCCCGGGATTGTGACCTGAGCCGAAGGCAGGCGCTTCACCGACTGAGCCAGCCAGGCGCCCCAGAAACGGAACGTTTGGTCATGTTGCTTGCGCTGCCCATCCGGAAGTGGCAGGGCTGAGGATGGCTCCTGCAAGTTCTGAGAACAGAGGAAAGCAATCTCTCATTTTTTAAGTATGGTGGGAGAAAATGGAACAACCGTAGAGTACCCCCAAGCCCTATTAACGTTAGACAGCAGGGTAGAAAGAGCTGCGAAGTCCTGGAGGCAGCTTCTACTCCTCACAGCGACACCGGGGGTGGGGGCGGGGGGCAATCAGATGTTCTGTATCCGGCGGTGGCAGAAGATGCCGTGGGGCTACAGTTGGGCCTGGAGAGGGTCTGGCAGTTTGGATACAGCTCCAAGTGACAGGGTGCCCCTCAGTGCTCAGCTATGACGTCTTTCCCCAGGAGGGCTTCTCTGCACCTTGGGTGAAGTCCAGCTGGCTCAGGTCGTGATCTTGGGGTCAGGGGATCAAGCCCTACATTGGGCTCTGAGCTCAGTGCGGAGTCTGCTTGAGAATCCTCTCTCCCTCCCCTGTGCCCCACCCCTGCTCATGTGTGCATGCTCTCTCTCAAATGAATAAAAATAAATCTTTAAAAATAGAATCCTTAAAATGGAAAAAAATATTATTGGAATTAAAATAGAAGGCAAACAGTTGAAGAGAGAACTAGTCCACTGGAAACCAGATTTAAAGACATTTCTTCAAATACAGCATGAGACAAGGAATGGAGAACATCCGGGGGACAAACGAAGCACAAATAAAGACAGACCACCTTGGCTGCGGTCGTGGATTCAAGTCTTGCCGCCCCGGCAGTACGAGGGTGCTGTTGGAAGTCTGAGTGGTCAGAAGAGTTTCTTGCCCAGTTCTTTTCCAGGACCACTCCTGACTGGGACCGTCACACTGCAGCTGTTCACTTCTAGCTGGTGCCTATGTATTGTCCAAAACCATCTATAAACAGGCCTAGGGCTTTTCGTCCTCTGGCTGCAGGGAAATCCTAGCGATGCCACGGGTGTGGCTTGAGGGCAAGGCAGCTGTGCAGCAGAACTCCATGGCACGGGCGTCTGAGCCACCCCCTCATGCCTCCAGCAAGGGCCCGCGCTTGATCCTGTATAAGCCACAGCACTCCCACGTACCCCGTTCCACTGCCAGGCACCCCTCCTCCTCCTGTCCATTTTACTTCTCACAGTTAAACCTCAAGCCCTGTGGATTTTATCCTACTGTCTCCTCCAGGCATCCTCTTTTCTCCGCAGACTCTCCTGCATTCAGGCCTTCTGGACAATTGAAACGGTCTCTGCTGTGTCCCCACCTCCTGACTGGCCTCCTGTCATTGCATGTGTCCTTCTGTCCAGGGCCTTTCTACATGGCCCATCTGGCGATGTCCTCCCTGCTCATTCTTTTCAGCGTAGAGGCCAAACTCCTTAGCGTGGCACCCAGGGTTTCATAGATTTTTCTCTACACCCTTCTTGGGCTTCATCTCTTGTCACTTTTCTAAACTCACCTCCAAATTCCAGCCATATTGGACAATTTTTGACTTCTGAAAGTGTTCTATATTCTCGCTTCTAGGCATGAGCACATGATGTTTCCTTTGTCTTGAAAGGGTTTCTCCTTCTCTATTTGCCCCATTGCCCTTCTGATACCAATTCATTCAAAACACATGTATCGAGCATCTACTGTATGCCAAGAACAGTGCTTAGATGTTCTTTCTTCCAGGAAATAAACCTTATCTTCCAAGAATGGATTAAGTGCTTTTCTTCTGCGCTTTATGTAATATCATCTCGTGCTTACTTCAGTGATATACTGGAATAGCATATGGTCTATACAGTCATGTATTGTATTGTACTTTCCAGTCCTTCTCTGTCTCTCTTACTAGAGTGTAAGGTCCTTGAAGGCAGGAATGTTCTTACTTAGTATTGACTACTCAGACTCGCTAGCACAACACCTGACACACAGTAGGTGCACACTGAATGTTTAATAAGTGGATGAGTTCATGAATGAATTGGCTATGTTTTGAGATCCCTAATACCATAACACACACACACACACACACATACACACACACTCACACACACAACACACATACATAACAAAAGTATGTAGGAGTAATTAATATATGCACACTGTGACAAATAATATAGGCTCTTTTAAAAATATTAAAAAACAGAAAATACAAGTAAAATGGAAACAATTTAAAATGACTATCTAATAGGCCATCAAACAAGTTTACCATGGTTCTAGACTTAAATTACTACCAAATGTTTGTTGGTATCCATGATGAACATCTTTGTACATAAAGATTTTTTTTTTTTAGTATTTAAGACTACCAATTTTTTAAAAAGACCAGAAGAGGGACGCCTGGGTGGCTCAGTTGGCTGGGTGTCTGCCTTCGTCTGGGGCTGTGATCCTGGGGTCCTGGGATCGAGTCCCACACCGGGCTCCCTGCTTGGTGGGGAGCCTGCTTCTCCCTCTGCCTGCCACTCCCCCTGCTTGTGCAGTCCCTCTCTCTGGCAAATAAATACATAAAATCTTTTAAAAAAATAAAAATAAAAAGCCCAGAAGAAGTAGTTTAAAAAAATTTAAAGACCACTGATAGATATTTTCAAAGATGTTTTATCAATTTTTATTCTCCTCACCAGCATGTGATAATGATTTTATTGCACTTGTTTTAATTTTATGACTAGCAAAGTTGCAGCTTATAGGTTTTTGAGGCTGAAATATTGGAAGGCAATTATGTCTGTCTTCAAATATGACTTGACTCTATTGATTCTAAATTCTAAGCTGGGGGATTGTTCGTCTGGTCTAGGACAGCAATTCTTCTTTTAACATGAAATAAAGCCTTAGCTACTGTTTAAATAAATTGTCAAAGTTTGAGGTGATTTATACAGTTCACTGATGTGTGACTGAGAAATTGATAAAGTGAGTAAGCAAAGAAATAACTTGCAAAAGCAAACAGATCATCAAACACTTGATAAAGCTATAAATACCATCCCAAGAGAAGTGATTCTAATAGGCTGGAGGATTACACATGAAGAAATTCCAAATTAACGTGCTCTGAAAATTCAGGAAGGAGTTGCCGGTATGATAAGAATATTTTATTTTATTTTATTTTTATTTTATTTTATTTTTTTAAATTTTTTTTTTAAAGATTTATTTATTTATTTATTTATTTGACAGAGATAGAGACAGCCAGCGAGAGAGGGAACACAAGCAGGGGGAGTGGGAGAGGAAGAAGCAGGCTCATAGCAGAGGAGCCTGATGTGGGGCTCGATCCCATAACGCCGGGATCACGCCCTGAGCCGAAGGCAGACGCTTAACCGCTGTGCCACCAGGCGCCCCAAGAATATTTTATTTTAAATGATTCCACTTTGCAACTTTATTGTAAGTGAAGAAGTCAACTGGAGCGTGATCTGAGAAGCCTGGTGTTTTATCCCTCCCCCTCTTCATGATTTAGTGTTTGGGCACTTGAACTAGTCCTGCCTTGTAGTAGATAGAACAGAACATACCAAGGCTTCAAGCCTTTTCCTCTTGCAGGCGTTTCTTCAAACTTGTAATGCTCACGCTTAAGACTCATCCTTGCTAAAATGTCCCATTACAGAAAAGGGCTAACTAGTTCAAATGCATGTCCGCGTGTCACTCACTTTCATACTGTTCGTGTAGAGGGGAGAGAGAAGTTCTTGTCAGGTGCCCTGGCTGCAGTGATAGGTCTGCCCTCTACCAATAATCAGCTTAGTAGGTCACAAACCTCCCTGGGGTTCCGTTCTCCATTCATTCATTGGAGATGACATCCACCAACTTTCTCCTGGAGTTGAAGTGACAGCAGATGAGAGGTACTTTGTAACTAGAACATGGGCTGATTTTGCAATGTTGCATTATGAGCAGGGGTCCTTTTCAGTGTTCAGATTTCAGTAATTGAGTGGGGTTGACCAAGGTGGATCTTCACAGTACCCACTTTAAGGAGGTTTTTGAATCCCTACGTCCACCTCTTCTGCTTTCTCACCCCTTCCCTGACTTGGAACAACCCTGCCGCTTGTCCCTTAGATGTTTTTCCATTACCAGCGGCCCACTCTAAGACACTGATGAAAAGCCTTAAGAAGCAAAGGCATGGCTCTGGAGTGTGGAGTTTCAGATTCTTGGAGCAGATGACAGGGAAGTTTCATCACTGTCTATGCCTTTAGGGCAGCAGGACATGGTGCAGCATTTCTCAAACTAGAGCCTGTGAACAAAAGTTTAAAATGCATGTTTTTGTTTCATATTTTTTTTAAAGATTTTATTTATTTATGTGACAGAGAGACAGCCAACGAGAGAGGGAACACAGCAGGGGAGTGGGAGAGGAAGAAGCAGGCTCCCAGCGGAGGAGCCCGATGGGGGACTCGATCCCGGAACGCCGGGATCACGCCCTGAGCCGAAGGCAAATGCTTAACGACTGCGCTACCCAGGCGCCCCTTGTTTCATATATTTTAACAAATATATACATATTCTGGATCATCAACGTGACTATTGTATAGCTTAGTGTTGCCACGTGATTTCAGCTTGCACCCTCCTTGTTTGTATATATAGACTATTACATTTGAGCTACTAAGAAAGGGGGGACTCGGGTGGCTCAGTGGGTTAAGCGGCTGCCTTCAGCTCAGGTCATGATCTCAGGGTCCTGGGATAGGGCACCATGTTGGGATCTCTCCTCAGCTTCACCCTCTCACTCTCCCTCTGTGCGCACACGCGCTCTCTCTCTCTCAAATAAATAAATAAAATCTTTAAAAAACTACTAAAAAAGAACAGGGATTGATTTCATATGCATATGGTAGGTATAAGACAGTTAACAGCAACATATTAGGAATCTAGCCTGACTGAAGGCTTCTTGGTGATTCAAATGGCAGGGGAATGGAGCATGGTGCTGGTATGACGTAAGCACAGGGAACCCCAAAACAGCTGAGTGGCAGCGGTCGACACCGTCTTCATGTTGCCAGTGGCAACTTAGTTTCCCAGCAAGACAATAGCATCCATCTCATTAGTGTTGTTACTTGGACTGTTACTGGTTTTATACTTTAATTGATATGAAACTTATAAGTCAGGGTGCCTGGGTGGCTCAGTCGTCAAGTGTCTGCCTTCAGCTCAGGTCATGATCCCAGGACCCTGGGATTGAGCCCCGCATTAGGCTCCCTGCTCAGAGGGGAGTCTGCTTCTCCCTCTCCCACTTCTCCTGCTGGTGTTCCCTCTCTCGCTGTGCCTCTCTCTGTCTAATAAATAAATGAAATATTTTTTTTTTTAAAAGAAACTTGTCTCTTTTGATGTAAACATACAAAGCTCATGTCATGTTTTCTTCTTCTATATACTTAAGAAACATCATACAAATATTTACGTCAACGTTAGGAATCTAATTTTTTTTAAAGGGCTCTGCACATCGCTCAACTTGGAGAAGCTCTGAGGTAGAATGGAGAGCATCAGCCACAGAAGTCAGGTTATCTAGGTTCTAGTTGGGCTTTGACGTTAATCACCTGGAGGACTTTGGGCTGCTCTTCTCTCCTCTGTACGCCTCAGTTTGCTCCTCTGTGGAATGGAGGGGTTTGATGATATGATCTTTAGACTCTCTTCCGGCTCTATATTCTATTCTTTAAGAGGTCAAACCCCTCATTCAGGAATGCGGCCAAGTACTGGCTGGTGCTATTTGTACTCTGAGAATGCAGGCTGAAGTCACTGTGCATTTAGCCAGAAACTGTCAAGACTGCCAGGAGGCTGCTTCTGGCTGCCCCGACCCCCATGGAGGAAGGAAGAGGCCTCCGTGACTGTTGCTGACTCAGGTGCAAGACACACACCTTGGATCACCCGTGTTTATGACGATGATTACTTGTGGGGAGGGGTGAGTAGTGGTCATCAAAATCAGGGCTTCTCATTCCGGTGAGCTTCCCTGTCTGGAGCCCCACCCCACTTGAGAACCAGGTTGAAAGAGACCCCCTCTTTTGCTGTTGGGACTGCATCAGATCTCTCTGGGGTGTGGCTGCTAGAAAGCAGCTGAGAATTTATCCTTGGAATGTGCTCGATGCATTTCTGGAAGATGCTCACAGGCAGTGGTAGAGCTGTGACCAAGTCCTGGAGGCTTTGGAAGGTCAGCCTGGGGAATTTAGAGGGATTAAAATCTAAACAACTTGAAAGTTTCTCCTCCCTGCTCTCCTCCTCCCCACTTTCTTCTTCCTTCTCCTTCCTTCTTCCTTCACCTCTCCGGTCCCTTCTTCAAAAGCTAAACCTTACTGTGCACCTCCCATGTTTGATTCTAAGGCTTCTGTTTTATCCTCACCACACACCCTATGCAGCAAGTACTTTTATTATTTTATTTAGTGCACATCTTCCTACCAGGACACTGAGGTGCAGAGGTTCAAGTTGCCCATGTTCATGTGCACAAGAGATCCGGGTACACCCGTTGGTGGCTGGGCTGTGGAGCACGGTGTGGGCACAGAAGCAGGGACACGCAAAAGCTGACCAACACCCTGGACCACAGATCCTGGGGTAGGCTGGCAGCTCTGAATGGTAGGGCTCAAGCTACAGCTGTGGAATAAAGAGCCCCTAGGCCTGCATTCTCTGGCAGGGAGCTGAGCCCTGGCTGCCTGGAATCCCCCAGGAGAGGACAGAACTGTCCCCAAGCAGCCCATTAATGATGTGCAAGGGCTGTCTCGGCGCTCCTCACCCAGTGTTGGCGGGGTTGCCCTGGGCGGGAGTCGCATGCCCGGTGCGGGGAGAGCGCGGCCCTTCTCGGCGGCTGCCGCGAGTGGAACCGCCAGTGGGCCAGGGCGCGCAAGCACGGGCTCCCGCCGACCAGCAGCCGCCACCTGGGGGCGCCCCTGAGCGCAGCGGCCACCGTCTCTGCCCGGACCAAGAACCCCAAGTGCGCGGAATCGGGCGGGGCTTAGGAGCGGGCGGGGAAGGGAAGCCAGGACCCAGCACCGCAGAAACTGCCGCATCCCTGGCCCCGATGGCCACAGTTGTGCTTCAGCAAGCTCACATCCCAGTAAGGCGGTCAAAATAAATATGTAAGAAGTTTAAAAAATGTTTTTCTCCTCCTTTCCCTGCTTAGGGTTGTCGGTTGTATACAACAAAATGCCCGCCACACGTAATGAAATTTGCAGATGAAAATGTAAAAATGCAGGATATAGATGAGGCTGGTTGAGTATCTGCATGTTATGTCATGCTGTAATCATGAAAGTTCTTGAATTCGAAAAAGACCACATATGTTTTTGCTTTTTTTGTTGTTTTGTTTTTATTCACACACAGAAAAGTTCACATATCAGGCTGTTAGTTTTTCACTCCAAACCCTATCTCTACCCACAGGAATCCTTCACAGATAACCAAGACCTACCACCCCAGTGTTGGGGGAAGAGGGCGCCCATGTCAGACCTTGGACCGGGACTCATTTATCTTAGGTTTACCATGGGTGCACGTTAACAACTTTTACGGATTTTGCACCTCTAACCGCTCGGCTCCCTGGAGGTGGAAATGCAAGCTGAGGGAGTACTGTGTGCAGAATTAACAGGAGCAAGAGGCCTACTGGAGATGGGTTTCCAGCACTCCGTCAATCCCCTGAAGGCCTAACATGCCGGCAGTTCCTGTCTTTCCCCTCCAGTTCCCCAGCTGTCCCTCGGTTCCCAGGCTGCTGTGATGTCTTTGCCAATGTCCTTCATGTCAGAGGGTAGTCATAAATCTCTTTTCCTCCACCCTTTTCTGAAAGGCTCCTCAAACCACTAAAAAATACATTTTTTAATAGCCAGCAAGTGAATCCTTTCAGTTTCTTTATGATAGTTTTGCAATAATAGTGGCACACATTTTGTAGAACATTAGGGATGAAAACAATCCCCCGGAATGCAAATGAGGTAGCCGAAAAAGCGGCCGCAGCGGAGTGGAAAACACACATTGCCTAGCGTGCTTGTCTCAGGCTGGAGCAGCTCAAAGCTGGCCAGCTGCGGGTGACTGCTTGTGCTCTCTGGCCCAGAGCTGCCCTCCTCTCACCGGCTCGGTGACTGGAGGCATGAGGAGTAGTTGTGATTTGGGCAGGTGTGCGTAGGGACTCGATGGACTATTGCTATGAACAAGTACGTGTTGTTCTAGGAAATTAAGATATGGACTCAGAGCTAGTTAGCAGCAGAGCTCGGACTAGAATTCACTTCGTCTCATCCCCAGCCTATGTTCATTCTGTAACAACTCTTTTTCAAAAAACAATCTTAAAGGGGCACCTGGGTGGCTAGGTTGGTTAAGCATCTGCCTTTGGCTCAGGTCATGATCTCAGAGTCCTGGGATCAAGCCCCGCACTGGGCTCTCTGCTCAGCGGCGAGTCTGCCTCTCTCTCTCCCTCTGCCTCTGTGATCTCTCTCTCTCAAATAAATAAAATCTTTAAAAAACAATCTTAAAATAATGAAGCCCTTGTTCTATACCCTTCTGTCTGCTCTGCCAATCCAGCTCATAGGGGATGACTACTACTAAGAATTTGCTACATATCTTTTCAGACCTTTTTTTTTTTCTGTGTGTATGTGTGTGATTTTTTTAACTAAATGTGAGATTATATTTATATTGTTCAGCTTCTTTCTTTCTTTCTTTCATTCGTTCTTTCTTTTTTAGAGAGGGAGAGAGAGAGTGGGTGGGGAGGGGCAGAGGGAGAGAGAGAGAGAATCTTAAGCCGACTCCACGCCCAGGGTGGAGCCTAACATGGGGCTCCATCTCACAACCTTGAGATCATGGCCTGAGCTGAAATTCAGAGTCAGAAGCTTAATCGACTGAGCCACCCAGGTGTCCCAGCAGCTTGCTTTCTTAATTCAACAATATATGCTGAATCTTCTTCTGTGTCATTACTTACACATCTGCTTCATTCCCCCTTGCCCCAATTTTATTGAGGCGTAATGAATACATTGCATGTGCATATGTATAGAACACGTTTAAATGGTGCAATTTGACCCATTCTGACATATGTATACAGTTGTGAGACCACAACCACAACAGAGATGGAACATTTAACAATAGATAACAAGATAACGTTTGGTTAAACCAGGACATTTTCATCACTTTCAGAAGCTTCCTCATGCGCCTAGGTAATCCATAGGTTGCATAGAAGCAGAATTGATAAAACATTTCATTCTTTTTAATGGTTACCAAATTTGGACCCGTGTAGTAGATTAAAAAATGCTGTCTGTTCTTTGCTACTCCTTCCATTGAGAAGCGGGAGTCCATTTGCCTCCTAAACTCTGGCCTGCCCATCGAGACTCTCCTGACACAGTGTGCAGCAGAAGTGACCTGTGACTTCTAAGGTGAGGCCAGAAGTCTCTGGGAACTGTCTCTCTAAGCTTCAAGCTGCTGTAAGAAGTCCAAATACTCTTCATGCTGGAGAGGGCCTGTGGAGAGACACATGAGGATGTAGCGACATGTAGCCAGTCCCCAGCGGTCTAGCCCGTAGCCATTGGAGTCACCCTAGCTATGGCTCCAGACATGGTGAGCAGAGATAGGTCTTTTCTGATGTGCCTGTAGACATTTCTGATGCATACACTTATGAAAGATTAGAAAATGGTGGGTTTTTTTTTTAGGGTATGATTTTTTAAAAAATTTAGTCTGCTAGGTAGCTATAGATAACAGGAACAAAACTACTCCTTTATTGAAAATTATTTAGGTTGTGTCCATTTTTTCTCCACTACCAATTATCCTCTATATGTACTTTTTTTTTCATATGTAAGAATTTCTCCAGGATGGATTCTCAGAGATAGAATTGCTAGATCAAAGAGCTATCTTGGGGCACCTGGGTGGCTCAGTCGGTTAAGGTCCAACTCTTGATTTCAGCTCAGGTCATGATCCCATGGGTTGTGGGGTTAGCCCTGCATGGGGCTCCACATTCAGTGGGGAGTCTGCCCCTTCCCCCACTCATAGGCACCTGTGCTCACCTGCGTGCTCTCTCTCTCTCAAATAAATAAATAAATAAATTTTAAAAAAATTAAAAAGAGTTCTCTTCTCTCTCTCTCTTTCTATTTCTTCAGCCTCTGTTTTGATAGCGGTTGGCAAATCTCCCTCCAGAAAGAGCATATGAAAGTGGCCTTTTCCCTTTACCCTCCCAAATGTCTTTGACAACTTTCTTTACCATCTTGTGTTTCTCTTGCGTATCTCTAAATGAAGGAGAATAACTCCTATGCTGCCTTATTCATAGGATTTCAATCAAGAGATCAAAAGTGAAATCTGAATAACACATAATGTCATCTACTGTGATATGGGATTTTGATCCTTTGGGTGTAAAACTCGTCTGACCTCATCTTTGTCCTTTTCCCAAGAAAGCCTATGTAATCCTGTCTTCTTTTTTCTTGCACACACACACACACACACACACACACTCACACACTGTGAATACATATGTGTATCTTATAGGTACAGAGGTACAGGTATATGCACTATGAGCATTCACTATATCAATTTGAATGATTTTACGGGAACAATTAGCAATTCTTGAATTAAATACATTGTAAGAATTGTAATAGAAAATTAAAACTGTGATTGTATTTGTCATGGCCTCTTGTGCTTCTGGGAATAAGCTAATCACCAGCTGAAAACAGGAAATGACTTGTAATACAGAGTATAAAAGTGGATTCATTTTAGGAAATTTATACTTTTGGGGGGTGGGGGCCTAGACAATATTTGCCCATCCAGAAAAGAACACTATCGCCTGAAGCAGACGAATTCAGAATATTGTATACCACATTTCTAGTATAGTTTGAGTAACCACTGCCTTGTTTACATGTGTATATTTCTGAGCTAGTGCTCTGAAAAATTAAAACACCCTATGCAAACTGCTGTTACTCTATTTCCTTGCTCTTGTCTCCCTCCCACCCTTGCAGGGCCAGCTGGGGACTGCTGGGTCTTCCAGGACACTGCTTCCTTAGCTCTCTCAGTTCTTTGATTCATGAATACACCAGGCATTATTGTGTTGCATATCTATTTTCCTCTCCCCTCATTTGATCTCACGGCAACTGATTAAACATTCAGCCTTGCCCCAAATCTTTTCCATGGGTAATAACCTGCATTACATCCCTTTATGTCGGTTTGAAGCCTAAGAAATTCCGCGGGTGAAATTAGAAACTGGCACCCACACCTGGAGGGTAATGAGAGCCCGAAGAGGGTGGCGGGCCACTCCAGGTCGGTAGCTGTCTCAATAAGCAAGGGAACTTACATATGAGGCTTGTCTTAGGCAGCTGTGACATGAGTAGATCTCTGCACCTGCCTGCCAGAATCTTAAAAGTTTATATAGGGGCCTTCACTGAGTTCAGTCATGTATTCAGTCCAGATGGTCTCAAAAACATATTGCTCTCTCAAGGCTGCATCCTTGAAAACAGCCCCCACTGTGGGAGCGGTGGACAAAAGTTATATTCCAAGGACAGGGGAAGAGGTGAGGAGCCTTTGATGGCCCAAGTCCAGCTCTCAGGTCAACTGGCGATCATGTCTTCTTGATGACCTCCTCCAACACTTGAGCATCACGAATCACCAGTTACTAAACATATTTTAAGGAATTAAATATAATATTTAGAAGAAAGTAGACTGATCATGGATTTAGGAAAATCTGCAATAGAAACACATTTGGGAGAAAAAAATGCTTATATTTGGATGAATGAATATAAAAGGATGATGTTTGGTGAAGAATTGACATCACAAAACTCAACAGAATTAATTTTATTTCTGAGATTTTCGGAACTAGAGAGCAGTCTGGCAAGAAGAGAAGGTGTGTTTTAGGTACTTTGACAAGTAGATGCACATGTCTCTATGTATCCACAAGATGACTTTCTTTAGGAAATGGTGGAGTGGTGTGATGGGGAAACAATGCTCTGAAGCTGGGTTGAATGATAAAAAGAAAAGAAAAGAAAAAAAACACATAATTAGTAATCCCAACGACCTATGTTTATGTAGATAAATGTTTTCTACAACATAAGAGTTTTAACTCTTGACTTTGAGGTAATTTTAGACTTCAGAAAAGTTGCATAAGTAGTACAGATTTCAGGTGTGCCCTTCATACAGCTTCCCCCAATGATATCCTCTTACAAAACTATGCGCAATAGTCAAAACTGCGAAATTAACATTGGTACAATCTTGTAATCTAAACTGCAGACCTTATTCAAATATCTGTATTTTATTCTAGAGTTTTCCCTTTTTCTGTCCCTGGATCTAATCCTGATTCCTACACTACATCTAGCTATCGTGCCTCCCTCATCTCCTTATGTAACAATTCCATGGGTTTTCCTCGTCCTTTATGATCTTAACACTTTTGAAGAATACCGGTCAGTTGCTTTACAGGGTGTCCCTCAATTTGAGTTTGTCTGATGTTTTCTCATAATTAGAATGTAGTTTTGCATTTTTGGCAGGAATACCACAGAAGTGATTCTGTGTCCTTCTCGAGTTACCATGTCAGGAGTTTCATGATGATGACGTGGACCTCTGTGGCTTGGTTAAGGTGCTACTTGCTAGGTTTCTCCACTGTAAAATTAATATCTGTCCCCTTCCTTGTTATTAATAGATATCTTGGGAGAGATCATTTGATACAATGCAAATTTGTTTCTCCTCAAACTTTCACCCACTAATTTTAGAATCCATTCTTAGATTTTGTCTGTCTATTACTGTTTTCCTTGTTCTATATTTATTGATTGGAATTTCTCTGTAGAATTATCCCTTCTCCCCCATTTACTTATTCAATCATTTATTTATATCAGTATGGACTCACAGATATTTATTTTTTCTATAAGTTATAGAATATAGAACTTTTCTTCTACAAATTATCCAGTACAATAATTATTTGTTTTTAATTATTTGTCAAAACTACGACATGATTTAAAAGACAGAATAGTATTTTTTAAAAAAATATTTGAGTATTTGAGAGAGAGAGAGAGAGAGTGAATGAGAGCAAGGGAGAGGGGTAGAGGGAGAGGGGGAGAGGGAATCCCAAGCGGACTCCAGGATGTGGGTGGAGCCCCACCCCTGGACCATGAGATCATGACCCCAGCCGAATTCAAGAGTCGGGGGCTTTCTGGGGCTTAACCGACTGAGCCACCTAGGCGCGCCTGACAGAATAATATTTCAATTATATGTATGTACCATGAATTAATCCAATTCTTCGATGTTGGACATTTAGGTTCTTTCAGTTATTTGATACTATGAAGGATTTTTGATACACAGAAATCTTTGAATTTTTATGTATTTTCATAACTTGTTTTCTAACAGAATTATTGGATGTTGGAAAAATTTATACTGGTGGTTGTGATCTTGGCAGTGGAAACTGTCAACATGTCTACACAGAAATCACATGGTCCACACGCTCCACCCAAACTAGTCAGCTGTGAGCTGAGGCAGGAGATCTGGAGCTCAGGGGGACCTCTGCCGGCAGGGTCAGGTAGCTCAATTGTCAATAGAAGAACACGTAACAATAAAGTTATTGAAGTTGAGAAAGAAACTTCCGGTAGGGGCATTTCTATTTCCGTCGGGGCCTATATTCTTCGCCCGCTTCTTCTATATCCCAACCGGAAATATTTGTACCCCGTTTAGAGCCACGTCTATCCTGGCTTCGGTCCCGCCCACATACACTGCCGAAGCCTTTCCGGGGTCAGGTTATTCCGCTCCGCCCCGCCGCCGGTGCCTTGCTGGAAGCTCTGGCTGCCCCGGAAGTGGCCCGGGCCTCTCCGTCGGGGTCCCCACCACCCCGCTGCTGCTGAGGCCCACAGGGGCGGCGGCAATGGCAGAAGCAGCGCTCCTGCTGCCGCCTGAGGCGGCGGCAGAGCGGGACGCTCGGGAAAAGCTGGCTCTCTGGGATCGGAGACCCGACACGACGGCGCCGCTGACCGACAGGCAGATGGACTCGGTGCTGGAGCTGAAGGCGGCGGCAGAGAACCTGCCCGTTCCGGCCGAGGTGAGGTGATGTGCTGGAACCGGGCTGGGGCGGCAAGGAGGCGAGGCTGGGATGCTTCTCGGGCGCGTCCGCGGACCCCGGCCTTGCAGACTCCTGCCCCGGGGGCTCTCCTCCCTCCTCCCCGGTCACGGTGGCGGCTCGGGTGGTAGAGGCTCCCTCACCTTCCCGGGCTGTCAGGCCTTGCACTGCCGGTGACCGCCGACTCTACTCTCGCGGGGACAGCTCCGGGGGCGTCCAGTGGCTGGTGTTGGCTGGCACCCAGCCCTCCGCCTGCGGCGTGGGATGGTTGGCTGGGAGCCTTGCTCTGAGTGTCTTGCCCCGGGTGTCCCTGCTGTCAGCTGAGGCTTATTCCTGCCGCCCACCATCTCCCAGGAGAGGGCATCGAACCCGGAGAGCTTTGCTTCAGGACAACCTTCTTCCTATTGGTATTCGTTTACCACCTTAATGAATAACCCAGCTTCCTTTTTCCATGGTGGCACTTGGAGAGACAAAACTTGATCCTGAGTGGCGGTTTCATTCATCGCACATTGAGCAGTGAGCTCTCTATCAAGTGCAGGTTATGGGAGATTGATTTATCTGACGTATAACAGAGCCGTAAAAGTGAATTTTCTTTGAAAGCTGGGTCAGTTCATTATTAGGTAACGCTGGTTTTCGGTGTTAGTGTCGACGTTTTTAATCTTTATTAAAATACTATGTATATTACCGTTTGTGTGATTCAGCTCAAGCAGTTACAATACCAAGAAGTACATCTTATGAATTGTCTTATGTTTGACAAACTTTTTTCTGATTTTGAGGGCCAGGTTTAGGATTATTATTTTATTAATGATGGTTATTTTTTATGCTGGAAGCACTCCTTGTACACGATTTGGAATTGTGTCCAAAGGCAGATTGTTTTTAGAGACTTAAAGTTATTTTTTCTACCCTTAAATTTTAGAGGTTGAGAACTTTGATTTGAAAGTTCACTTTCACTGTTAGGTGCTCTGCCATAAAGTGCAGATGTTCTTTCTTGGGTTTCTCTGTTGACCTGTAGGATGCTATGCTGAAATAAAGAAGGAAACAGGTGTAAATTTCTTTGGCTTGGCTCTCAACGTCTTTTATGCTCTGAATAAATGAAGCTGTTTGCTCTAGAAATGTTCCAGTCTGTTTATAATTGATTTGGTGCCTGTTAGGGAAGCAGGATGCTTGGACATCGAAGCACCTGTGGCAAACAGTCCACAAGAAAAGTAACCCAATTTGTTCTTATTATCTTAGCTTATAAACTATTATTATTCTCAATGAACATAAAGGAGAGGGTTTGGAGGAAGTAAATGGAATCTTTCATTTTCACCCCATTTTTTCCCCATATTTTTGCAGTATAATGCCCACATTAACCTTATGCAGTCATTTAGCATACATTATGTGCCTTCCCTGGGCTAGGAATTGAGGATAGAAGGATAAGAAAATCAAGATCCCTAGTCTCATGGAGCTGATAATTGTGATCATGAGCTTGTAAAAAAGAACAAGGTAAGTTCAGACAGTGATCCACGATATAAAGAAAATAAAACAATATAGTGTGACACAAAGGAATGAGGTGTGCTCTGGACAAGGAAGGAAGCTTAAGAAAGTGACAGTCTGAGGTGAGAACTCATGGTGGAAAACAAAATGCCAGCCTTGCAAAAACTAGAGAAATAACCTTCCAGGTGGAGGAAAAAACAATGGAAAGTCATGGGTGGGAGATGAGCTTGAAAGTTCAGGCGTTCAGTGAGGGTATTCTAGTATAGGCAGCATAGGTATTGGATTCCTACAAGAATGAAATTACTTTTATTTACCTGTTTGGGATCTTTCAGAGGGATCATTGTTTTTCAGCTGTGTATAGCCTTCCTTTCCCTTTACTGAAGTATTTATATGACTGGTGGGAACATTGAAAATGAATTCTTTATCTGTTACCACTGTTACCACTGGTGCTGAAAAAGAATGCCTCAATTTTTATTTTGTCTAGTGTATCCGTAAAGGGTTTTCTGTCGTGTTTCACAATTTTCACAAGATTAATTACTTCCTGAACAACTGGAACTGAGCAGGTTAGTTGAATAGCAAAAGGCCAGCTAATGCTTCAGTAGATATTATAAAGCTGTTAACTTCTTTGGAAAATAGCTTTCTGTTTTATAAAGGGGAACTGATCTTATCTTGGAAAGAAGTTGTATCTTTGTGTGTGTGTGTGTGTTAGATAAAAGAATTTGCAGTAGAATATTAGGTAGACTGGTTTCTTGTAGCCAGGGCAAATTTTTTAGTAGTGAGGGCCTTTTTCTTTCTGCTGAACTTAGTAGTTCTTGATAAATGCTACAATAATTGATCATGAAATTTACCTGAAATGTACTGTGACAGTTGTTTTCCTAAAGGCGGTGTGTTCTTTATATATTTAACTTCTTTGGGCCTGTTTTCTTCTTTATAATAGTACTCACCTGTTTGATGGGGAGTTGTGAAAATTCAATGGAATCATGTATGTAAAGTGCACACGGCAAGCAGCCTGGTGGTAGTATATGGTTTTTCCCCCCAAATGACTAATAACTTGAGAATAGATTAGAATTTTGTGATCCTGAGCGGGTATAGCTGTCACTCAGACCAAAGGCAAGAAAAGAAGAGGTTAAGTGCCTTGAGGAAGGTTCTGGGATTCCATTTATACCTCTTCAATAGTTTGCTCCAAAGAGAGAAAGTAACATCAAGTTTCATTTAGGGAATGAATTACTTAGATTATGAAAGTGATATTCTCTAACCCAGAACTGTGCAAGAAGTAAAGTTTGGGAAAGAAAGGTGTATTTGTTTTTTTTCCTGGACCTGCTTAGCTGGTCAGGTAAGGTTGATAGTTTATGGTAATTATTATTTAAGATGTTAACGTACCATTTGCATAAACTGTATAGTAGCTCTCTAGTCCTGCCAATTAGGAACCTAAATCTGTTCTCTTCTCTCTCTAGTGGTAAATATCTGCTCCATCTGGAACAGTGTGAGTGAGCCAGAGGACTCAGGCGTGAATGAGTGAATGAGAGCTGGTTTATATATTTATTTTTTTAAGTCATTTCTACACCCATTGTGGAACTCGAACTCATGACTCCCAGATCAAGCGTTGCATGCTCTACCAACTGAGCCGCCCAGGAGAGCCAGGAGTGAATGAGAGGTCAGAACAGGAAAGTTTGTGACACCACCACACCTCTTCTTGATTTTTCTTTCTATTCCAGGTGCTTTGAGAAAAGAAGATAGCTGAGCAAATGTACCTAATGGGGGCATTTTCTCATACTCTTTTAAAAAGCAACTTGTTTTGTTTCTATAAAAAATTACTTCTTAAAAGTGTTCAGCGTAGCTTCTCTTTTACTTGGTTTGAGAGAAAATGGTTTTGTATTAGTGAGATCAAGGGAATTGGACAGGAAGACTCCTGCTTCTGATATTTAAACGTCTTTATGCAGGGCACCTGGGTGACTCAGTTGGTTAAGCTGCTGCCTTTGGCTCAGGTCATGATCTCAGGGTCCTGGGATCGAGCCCCACATGGGGCTCCCTGTTCAGCGGGGAGCCTGCTTCTCCCTCTCCCTCTGCCTGCCACTCACCCTGTTTGTGCTCTCTCTCTCTGTCAAATAAATAAATAAAATCTTTAAAAATAAAATAAAAGTCCTTATGCTTGAAAAGTAGTATTTGTACATAAGGTAATCAAATAGAATGCTTTTTCATATATTCAAATTATCATGTTTACTCACAACATTTAGACTATAGACTATATCTGGAGAATCTACCTTCTCCAGTATCTAGAGTTTTCCTATGGTTTTGTTTTCTAAAGTAAATTAGACGATAAATATTTTTTTGGTTCAAGATAACAGACTGAGCACATGTGTATGACACCCTTGGTCCTTTTGACATGATAGTTATATTTGTGTGGCACTCTGAAAAGACAGTATCAGTGAACCTGTAGTTTTGGTAAATTTATGGAAGCTAGGAAGAAAGTACTACCATTTAAAAAATCTTAAGACTTAATTATAAAACAAAGTATAAATATTACTAATTTTGAAGGTCTAAAAAAGAGATGGTATAAATGACAGGATTTGAGATTAAATGTAGAGGAAAATATTGGGGATACTCATTTCTTCATTTTACTTAGTGGGGACCTCAAATTGATGAATTGAGTGAAGACACTGCTATAAATCTGTGTTTTAGAGGGGCGCTTGGGTAGCGCAGTCATTAAGCGTCTGCCTTTGGCTCAGGGCATGATCCCAGCGTTGTGGGATCAAGCCCCACATCAGGCTCCTCTGCTGGGAGCCTGCTTCTTCCTCTCCCACTCCCCCTGCTTGTGTTCCCTCTCTCGCTGGCTGTCTCTCTCTGTCAAATAAATAAATAAAATCTTTAAAAAAAAAATTGGGAGCTTTAAAAAAAAATCTGTGTTTTAGAGTTATGGGGTAATCATCAAAAATATAAAAAATGGTTAAATTGGCTAAAAGTGGAGACTGGGGGAAGGATTTTACTTTTCCGTTACAACTCTCTTGATGATTTAGAATAAAATTATGTTCATGTGTTTTGAATAATTTCTATAAGGGAAGATTAATAAAAATTGCAAATTATCTCTTTCATTCCTTCTTAAGTTCTTCATTCTGCCCTCAAATTCCTTATAAGAATTTCTCAATTATAAACACTGGTGTTGCCTTAGAGAAGAACAGTTGGAAGGATGGAGGAGGAGGAAGACTTAGTTTTTACTTAAATAATGATTCTGTACTCCTGGACTTCTAAAATAATGGGCCTGTTATAGTTTAATGACAGACAGTTACGAATTTAAAGTGAGAGAGTAAAATCCATACTCTGTTGAGAGACAATTGAAAATGATGCATATTAAATGTAAAAGGCAAAATGTGTATAGCATACTATTTTTCAGGTTAAAAAGGTACACTTCCCTTGTATATACATAGGCTATCGAAGGAAGGAGTCATGGGAAACTAGTAACTAATAGCTTCTGAGGGAGGAACTGGATGGTTGGAGAATGGTCCAGGGAAAGGGGGCTTTCACTGAATGTTGGTTAAATTTTGTAACATGTGAATTTATGATATTTTCAAGTAACTATGTTTAAAAGGACTGCTAAGTATATTATAAATGATTCTGGAAGAAGAGGAATTTTACTTTTTATCTGTAATTTGTGGTATATTGCCAAGTGGTATCAGAATTATGTGGTTTAAGACCTCATAAATTCTGATAGGAGAATATGATTATTATGTTTTCATTTTGCAAAACCATGTATGTGGTATCACAACCAGAGTTTTGACATTGATTTACATGACTTTTAAAGATACATTTAAGATCTTTTTTTTCAAAGGGATTGAATTAAGGATAGATATAGGTCTTGGTGGTATCGAAGGACTGAATTTTGCTAGGTCCTCTCTGCGTTTTCAATATTTCAAATGAATGCCGTAGTGTTTACAACATATTTCTTTAATTAGTCACAGTCTACCTTTAAATATTATATTACTTCATGTGTGAATAAGAACCTCACATAGTATGCTCCCAATTCTTCCTTTCTCTTTTTTGGGCTATTGTTGTCATGTATTTTACTTTCACATATGTTTTAAACCCATGATACGTCGATACTGTGTTTGCTTTTGACCTTTATCTGAGTGATTAAAAAATTTAAAAAATTGTCATATGTACCTTTATTTTAGCCATGTCTGGAGCTCTTTAGTTGTTTGCTTTGTTTTGTTTTTAAGATCGAGGTTCCCACCTGGTATTTATGTTCTATCTGCTTTTGAAGAACTGCCTTTAACATTTCTTGTAGTACAGGTCTGCTAGAAATGCATTCTCTCAGCTTTGTTTGAACAGTTTCTATTTCCCTTTCTTTTAAAAAAGCTTTCTAGATAAAGAACTCTGGATTGACAGTTTTTTCCTTTTATCACTTAAAAGATTTGCAAACTTTCTGAAGAGAAGTCTGCTGTAATTCTGCATGTAAAATCTTTTCTCCTTCATCTGCCAAGATTTTCTTTTTAATTTTGTATTTTGGAAGTTTGAATATAATGTGTCTAGATGTGCCTTTGTGTGTGTGTGTGTGTGTGTGTGTGTGTGTGTGTGTGTATTCCGTTTGAGATTCTCTGAGCTTCTCAGAACTGTAGTTTGGTGACTTATTATTTTTGGAAAATTCTCAACTAAAATATTTTTTCTACCCTATTCTCTCCTTTTGGGATTCACATTATACATATAATAGATGATTTGATACCATCCGACTGTTTTTGGATAGTGTGTTCAGTTTGTATTTTCCCACTCTGCTTCCCTGTGTCGTGTTTGCTGTTGGGTGATTATATTGACTGTCTTCAATCACTGATTCTTTAGCTGTGTTGCGTGCACTGATGAATCCATTGCAGCAGCCCCCTCCCCGGCTTTCTTTTACCTTAGCCGAATATCCCTGTTCTTTCTGGTATGTTCTTCAAATCTGAGCCTGATGCACATCTCCCTCCCCTTTTCCCTTTTAGGTATTGTGTAAACATTGATGATAGAATTTTATGTTTGAATTTTTTTTCAATATTTTATTTATTTATTTGTCGGAGAGAGACAGAGCACAAGCAGGGGAGTGACAGGCAGAGCAGGCAGAGCAGGCAGAGCAGGCAGAGGGAGATGAGGCTCCCTACCGAGCAAGGAACCTGATGTGGAACTCGATCCCAGGACCATGGGATCAGGACGCAAGCTGAAGGCAGACAATCAACCCATTGAGCCACCCAGGTGTCCCATATGTTTGAATTTTGTCACAGTCTGTTCAAAAAGAACTACGTATTATTCCTAATGAGATATAATTTTATAAAAATAGCTTATGGACTGTTCTGTTCCCAAGAAGCATTCTAGATTCTGATTTATAGATTTACTTACTTTGTTGCTCATAAAAAGAAGTAGTAATAATATGGTGAATACCAGTAGCTCAGATTTATTGTGTTTACTGTCTGGCAGGCATTATGCTAAGTACATGTAGTATTGTCTCTGGTGGGTTGTCTCCCCCTCTCCAAGGAGCCTGCTTGTTGTTGGTAATTGGGCAACTTCCACAGAGCAGGAGCCCTGGGACTCTGCACAGCTTCTCTGCCTCCGGACTCAAAACTGGAATTGAAATGAAACAGAGGCCCTTTTACCTTCAGAACCCTTGGTGGCAGCACACAGTTGCTGGTGATACTTAAGACTCAAGGTAGATTCTCACAGGATTTGAGAAACTTCGTTCTTACTGTGTCCTTTTATACTGAGGTGTTATGTCACCATTCAGGAAGAATTTACTTGCATAAGTGATGACCTAATAAGATGTATTTACATATACCCACTACCTCGTGGCTCTTGAGTTAGACCCATTTGTGGCGAGAAGACAGATCGAGGACCTTCCTGAGCAGTTTTTTTGTTTTGTTTTGTTTTTGGGTCTGCAGCTTCCTAGCAGCGTAAGAAGCCTGTTTTCCCACACCTGTGTTTCCCCCCTCCCACAATGGCTTCATGATACAGATACTGGAATTCTTTTTTTTCTTTTTAAGATTTTATTTATGTGAGAGAGAGAGAGAGCAAGCACGAGCTCGCGAGCGCATGATGGGGGAGGGGCAGAGGGAGAGGGAGAAGCAGACTCACCACTGAGCAGGGAGCCTCATATGGGGCTTGATCCCAGGATCCTGAGATCATGACCTGACCAACCCAGGCACCCCAGATACTGTAATTCTTATTTTATAGAAAAGAAATTGAGGATTAGAAGTATTAAGTAATTTGCCCATGGTCACACTGCTTATACGTGAGCAGGAGCAGAGTTCAAAGCAGGCTGCGCTATAAGGTGCTTTACCATACCAGAGGGTATGGCTCCACTTGAACTCAGGTATAAAAACGCCTATTTTTAAAGGGTTGTATTTCTAAATTAGTGATGGCGCATTGTGCATCTAGCTTTTTTTTTTAGTTTTGAAGATCAAATACTATCTTCAGATGAAAGTTTATTATCTAAGAAACAGATGGGGGCAATTTCCTAAGGCCCTGGGTCAAGATTTTATACAGGTGGGCCTTAAATGTTATGTCCTAAGGGCTAAAAACTGGAACTGAAATGAAACAGCCCCTTTTTAACTTACCCTACAGCCACACTCCGTTTATTGTAGGTCTAAAAATAGGATGTTTGTGTGACTATAGGTAAATTAACACATGGACTATCTTTAGTAGTAGAGAACTAGAAACTATTGTAGGTCTGATGGCGTCAAAGTGAGGCCTTGTAGGTGGGGCTCTTCTGAAACTGATAGGAAACTCTGAAATTCTTTCTACCCAGTTGTAATTTCAAAATTTGTCACCAAGAAGGTGTGCGTGAAGTGTGCCAGTGGTAGAAATGGCAGAAGGAGATAATTGATAGTTATTGATAATTGATGTGTTGATAGTTAATTCTTGGGTGTAATTTATTTTCTATTAGTGCACATTAATCAGGCCAAGCTTTTTTGTTAGATCCTGGGAAAGGCAAGCTACTTTCAACAGCATACAGGTTTTTGCCTGTGGTGCCAGTTCACAAGAGGTTCAAGTAAGAAAATGTGTGTTGATGAGCACAGATTCACGCCAGTATTAGAAAGGTAACTCAAAAATAATACTTTACTAGTGGTGTGATACCAGTATGACATTCGTATTTTGAGACTAACATTTAATAGAAAGAGCCTAGTTGTATTATTATATGGCATTTATTTACCTCAAATGATTTAATAGAAAACATTCCTTTCTCTTTCAAAGCAGTGAGATGGAATAACAGTCTTGATTTTAGAGAATTTTCAAGTTATTTAAATATTTTTGTGGCTTTTCTTTTGAAGCTTCCAGTTGAAGATTTGTGTAGTATAACATCCCAGTCGCTGCCCATTGCACAGACTTCAGTAGTACCCGAATCTACAGAAGACATTCTTTTGAAGGGTTTCACTTCCTTAGAAATGGAAGAAGAGAGAATTGAAACTGCACAGCAGGTGAATGGCAGTGTTGTTTCTAAGGATATTTGATTATTCTAATATCTCAAGACAGGGTAATAAAAATGTCCTAATTAAAAGTTCTGAACATTTGAAACTCTAGTTAACATCAGATCTTTCTAGAACAATCTTGATTTTGTGTTAGCTGTGGCTGTTTTTTAAGTGTTTTAAATTAACCTATTACCCAATTATACTTGAAATACAGATAAAAATATGATATTCCAAGTTGGATGTTGGTAGCTAGTCATTAGGATTTTAATATTTCATGCACTTTTGACTTCCCACAGTGTATGTTTATGTTAATGTGTCACCCACCCAGCGTGCGTGTGTGTGTGCACATACTCGCACATGCGCGCACGCACATCTCTGCTTGTTGCTGTGTAATTTTCTTTTAAGAATCTAAGTAGTCTCTTCAGATGAATCCTTATAGTTATTTTTCAGTAATTTATATGTGTAGTCTTCCTTTGATTTTTATTTATTCCTAATTACAAAACTAAATGTATAGCAGCTTCTTCTGCCACTTCCCTCATCTCTTTCTGCCCTGTAAAAATCAAAGCCTAGGCATTTACCGAGTAAAACAAAAAGCAAGCATGCTGAATTGCATATGTAGTAAGTCAAGAGGCAGTGCTGCAAAGTGAAATAGAGCTCCACATTTTGAGTTAGGCCAGCCTGGATCTGAAAATCACCTGCATTACTTACCACCTTTGTGAGTTTAGGCAAATTGCTTATTATCTTAGGCTTTTAGTTTTCTAATCTGTAAAACAAGCATGATTGTATACCCATCTCATGGGATTTTTCTGAAAATTAAATAAGATAATGCATATAGTGTACGGCAGGCACACAGTCAATGTTAGTAAATGATAGCTAAGGTACTTGGCAAGCCTTGTATCTTGGGAGAATAAAGCACACCCTTGACTTCAAATCCCACTTGCGAGTTATAGAAGATAGTCTTGTGCTGTGTCAATGAACTTATTTGGACTATTTGAAAAAAAAAAGTCATCTGGGCTAAATTTGTACTTACGTATCTCTCTTTAAATTTTTTAAAAAACCGGTATATTGAGTTATAATATATACACAATAAAATGTACTCATTTTAAGTATATCACTTGATGAGTTTTAACAAGTGTAACTACCACCATGATGAAGATATAAAACATTTCCATCGTCCTTTATTAAGGTCAATCTTCTCCATATCTTTTTAATAATAGAAATTTTTCATGACATTGGTGGGCAGGGCCAGAACTCAAACCCAGGTTTAGCTGATAAAAAAATCCATGTTCTTAAACCACTCTGTTATATTATTTCAGTTTATATTTTTTCATTCTTATTAGATAACATTAATACGTTTACCCAAAAACCCTAAGTTATCCCTTCAAATTGAGCAAAGTAGCAAATACACATTAGCCTCTTTTGAAGGAATATATATTTTTTTACATATTGTATCTTTAATACTCCTTGTTTGACTCTGGATATAGCTAGTGTTTTTAATATTGTTTGCTTTTTCTAGCATGTAGGTATTGATGTGGAATTAAATTGTTATCCCCTGGTTAAAAGTAATTATTAATGTCTCAGCCCCAAGCAATAAGACTTAGATAGTGTCTACCCTTTTGACTTGCTGTTTATCATGTAAGCACTTTTCATTTTTTCTGTTTTAGTTTTGTTGACAATATAATACTCTTTATTTTTCCAGTTTTTCTCATGGTTTGCAAAGCTACAAACTCGGATGGATCAGGATGAAGAAACTAAATATAGGTATGTGGTTCTTGAGTTTGTTGGCTATCCTGATTTTTAAATCACAGTCATCTGCGGCATTTCATAATCGGAACTAAATGAAGGTACAAAGAAAATTCCAATAGCAATATTTTCTTTAAAAAGAGGTAGAGAGGAGTTGTGTGATTAAAAAAATAGTTATATCATAATTAATAGGTGAGGAGGTACAGACATTGGTTTTTAGATAACTCTAGAAAGGCTTGGGGTCAAGTGGGAATTTTACAGGAACTGTAAGAGGTGTTTGTTGCTTTTCTTTAGAAGTAGAGACCCAAGAGATTTTAGGGGTGCCCATCTGGACTGGGAGTAACTATGTTGTTCTGTTTGTGTATATTGATAGCATGGAAGAAATGATGGTGCATAGTTTCTAGCTGATTTGGGGACTGTGGTTTGAGTAACTGCATTTATTTAACATTTATTAAGTGACTGCTATTGCTAGGTAATGTGTTAGGCTCTTTGATACATGGTTCCACTTAATCTTTATAGCAGCTGTGTGAGGAAAGATATTATTTTTCCCATTTTACAAATGTGCAAACTGAGGCCTGAAAGTTTTAAGTAACTTGCCTAATGTCATAGAGACTTGGGCAGAGCTGGGGCTTGTACTCAGGTCTTCTAATTCCAAGTCCAGAATTCTTTCCATGACATCACACCATCATGGGATTTTTGGCATTAAGTGATCTGAGAGATTGACCTACTCCATACCTTGGCATGGCCCTAGTGTCCTAGTTTTTGAAAGTTGAGACAGTGATTTGTTGCCTTACATGTGAAAAGCCAGCTTTTGGCTTCAGGGCTCTTTCCTTTTGTTGCTTATAGTTGCAGTGATTTCCCTCTAAATTCTTGAAAAAGGTGTTAACATACTGTTTGAATATGATAAGCTTTAGTGAATGGTCAGACTTCTTTCCTGAAATTCAAGCATTTGGGGAAAAATGAGACTTTGTTGTTTATTGACTCTGCTTATTGGGGGAAAATATTATTGCCAATCCCCTTTTGGTTCTGTTTTCTAGACAGATGAGGGATTACTTGTCTGGGTTTCAGGAGCAGTGTGATGCTATATTGAATGATGTAAACAGTGCTCTTCAGCATCTGGAATCATTGCAGAAACAGTATCTTTTTGTGTCCAATAAGACAGGGACCCTACATGAAGCCTGTGAACAGCTCCTAAAAGAACAGGTAATTTGCAGAATGGGAGAGGGTTAGTGATTATATTTAATATTTTATTTTTAAGTAGATGAATAGAATTTAGTTGTAATTTCTTTAATGTCTCCAAGTATATATTGAACTCTGCTCCAGATGAGGCCTTGTGTTAAGCATGCACATTGTTACATTGTCAGGCTGTTTTTTATTTTAAATAAGCTTACATTTGTGAAGGGGCAAGGCAAGCTTTCCTAAGCTTTCCTACGTTTTGAACTGTTATATCTCAGCACAATTTCAGAGTGAAGAGAATACATTGGTTTGCTCTGTGCAGTCTTTACTATTGACACTTTTCAAACAAGCACAGTGATTGTAGTAATGGTGGGGTTTATGAAAAGGTGAACTGATCTAGATTGCAGTTAAATTTATGATTTAAAGATAGAACATTTAAGTTACTTTGAGTTTTCTCTGTGTATTTTGTGTGTTTTTTTTAAAAGGCAATAATTGTTTTATAAAAGATATGTAAGTTGCTGTACTAATCATTGCTTATTAGTTCATAATTGCAGAAATCTTTTAACATTAGTCTGAAATTTTATGTCTCACATAAATGTGTCCGTCTGTTATAAATCTATTCAAAGTAATTTTGAGACTGGAGCGTTGATTCTTATGTTCTTACACTGATTCTTTTTCTTTTAAAAAATGCAAGTCGGAACTTGTTGATCTGGCTGAAAACATTCAACAAAAGCTTTCCTATTTTAATGAATTGGAAACTATTAACACAGTAAGCATGTTTTTTTACTTTATGTAAAGTTAATGACCTTATTTTGTATTACCCTTTCTGAATATAATCTTTAAATTTATAAATTGGCCTGAGTGATATTTGAACTTAATAGTTTGCTTGCTGATAGATATTCCTCTTAGTACCCGATGGAGATATCATTACCAGTTCAGATTTTTTTCAAATATGATTTAAGTAGTAGTTCTTAAGTTATATTATTGTTACTAAAATCTGTCAGTTACCACTTACAGTGGTTACCACTTACAGTGTCTTATTTGTAAGCTGTGAAGATTGAAAGAAGGAATATTAAATTTTAAATCTTGCTGTGTTTGTGCTATTATTAGTAATCAAAACATTTTTTAAATTAATCTCATGTTTAGTTTGAAGTATAGTCCTTATAATGCATGCTTGTATCCCAAAGTAATAGTCTCATTTAAAACTGCTGTGTAAATTATATTCCTATGTTTTTCTGGCTCATAAATTAAACATAATTACTACATATAAATTATTAAAATTATTAAATTAATCATAATTATTATGGGTTACTAGGAGCTAGTTAACAATGGAATACAAGGAAATCATTCATTGCCAAGTTGTCAAGATAAGAAATAATTGGCTGGTTTTTTTTACATTTTTACATACATTACTTGTATTCATTAAAGACGTATGTTATATAGTTTTATGTATTCTAATGTGTAATTTTATATATTAAGTACTAAATATTTGTTATATATTACTTGTATTTATACTTATATTATTATTACTTGTATATATTTTTATATACATTTACTTATATTTTACTTATATGTTTTACTTTTGTAATATGACTGCTAAACATGGTATGACTGCTAGTTAATCCTTTAACTTTGAGAAAATCAGCAGCGTTTGAAAATAGGAAATTTGTGTTTGTTATAAAGTACTAGAAAATAGGAAATCTAGGTAGTTAATATGTTATTTTAGTATAACATTGTATAATGGGGTAATATAAATATTTGTTAATTTATAAAGAGCCCCCTTAAAGCTCATTAGGAATAAACTGAATTAAATCAGTATTTTTTTTTGTCCTTTATTATTACACATGGGCTATATTTGAGGATATTTTGGTGATTTTTAAAATGTAAAGATATTAGTATG
This sequence comes from Ailuropoda melanoleuca, assembly GCF_002007445.2. NCBI lineage: Eukaryota > Metazoa > Chordata > Mammalia > Carnivora > Ursidae > Ailuropoda > Ailuropoda melanoleuca. The sequence continues at coordinate 86,183,729 of NC_048224.1, read as the reverse complement.
ACTATGTTATAGCCTAATGGGAAATATGTTAATTCTAATACATAATTTTCAACTTTTGTCTGTATATTTTTTGTGAATTAAAATTTTTTTTTTCCTTGAAGAAATTGAATTCTCCTACGTTGTCTGTTAATAGTGAAGGATTTATACCTATGCTGGCCAAGTTAGATGATTGTATAACATATATCTCATCACATGTAAGTCATGGTATTTCTGTATATTTTTAAGAAATCTTAATGTCCCTATTGTATCATTTCTTATGCTATACAGTAATTATTTCTTTTGAAGGGAAAAATGTATCTGTAATATACTTGAAGAAAGACTGTAGTAAATTCTTAGTTGTTGTCAGTAGTGATGTAAAAAAAAGTACTTTGAGTTGCTGAGACAACCCCTGGAATAGAAAGAGGTCTTTGTTGACGCAGTTTTATCCCACCTAAAATGATGTGTAATTTTTAGGCTGTTGACTTCCTGTTGTTTTAGATACTTCTTTGGAAACAAAAAGTGTTACTTGGGAAGAAATAAAGGAATAGGCCCTTTGATTTAATCACCCTCTTTCTATCCCCCAAGGATTTATAACTGTACAGGTTTCCCCCACTACCTGAAAGTAGAATGTTCTATGAAACCTTTTGTAAGCCAATAATGGCATGAAGTGAAGAAGCAGTTACCATTTCAGGAAAGTGAAAATCCTTTTTGGATTTCTTTTGGTTAGTGAAAACAGGTACTATTGTAGGTCTTTTGTAAAAATCAAGTGGCATAAAGTGAACTTTTCGTTGGGCAGGTGTGAGGGAGTGACAGCCTGTATTTGTCTTTGCCAAGCTTATGATCTGTATAAGACCATTAAAGGGCAGGTTTGTTTTCATAGTTTACTCTGTGTATGTTTGTTTCCTCTTTGTAAATCTTTCCCTTTCCTTTATAGCCAAATTTTAAAGATTATCCTGTATATTTGCTGAAGTTTAAGCAATGTCTTTCTAAAGCTTTGCACCTTATGAAGACATACACTGTGAACACACTACAAAACCTCACAAACCAGTTATTAAAAAGGGTGAGTTAACTGGTGAAGTGTTTTTTTCTTTTCTTTTTCTTTTTTAATTCATTTATCTTCCATAATCTAAGTGTGAGATTAGTAATTAGTAACTATAAAAACTTTTTTTTTTTACCTTTTGTTAAATAAGAATATGCATCAGCTTTACTTGTAATAGAAAAAAGGCTGTATTATATCTGTCCATCAGAATCTTATTTTCAAAGAATATTTAATAGTGTGAGAAGTACTCACTACTATATGGTAAATGATAAGATTCGAACTATTTGTCACTTAAAACATTTTCTTATCTAATTCATGAAAATATTGGAAGGAAATACACCAGAATGATTAAAGTGGTTCTATCTTAGTGGTGGGATTACATATGATGGATACTTTGAATTTGTTTCTTTATGTATGGCGGATAATTTTCTGTGTTTAGCAGATGTATTTTTATTGAGTGCCTTCTCAGTGCTTGGCATTGTACTGGGAACCGTACAGTAGTGAGAAGGAGCCAGCAAATCCCCTGCGCTCATGGAGCTTATATTCAGGAGAAGTAATCAGTGAAGAAGGAAACAAACAAATTGATCAATTACAGGTGGAGTGAGCAAGCTATGTGGAAATTGAGCACAGTGTTATGTTAGATAATTACGAGTAGAGCTAGCTAAGATGGTTATTGAACACATTTCTTTCATAAGAAAATCATAAAGATTATGCATTTTATTTTTTAAGCTCACTTTCTAAAGAACATGGAATGTCTTCTTGAACTTTCAGTTAAAAGCCACTGATTTTGGGGTTGCAGTTTACTGTTCACATTGCTCTTGGCTGATATGAAGGCCAGACTATAATTTATTCTCTTTTGTAAAATTTTTAATAAGTTTACAGACTTAATACCTAGTTAGTACTAGCACCTACTGTGTACTAGTAGCTAGTGCTTTACCGTTGAGTTGCATAAAACCTTTGTGAGTACATGTTTTTGGTTTTTTTAAAGATTTTATTTATTCATTTGAAAGAGAGAGCACAAGCAGGGGGAGTGGGAGAGGGAGAAGCGGGCTCCCCCTGAGCAGGGAGCCTGATGCGGGGCTCCATCCCAGGACCCTAGGATTACGACCTGAGCCAAAGGCAGATGCTTGACCAGCTGAGCCACCCAGTTGCCCTTTATGAGTGTATGTTATCACCATTTAACAGATACACTGAATCTCAGAGAGGCCCAGTGATTTGGCCAATATCCTACTGTTAGTAAGTGACTGAGTATGAATTTGAATTCAAGTGTGTTTAGTACCAAAGTTCATGTAACATAGTGTAAATTTTAATTATAAAGAGGAAGGAGATGACAGCACCATGTAAATATTTCTCATTTGTAGCAATAATACTAATATGTAATCTCTCTTTGAGATTTTTCCTGCTAAGCTTTTCGTTGGTATATAGGCCAAGCAGTAGCTGTTTGAAATGGTTGGTGTCACATTTTCTGAATAATTATTTGTTCGCTAATTATCTTCCTTCCCTCTCCTCCCCCATGTCTCTTTAGGATCCTTCATCTGTACCTAATGCAGACAATGCCTTCACATTATTTTATGTGAAATTTCGAGCTGCTGCTCCCAAAGTCAGAGTAAGTCTACTGACATAAATAGGATATTACTGTGAACTTCATTTAGCTAGCCCTTTTGAAGTTCTACTGTATGTTAGGCCCTTTGCGTATCCCAGGAAATGAACACTAATGAAAGGTAGGCACTGTCCTTCCACATAACCTTCGTGATGTCTTAAGAGCACAGCGCAGAAAATACTTGGCTCTTCCTGTGATGCTCAGGGAAGGATTCTAGATGGAAGTGGTATTTGAGCTTAAAATGCTCAGTGGACTGGATGGAATTAATGAGGGTGTTTTATACAGAGAGAACAGGAGGTATAGGGATGGTTGTAGAGACATATATTTTGGGAGAACTTGTAACTTGTTATGATCAAAATACAGGACATTAATAGGGTGCAGTTGGGCAAAAAGACAGGAAAGATGGCAGGGATCCTTTCACAAGGGGTATCACGTGTCGTGCTAATTCAGGAAAAGTGGACAGCTAATGAAGTATTTTATTGTATATATTTATTTATTTTAAAGATTTAGTTAGAGCAAGCAAGTGAGGGGAGGGGTAGAGGGAGGCAGAATCTCTAGCAGATTCCCTGCTGAGTTCGGAGCTTGACATGGGGCTCTAATTAGTGAAGTATTTTAAAGAGGAAAATGATTTGGTCACATCTACCAATTCTTTCGATTAAGGATGCACTAGGAAGAAAGGATTATAGTGAAAAGAGATTTGAGACAGGGAGGCCTGATTAACAAGGAAGATTTTGCAGTAGTCCATGGGAAATAGGGGTTGATAAGGTGTTGGTAGTATATTCTTGAGGTGGGGAACATGTGCCTTCTTTATTCTCCTTAGCAAGTGCCTGGTACATAAAGGAATGCACTAAATATTTATCTTGATTAAGTGATTGGAAATGGAGGGTGCAGAAAGTAGATATAAGTGTTAATATTTACACATTTAATATATCCAAGATAAAGTTGACTGGAGCTGGTACATGTATCTTTTTTTCTACTCATTGTGAAGATACTAGAAAGAGTAGTCTACTTTTGCTGCCTCTGACTCTTGCTATTTCCCTCTTGAGAGTCAGTTGAAGGATTTTTTTTTTTTTTAATTTAAATTTCAGTTAACATACAGTGCAATGTTGGTTTCTGGAGTAGAATTCAGTGATTCATCACTTACATACAACACGGTGCTCATCACAACAAGTGCCCTCCTTAATGCCCACCACCCATCTAGCTTTTCCCCCATCCATCTCCCTCCATCACCCCTCAGTTTGTTCTCTATTGTTGAGTCTCTTATGGTGTGTTTCCCTCTTTCTTTTTTTCCCTTTTTCTGCTTCCCATATGTTCATCTTGTTTTCTTTCTTAAATTCTACATATGAGTGAGATTATAGGTATTTTTCTGTGACTGACTTGTTTCACTTAGCATTATTTCACTCTAGCTCCATCCATGTCATTGCAAATGGCAAGATTTCATTTCTTTTGATGGCTGAGTAGTAGTCCATTTTGTGTGTGTGTGTGTGTGTGTATGTATGTATTTATCCATTCATCATTTGGTGGACATTTAGGCTCTCTCCATAGTTTGGCTATTGTTGATAATGCTGCTACAAACATCAGAAAGGTGTGTACCCCTTTGAATCTATATTTTTGTATCCTTTGGGTAAGTACCTAGTAGTGCAATTCCTGGATTGGAGGGTAGTTCTATTTTTAATTTTTTTTAAAGATGTTATTTATTTATTTGGCAGAGAGAGAGACAGCCAGCGAAGAGGGAACACAAGCAGGGGGAGTGGGAGAGGAAGAAGCAGGCTCCTAACAGAGCAGGGAGCCCGATATGGGGCTTGATTCCAGGACCCTGGGATCACGCCCTGAGCCGAAGGCAGAAGCTTAACTACTGAGCCACCCAGGTTCCCCTATTTTTAATTTTTTGAGGAACTCCACACTGTTCTCCAGAGTGGCTGCACCAGTTTGCATTCCCACCAACAGTGTAAGAGGGTTCCCCTTTCTCCACATCCTCACCAACACCTGTTGTTTCTTCTGTTGTTAATTTTAGCCATTCTGACAGGTGCGAGGTAATATCTCATCATGGTTGTGGTTTGTATTTCCCTCATGATGAGCGATGTTGAGCATCTTCTCATGTGTCTGTTAGCCATCTGGATGTCCTCTTTGGAAAAATGTCTGTTCATGTCTTCTGTCCATATCTTAACTGGATTATTATTATTGTTACTATTATTTTGGTTGTTGAGTTTGGTAAGTCCTTTATTGATTTTGGGAGTAACCCTTTATCAGATATGCGGTTTGCAAATATCTTCTCCCATTCTGTAGGCTGCATTTTAGTTTTGTTGATTGTTTCCTTTGCTGTGCAGAAGCTTTTTATCTTGATGAAGTCCCATTAGTTTATTTTTGCTTTTGTTTCCCTTGCCTCCAGAGACGTTTCTAGTAGGAAGTTTCTATCGCTGAGGTCAGAGAGGTTGTTGCCTGTGTTCTCTAGGATTTTGATGGTTTCCTGTCTCACATTTACATCTTTCATCCATTTCGAATTTATTTTTGTGTATGGTGTAAGAAAGTGGTCCAGTTTCATTCTTCTGCATGTTGCTCTCCAGTTTTCGTAGCACCATTTGTTGGAGAGACAGTCTTTTTTCCATTGGATATTTTTTCCTGCTTTGTTGAAGAGTAGTTGACCATATAGTTATGGATCCCGTTCTGGGTTCTCTATTCTGTTCCATTGATCTATGTGTCTGTTTTGTGCCAGTTCCATACTGTCTTGATGATTACAGCTTTGTAATATAGGTTGGAATCCGGAATCGTGATGCCTCCAGTTTTGTTTTTCAGAATTGCTTTGGCTATTTGGGGTCTTTTGTGGTTTCATACAAACTTTCAGATTGTTTGTTCTAGGTTTGTGAAAAATTCTGTTGGAATTTTGATAGGGATTGCATTAAATGTATAGATTCCTTTGGGTAGTAAAGGCATTTTAACAATGTTTTTTCTTCTAATCCATGAGAATGGAATGCTTTTCCATTTCTCTGTGTCCTCTTCAATTTCTTTTGTAAGTGTTCTATGGTTTTCAGAGTACAGATCTTTTAACTCTTTAGTTAGGGTTATTCCTAGGTATCTTACTGTTTTTCGTGCAGTTGCAAGTTGGAGTGATTTCTTTTTTTTTTTTTTAAATGATTTTTTATTATATTATGTTAGTCACCATACAGTACATCCCTGGATTCCGATGCAAAGTTCGATGCTCCATCAGTTGCGTAGGAGTGATTTCTTGATTTCTTTTTCTGCTGTTTCATTATTGGTGTATAGAAATGCAACAGATTTCTGCACATTGATTTTATATCCTGCAACTTTGCTGAATTCATGTATACTAGGAATTTTTTGGTGGAGTCTTTTGGGTTTTCTACATAGAGTATCATGTTTTCTGTAGATAGTGAAAGTTTGACTTCTTCCTTGCTGATTTGGATGGCTTTTATTTCTGTTGTCTGATTGCTGAGACTAAGACTTCCAGTACTATGTTAAATAGTAATGGTGAGAGTGGACATCCTTGTCTTGTTCCTTACCGTAGGGGAAAGGCTGTCAGTTTTTCCCCATTGAGGATGATATCAGCCGTGGGTCTTTCATATATGGGCTTTATGATGTGGAGGTATGTTCCATCTATCCCTGCTTTGTTGAGGTTTTTATCAGGAAAGGATGCTGTATTTTGTCAAATGCTTTTTCTGCTTCTGTTGACAGAATCATATGGTTCTTTTCCTTTGTTTCATTAATGTGGTGTATCACATTGATTGATTTGTGAGTATTGAACCACCCCTGTAGCCCAGGAATAAATCCCACTTAATTGTGGTGAGTAGTTCTTTTAATGCACTGTTGAATTCGATTTGCTGGTATTTTACCGGAATTTTTTGCATCTATGCTCCTCAGGGATATTGGGATCATCAGGGATATTCTCCTTTTTAGTGGTGTGTCTGGTTTTAGAATCACACTAATGCTGGCTTTGTAGAGTAAGTTTGGAAATTTTCCTTCCATTGCTATTTTTTGGAACAGTTTGAGAAGAATATGTATTAGCTCTTCTTTAAATGCCTGATAGAATTCCGTTGGGAAGCCATCTGGACCAGGACTTTCGTTCATTGGGAGATTTTTGATTACATTCAATTTCTTTGCTGGTTATGGGTCTGTTCTAATTTTCTGTCCTGTTTCAGTTTTGGCGATTTGTAAGTTTCTAGGAATTTGTCCATTTCTTCAGGTTGCCCAGTTTGTTGGCATATAATTTTTCATAGTATTCTCTTAAAATTGTTTGTATTTCTGTGGTATTGGTTGTGATTACTTTCATTCATGATTTTATCTATTTGGGTCCTTTCTCTCTCTCTCTCTCTCTTTGATAAGTCTGACTAGGGATTTATCAATTTTCTTAATTAAGAGCCAGCTCTTAGTTTTGTTCATCCATTCTGCTGTTTTCATTTGTTTGTTTCTATGAAATTGTTTATATCTGCTCCAGTCTTATTATTACCCTTCTTCTGCTGGCTTTAGGGTTTATTTGCTGTTTTCTAGCTCCCTTAGGTGTAAGGTCAGGTTGTGTATTTGAAACTTTTCTTGCTTCTTGAGATAGGCCTGTGTTGCAGTATACTTCCTGCTTAGGACTGCCTTTGCTGCATCCCAAAGGTTTTGGACTGTTGTGTTTTAATTTTCATTTGCCTCTGTGTACTTTTTTATTTCTTCTTTAATTTTCCAGGTCATGCATTCATTCTTTAGTAGGATGTTCTTTAACCTCCATGTATTTGAGGTCTTTCCAAATTTTTCCTTGTGGTTGACTTCATGTTTCATAGCGTTGTGGTCTGAAAATATGCATCGTATAATCTCGATCTTTTTGTACTTGTTGAGGGCTGATTTGTGACCCAGTATGTAATTTGTTCTGGAGAATGTTCCGTGTGTCCTTGAAAAGAATGTGTATTCTGCTGCTTTAGGATGAAATGTTCTGAAAATATCTGTTAAGTCCATCTAGTCCAGTGTGTCATTTAAAGCCCTTGTTGCCTTGTTGATTTTCTGCTTAGGTGATCCGTTCATTGCTGTAAGTGGGGTTTTAAAGTCCCCTACTATTATTGTATTATTATCAGAGAGTTTCTTTATATTTATTATTAACTGATTTATATATTTGGGTGCTCCCAAGTTGGGGGCATAAATATTTACAATTGTTAGATCTTCTTGATGGGTAGATCTCTTAATTATGATATAATGCCCTTCTTTTTTTTTTTTTTTTTAAGGATTTATTTATTTGACAGAGTTAGAGACAGCCAGTGAGAGAGGGAACACAAGCAGGGGGAATGGGAGAAGAAGAAGCAGGCTTCCAGCAGAGGAGCCTGATATGGGGCTTGATCCCAGAACACTGGGATCATGTCCTGAGCTGAAGGCAGACGCTTGACGACTGAGCCACCCAGGCGGATATAATGCCCTTCTTTATCTCTTGTAGTAGTTTTTGTTTTAAAATCTAGTTTGTTTGTTGTAAGTATGGCTACTCTGGCTTTCTTTTGATGCCCATTAGCATGATAGATGGTTCTCCATCCCCCCACTTTGAAACTGCAGGTGTCCTTAGGTCTAAATGAGTCTCTTGGAGGCAGTAAATAGATAGGTCTTGTTTTTTTACCCATTCTGATACCCTGTGTCTTTTCATTAGAGCATTTAGTCCATTTACATTCAGAGTGATTATTTTTTTATTTTTAAATTTATTTTTAGAAATTTTATTTATTAGAGTTTGAACAAGAGGTGGGAAGGGGCAGAGGGAGAGAGAGAGAGACAGACAGACTCCCTGCTGAGCAGGAAGCCCGACACGGGGCTTGATCTCAGGACCTGGAGATCATGACCCCAGCCAAAGGCAGATGCTCAACTGACTGAGCTGCCCAGGTGCCCCTAAATTCACAGTGATTATTGAAAGATATGAATTTAGTGCCATTGTGTTACTTGGAGAGTTGGTGTCTCTGGTGATGTTTTCTGGTCCTTTCTAGAGTTTGTTGCTTTTGGTCTTTTTTCCCCCTCCACTCAAAGAGTCCTCTTTAAACTTTCTTTTAGGGCTGGTTTAGTTGTCACGAACTCCTTTAGTTTTTGTTTGCCTGGGAAACTATCTTTCCAATTGTGAATGACAGCCTTTTTGGATAAAGAATTCTTCACTGCATATTTTTCCTATTCGGCACGTTGAATATTTCTTGAGACTCTCTTCTGGCCTGCGAAGTTTCTGTGGACACATCTGCTGTTGACTTGATCTGTTGTCCCTTGTAGGTTAAGGACGTTTCCCCCCTTGCTTCTTTCAGGATTCTTTCCTTGTCTGTGTATTTTGTGAATTTGACTATAATATGCCTTGGCAACGGCCAGCTTTTGTTTAATTTAATGGGAGTTCTCTGTGCTGCTTGGATTTTGATGTCTCTGTCCTTCCCCAGATTAGGGAAGTTTTCAGCATAATTTATTTGAATAAACCTGCTTCTTTTTCTCCCTCATAGTCTTCTGGGACTCCTATGATATGAATGTTAATACATTTTAATAAGTCACTGAGTTTCCCCTCTTCTTTCTTCATTATTTTTCAAAATTTTATCTTCTCTATCACTGATTCACTCCTCTGATCCATCCATCCTTGTTTTTATTACTTCCATTTGGGTTTGCATCTTGGTTATAGCATCTTTAATTTTGGCCTGACTAGATTTTAGTTCTTTTATCTCTGCAGTAAGGGATCTCTAGTGTCTTCTATGCTTTTTTCAAGGCCGTCTAGTATTCTTATAATAATAGTTTCAAATTCTAGTTCAGATATCTTACTTATATTTGTATTGACTAAATCCCTGGCTGTGAGCCCTATTTCCTATTCTTTCTTTTGGGGTGAATTTCTCCATCTTGTCATTTTGTCCAGAAAAGAAAAGAAGGGAGAAAAAACCCCCAAAATAAACAAAAACCCAAAAACCAAATAAACTAGATCCTGGGTGTATTTTAGTCTGCTTGTTAAAAGAATCTGTGTCCCAAAATAAAAAAAAGAAAGAAAGAAAGAAAATGGAAAATAAACAAAAAATTAAAAAAAAATAAATAAAAAATTAAAAAATTAATAATAAAAAATAAGGAATTGAAAAAATAAGAAAATAAATGAAAAAATAAGAATAAAAAATAAAGAATAAAATTAAAAAAGAAGTTAGATTCTATTTCCCCAAGAGCTGAAGCTTTGCAGCCATCTATGATCAGACTTGGTGCAAGTGAGTTGTTTGTCTTCTGGGAGAGGGGCCTGCTGCCCTGATTCTCAGGCGGTCTTGTTTCAGTGGAAATGTGCCTCCGGGGTGCAGGAGTTTGGGGCTTGGTGTGTGCTGCTCGAACCTCCACTAGGTGGTGCTGTTTTGCTCCCTGAAGGCTTTCATCACTGACCGCCCAGGATGGATATGGTGGTACCCTGTTCTTAGCTGAAAGTTTGTGCCGCTCCTCTTCAGTGAGCCTTCACAGAAGAGCAGTCAGTCACCACTCTTTGTCCTCAGTTTCCATCTGAACCCTGTGTTCACCGTGCCTGTGTCTGAGCTTTTTTATCTCAGGGGCACGACTGAGTTTCAAAACTCCAAAATTTTAGGAACTCCCCTGGTGCAGACCTGTGCTATTCCTCCCGGGGAGGGTCTTGCCCCGCTTTTGTCATTTGCTGACAGGTCTCAGGAGAGTGGTCACATGACTGCGCAATTTATGGCAAAACAGAGTAGAAAACTGGTACCAAGACCTGCTGCTCTCAGCTGGTTTCTACGCTCCTCTGCCTGGGAACAGTGGCACCACCCCTTCTTCTTGTGACACAGGGGATCCTCAGACCAAGATGTCACTCCTGGGATTCTGCCCACTTTGCCACCCGAGCACCCTGAAGCCAGGCACGTCCCCCATGGTAGAGGACTTCGGAAAGTTTAGATTTTGTGCTCTGCTGCTTCTAATACTCTACAGTAGGCTCGGTAAGCAGGCCTCCCTCCCTGCCTCCTTACCAATAGTTACATCTCTTCCAGGTCAGCTCTCTGCACCTGCTACCTTCCAAAGGTTGGTTGCTTTTCTACTTGTAGATTTGCAGTTTTTTGTCTCTCAGACTTCCAGTTGATTTCTTGGGCTTTCAGAATGACTTGATAACTATCTGGCTGTGTTTGCGGGTCAGGACAAGCATAGGGTCTCCCTACTCCTCTGCCAACCTAACTCCTCCCTCAGTTTTTTGTTTTTTTGAAATAAGAGAAACTCGGTCTTATTCATAGAAGATATAGGAGAAGAGTGGTTCACTGATGGTATAAGGTTTAGATTGTGCCTGATTGGTTGCTTTTGCTTTGCAGTCAAATACCAGTGGTAAAAATTGGGTTAGAAAAGAAATGGTATAGTTAGTTAAGTGTGATATAGCTCAGTGTGGTAGGTGAATATAAAATGATTATATAATTATCAGTGGCTTTCCTACATGCCATTTACCAATGGTAGCCAATTGATATATGTGATGGAGTCCTATTTATATTAGCGACAGATAGCATAAAAATACTTACCTAGAAATAACTTTAATGGAAATGCAAGGATGAAGAAAATGACAAAACTAGACAGAAAATTATAAGAGATTGAACAAATGATAAGTTTCTCTTGTTCCTGGTGAAGGAGACTTAATTTTTTATTTTTTGTTTTTTTTAAAGGTTTTATTTATTTGTTTGTGAGAGAGAGTGCACAGGCAGGGGGAGCAGCAAGCAGGCAGAGGGAGAAACAGGCTCTCTCCTGAGCAAGGAGCCTGATGCAGGGTTCAATCCCAGGACCCTAGGATCGTGACCTGAGCTGAAGGCAAATGCTTAACTGACTGAGCCCATCCAGGCATCCCGAGACTTAATTTTTTAAATGTCAGTTCCTCCTAATATAATTTATTGGTCAGATAAAATATTAACAAAAATTCCAATGGAATTTCTTTTTTGGATGATGCTAAAATTCGTCTGGTATACTAAATAAGCAATACTGATTTGTACAAGTAAATTTGAAAAATACATTGATACTGATTCAGTAATTCTTTGATGGATCATTGGAATGAGAAATTCTAGAACTTAATATGTAGAGAAATCAATCTCAAATCAGAGAGGAAGAGTTAGAGTTTTCTACATAGTATTGGGAAGATTTGCTAAGTATTTGGGGAAATTAAGCTCTTCACTTTATAACATTACCAAAATACATTCTAAGTGAACTAAAGAGTTAAATGTAAAAATAAGCAGGAAAAGAAAAAAACCACCTAGCAGAAATTTTTGGGAAAAAATTACAGAGAAGATTCAGGATATAAAAATTACATTTTCTGAATTTTAAACAGCCAAAGTAAAGCAGAAACTAGCGTGTTGCAACAGATAAGTGAGAAGGTTAATATTTTTAATATACTTAGAGTGCTTCTAACTCAGTAAGAAAGATAAATATCTGATAAATAAATGACCAGATTATGCGAAGAAAATGCAAATGGTTAATTAAATATGAGTGCATCTGTAGCCTCAGTGGAGAATACGTGCAGTTTAAGGTTAGATGGCATTTTTTTTTTGGCAAGACAATGGCCGATTAAGGTCTAGCAGTCCATGCTTTTGAGAATTTGATGAGGCAGACAATACTGCTGATAGATATGTAAATCAATTTTCTTTCTCAAAAAACATTTTAGGAGAATGGAGCAAAAGCCCCTTTAAGTATTTATCTCTTTTGACCCAGTGTTGGGGGGCCCCAGCTGGAAAGTAGGTACTGCTGTTATACCTGCTTTATGTGGTAGGAAGTGGAAACTCAGAGAAGTGAGCCTGATCTCCTGGGCTCACACGCTTCTGGGGAACTGGCACGCAGACCCTCTAGTTTCACTCCAGGCTCAGGGCTCCTCACCTCTGGACTTTTCTCCTCAGGAAACAATCGAGATGTCTAACATAATATTTGACTTATGGTACATTTGCCCAAGGGGATAGTATGTGGCCGTTTAAAATAATGTTTTTAATAATAATAATAATAATAATAATGGTGATGATGATGATGATGATGATTCATTGAGTGTTTACTAGGTGCCAGGCACTATGCTAAGGCTTTCCGTAGGTTTTCTTCTGATGTTGAGTAGGATGATGATTTGAAATGTAATTTTTTGAAAGCAGATTATCATGTCGAACGTATAATATAATTCCAGGTTTTTTTTTAAAAAAAAATATATATAGTAACTATAGTGTATATATACAAAAACCTGAAAGAATATTCTAAAATATTAGTTGTGGTTATCTTGTGGTATTATAGGTGATTTTTATGTTTCAGCTTTTTTGTATTTACAGATTTTCTAACATTAGCATATATTAGTTAAAATCAGAAAGTAATTGAAAGTATAACTGAAACAGATGTATTTTTAATATATTTTTTATCTTGCAGACTCTTATTGAGCAAATAGAACAGCGATCTGAAAAAATACCTGAGTGAGTACCTAGAAGTTCTTCAAATTACCATCTTCTTGGTGTGCTATTTTTCCAAATCTGTTATGTTTTCTGATATTTTCTGAGCAGTTACCTTCCATACTATGCAAGCTTTTTCTTGTAGCACATAACTTATTTTGGGCAAGGGTTGTAGACCTGACTTTGAGTTTGCAAGGCATCTCTTTTGCCCATAGCAAGATTTGCTTTTAATTTCAAAGATGTAAGATCTTTCTTTACTCTTGGGAGATAAATCTTTCTTTAAAAGAATAAAAATTATAACTTTGAACTACAGTTCATTATGGTTTTTTTTTTCCCCCATACATCAGTATTTCTAGTATTTAATGTGGGCAAATGAGAGGTGACCTTATCGCTTTAGAGCTTTTGAAATCTCTTCTAGGATTTAAGATCAGGTTTAATTTACATGTCTGAAATCAGAAGTTTACACTCCAGTCTCATTTGCTTTTCATCAGATACCAGCAACTGCTAAATGACATCCATCAGTGTTACCTTGACCAGCGGGAGCTCCTTTTGGGCCCTAGCATCACTTGTACTGTAACAGAGTTAACCAGCCAGAATAATAGAGATCATTGTGCCTTGGTAAGCTTCTGCTAGTTTTGATTGATGTTAAACCTTCCTCTGAAATATTTTGATGTTCTAGAAGCCATACTTGGGTAAATAAGTTTTGGATTCCATATCAACAAGCTTAAAAGATTTTTCTTCATTTGTGAGAAATCTAATTTAGTAATTAGAATTCAGCTTGTCAGAATATTCTCATTTTGATCTATTTTTGAAGAATGAAGTTTCACAAACAAGTATTACTCCTTGAAAGATGAAGTTTCAGTTTGTGGATTTATATTGACGATTTACTTTAGCTTTTGCTGAAGTGCTTTTTTTTTTTTAGCAATTTTAATTCATGTGCATGATCTATTTTAATATATGTGCATAATCTCAGTGCAGGTAAAATATTTGCTTTAGTCTTAAATGCTGGAATCATTGTGTGTCTTTAACTGTAGGTAATGTGTGTTTATTTCCTCCAGATTCGCAGTGGCTGTGCCTTTATGGTCCACGTATGCCAGGATGAGCACCAACTTTACAATGAATTTTTCACAAAGCCAACGTCAAAATTAGAGTAGGTGGTATACAAACTCTGACTCTTGTTTTTAAGATTTAATTTGCTAATGACCATCATGGCTTATCATATAGTAAAGGACTATTTTAAAGTCAACTGCAGAGTGTTTTAACTATTGTGAGTATGTGAACAGAATATTCTTGGATGGGACAGTGGTTATTTTAAAATAAATGTGCAATTTAAAGGCCAACATGCTTTTATATTATGTATAATATATCTCTGGAGACAATATGGTATGATAGTAAGAAGCCTATATTGGGAACTAAGTCTTGGCAATCTGTACCCCTTTATCTCCACTGAGTATAATAATTCCTTATAGTTAAAAAATTCTGTGGTTCTGACTATTGAAAGACACTTAAAAATACAGACACTATTTAGTACCTTTTCCTTATTTTTCTCAAAGTGTCCTTCAGCTCCTGTGTTAGTCACTTTTGGTTTCTTCATATTGGTGATTTTGACTCTTTTTTTTTTTTTAAAGATTTTATTTATTTTTTCGACAGAGATAGAGACAGCCAGCGAGAGAGGGAACACAAGCAGGGGGAGTGGGAGAGGAAGAAGCAGGGTCATAGTGTAGGAGCCTGATGTGGGGCTCGATCCCATAACGCCGGGATCACGCCCTGAGCCGAAGGCTGACGCTTAACTGCTGTGCCACCCAGGCGCCCCGGTGATTTTGACCCTTACAAAGATTCCAGGATTATGACTTTTGTAATGAGGAAGAGACAAATGTATCTTATAGTTTTCATTAGGTTGATCACTTTTGATGAAATGCTATATATAGAAGAGTACTATTGAAAGTATGAAGAATATAGACAACTTAAGTTTTTCCTTTCAAATGTTTAAAATTGTCAAAAATACTTGTATGTCCAAGTACTTTGAGTTTTGTTTATCTAAATCCAAGTATTCAAGAATTTTCAATTCATCTTTCCTAGGGAAAAATGTTACATTTGATTCACAAATGATGTAGAATATAAAAGGATAATTAAATCAACCGAAATATTTGTTATTCTGTTTAAAAGGACATATATAAAGTATTGCTGAAATAAATAAAGTTGTAGTAAATTGACATTTGGCTGGGGACAGCTACTTTGGAGTGACTGCTGAAGACTGCTTATGGATTTTGAGCTTTTAAAGCAAAGAAAAATCTACAGTATTATTTTCACCTTTTGACTTCTCTTTATATAATGTTCCCATGCACTATTTTCCAGTAGATTTTTATTTTTATTGGCTAGAAGAAATCAGTGATGCCTTTTAAACTATTAGAAAATCCCGAAAAAATTACTACTTATAACCATGTTTTATTCTTCATTTTAGTGAACTTTTGGAGAAACTCTGTGTGTCATTGTATGATGTCTTCAGGCCATTGATCATTCATGTTATTCACTTAGAGACTCTATCGGAACTCTGTGGGATTCTTAAAAATGAGGTGCTTGAAGATCATGTACAGAACAATGGTAAATGATAATTACAAATGATAATTTCAAAAGTCTTTTTAATTATATCTGTGGCTCAATGAATTTGAAAAGCCCCTGTTCTCTACCTTACACACCTATATAAATTTATTATTTTTATAGCCTGGGTTGATGCCTTGTCCCTTTTAAAATCAAGATACACCTTATTTTTTGACTAAAGGTACAAATAAAATGGGGAAAGAATTTTAAAATCTTGGTGGGGGCGCCTGGGTGGCAGAGCGGTTGGGCGTCTGCCTTCGGCTCAGGGCGTGATCCCGGCGTTATGGGATCGAGCCCCACGTCAGGCTCCTCTGCTATGAGCCTGCTTCTTCCTCTCCCACTCCCCCTGCTTGTGTTCCCTCTCTCGCTGGCTGTCTCTATCTCTGTCTTATAAATAAATAAAAAATCTTTAAAAAAAAATAAAATAAAATAAAATCTTGGTGAAATTAGTAATAAAATAATTATAGTTAACTTTTCATTTTGGCATCTGAAATCCAGAGAGAACTGTCTGTTTTGGGTTAGACATTTCTTTTTTTTTTTTTTTTTTTTTTAAAGTTTTTTTTTGACAGAGATAGAGACAGCCAGCGGGAGAGGGAACACAGCGGAACACAGCAGGGGAGTGGGAGAGGGAGAAGCAGGCTCCCAGCGGAGGAGCCCGCTGGGGCTCGATCCCATAACGCTGGGATCACGCCCTGAGCTGAAGGCAGACGCCCAACCGCTGTGCCACCCAGGCGCCCCTGGGTTAGACATTTCTTAATACATTTTTACCAAAATATCTAAAGTCATTGACTATATTGCAAACTCTTGATTTAAAAACAGGCATTATTTTAGGGTACATATATAACAATGACTTATCTTTTTTAAATTATAATTCTCTGGAAAACTCTAACCATCTGATACAGTCTTTAATATTTGATTTGATTATCATAGAAAACATGACTTAAGTAACTTAAAAAAAAAACCCTTCAAGTAATTATTTTACTGGCAGAAATTACTGTTCTAACTTTGACTTTCCTTAGGAGACACTATAGGTTTGTTAATGCATCCAAATTTTCTTATTCTGCTGCATTTAGTTCATTCTAAGATTTGTATTTTCTTACATATTAATTAAATTAATTTGTCTGAATTAAATTAGTTTGAACGTTTATGTTATTATGTAGTGTTTCCAACTCCCCGGCCCTTGAAAAGCTGTTACGGAAATAATGGTTTGCCTTAACACTGATGGCATCTTGGGAATGCAGAAATTCTTATAAACTCATATTTCATTTTAGGTTTTTACTCATTTTTCCTTGTGGAAGCCTTAACAAGTCATTTAATATCTGTGGGAGTCAATTTATTTGTAAAATTGGAATGAGAACTCAACTAATAAGCTGCCCTAGCTGTGTCTCAGGATTGGTCTGAAGCTGAAAGATAATTTTTAAGAAGCACAAAACACTTTAAAATTCAGACTTTATTATTCATGTTAATAATAGAAATAATATCACAGAGTCTCAGAAAGAAGGTATAAGGGCAAATTTATTTCCCAGTTTTAAATTTGAGGAAATCGAAAGACATTTATTAAATTTTTCTGAGGTCTTTGAATCATACTGAAATAGACTGCAACCACAATCCCTGAGGCAAAAATACTTCCTACTACTACTACTGGACACTTGAGTAATGTTTTTGCTTGTTTAAAGAAAGTATTTTTCTAAATATAAAGGAAAGGATGATTACACTTTTTTATCAGCTGAACAACTGGGAGCATTTGCAGCTGGAGTAAAGCAGATGTTAGAAGATGTACAAGAGCGCCTTGTCTATAGAACCCACATCTACATTCAGACAGACATCACGGGGTACAAACCTGCTCCCGGAGATCTGGCGTATCCTGATAAATTGGTGATGATGGAGGTAGGGTTCCCTTATGTGATCTTGATCTCTTTCTCAGCCCCATATACCTTTTGGATGTTTGGTACTAGTGAAAATAGGATTTTTCTTTTTAATTCTCATTCAAGATGTAAAATTGAGATAAACTTGCCATAAGGTCACAGGAAATAAAATTTTAAAAAATTGAACAAAATGATCTATTAGGTTTTTCCTTCAAGTTATATTTTATAATTCATTTCCCTCCCCTTTTCTAGGAAATATGTGTTCTTAATTTTTTTTTTAAAGATTTATTTACTTTAGAGAGAGAATGTGTGCTTGTGCATGAGCATGGGGAGGGGCAGAGGGAGAGGGAGAGGGAAAGGGAGAGATCTCAAGCACACTCCCTCCTGAGCATGGAGCCTGATATGGGGCTCGATCCCAGAACCCTGAGACCACAACCTGAGCCGAAATCCAGAGTCGGACACCTAACTGACTGAGCCTCCCAGGTGCCCTGCGTTCTCAATTTTTAAATTGAATTTGTGCTTCCTGTGATTTCTCTTTTTTAAAATAATTGGCATAGAAGAAGGTTGATAACATAGGAGCCACCATAGTTGATTGTCACATAACCATGTGTCATGCTGTCTCATAAAAACCCTGCAGGCCATCTCCTCAAAATTCTACAGTACTGATGTCCAGGTTATGGTTTGAAGAGTTAGATTTACCTCACTGATCATTTATCTCACTGATTCAGTTACATACGAACCTTTCTTTTCTTTGAGTGCTGGATAGAATTTAAATGATGCTGAGGATAGTAGTGCTAACTCAGAATTAGAACCCAGAACTTTTTTTTTCTTTTTAAGTAGGCTCCATGCCCATTGTGGAGCTCAACATGGGGCTTGAATTCATAACCCTGAGATCAAGACCTGAACTCACATCAAGAGTCAGACTCTTAGCTACCCGGGCACCCCGGAACCTAGAACTTTTTTTAATGGAAGTTTCAAATATAAGCAAAAGGTAGAAAAACATAATGAACTCTTACATATCATTACCACAGTTTCCACATGGCCAATGTTATTTCACTTAAAGCTCCATTACTCCCTTCCACACCATTAGTTATTTTGGAGCAAATTCTAAACATTTCATCAGTAAATACTTCGTAGGTAGCTCTAAAAGGTAAGACACATTTTATATTTTGCAGTGAAGTCTTTTTTTCCAGTTTTATTGAGAAGTGATTGACATGTATCAGTATGTTTAAGGCATAGAGCATGATGATTTGATTTACATACATTGTAAAATGATTACCACAATAGGTTTAGTTAACATCCATCATCTCGTATAGATAACAATACAAAGAAAAGAAATTTCTTTCTGTGATGAGCTCTTAGAATCTACCTCTGAACAACTTTCCTATCTATATACAGTATTTATTGTTAACTATAGTCTTCATGTATATTACATTCCTAGTATTTATCTTGTAACTGAAAGTTCATATTTTTGTGTTTTTTTAAAAATTTTTCTAGATTCACATATAAGTGAGATCATACAGTATTTGTCTTTCTCTGACTTATGTCACTTAGCATAATGTCTTCAGGGTCCATCCGTGTTGTTGCAAATGGTAGAATTTCCTTGTTTTTTTTATGGCCAAATAATATTCCACTGTCTGTATAGACCACAGCTTCTGTATCCATTCATTCATTGGTGGACACTTAGGTTGTTTCTGTGTCTTAGCTATTGTGAGTGATACTGCAGTGAACGTGGGGGTGCAGATATCCTTTTGAGTTAGTGTTTTCATTACCTTTGGATATATTCCCAGAAGTGGAATTGCTGGATCAGATGGTAGTTCTATTTTTAATTTTTTGAAGATCCTCCATACTGTTTTCCAGGCTACATCAATTTACAGTCCTGCTAATAGAGCACAAGGGTTCCCTTTTCTCCACATCCTTGCCAACACTTACCTTTTTTGTTTTTAAAAGATTTTATTTATTTGTTTGTCAGAGAGAGAGAGCGCGTGTACATGCGCATGAGTGGAGGAGGGGCAGAGGGAGAAGCAGGCTTCTCGCTGCGCAGGGAGGCCAATGTGGGACTCCATCCCGGGACCCTGGGATCATGACCTGAGCTGAAGGCAGATGCAAACTGACTGAGCCACCCAAGCGTCCCAACACTTGTTATCTCTGTCTGTTTGATAATAGCCATCCTAACAGGCATGAGATGGTAGCTTATTGTGGTTTGAATTGGCATTTCCCTGATGATTATTGTTATTGAGCATCTTTTCGTTACCTGTTGGCCATTTATATATGCTCTTCGGGAAAAAAGGTTGCTTCGGGTCCTTCATCCGTTTCAGTTGGGTTATTTGGTTTTTATGCTATTGAGTTGTATGAGTTCTTTGTACATTTTGGTATTAACTCCTTGTCAGATATACGGCTTGCGAATATTTTTTCCCATTCTGTAAGTCACGTTTTCACTTTGTTGATGGTTTCTTTTGCTGTTCAGAAGCTTTTTAGTTTGATGGTAGTCCTACTTGTTTATTTTGGTGAGGGCACTTTTCATTTGAACACAACCGTGACATAGTTATCACACCTAAAAACATTATTATAGTTCCTTAATATCATTGAATATTCAGTTGAATCTGGAAGTTTTTCGGATTTACTATTGTTAGTGTTTTGTCCCACTTACTTTCTCTCTTTGTGTGTATGTTTTATTGCTGAACTTTTGAAAGTAAATTATAAATATTGTGGTACTTCTCTTGGGAATACTTCAATTCTTACTCTCCTAAGAATAAAAACATTCTTCACAGAATCACATGCCATTTTTACATATATAAAAATTAACATTATTTCAACATATTATTTATATGCAGTACATATTCAGATTTCCTCAGTTGTCCTTCAACTATCTTTAAAACAGGATCAAAAAATTTAAAAAGTGGAATCCAGTTAAGGTTACTGTTTCTCCCTACCAGTTTTTTTTTGTTTTTGTTTTTGTTTTTTTTTTTTTATGACACTGGCTTTTTTGAAGAGATCAAGCCAGTTTTGTTGTAGAATGTGCCACATTTCTGGATTTGTCTGATTGTTTTCCTCATATTTAGATTCAGATTAAACTTTTTTTTTTTTTTTTGCAAGAATACTACACAGCTGATGTGTACTTACCTCATCACATCAGAGGCACATAATGTCGGGATGTTCCACAATTGGTTAAGGTAGTAATTGCTAATTTTCTTCATTATAAAAGTACATTCCCCTCTTTGTAATTAGTGAGTAGTGATGAAATGATACTTTGGGATTATGTGAGTTCCCCAGCATCTTTTTACCCAGTGGTTATTGCAACCTTTAATGATCTGTGCCTGAACCAGTTATTATGTTGGGAGTAGCAAATTTCATATCTGCCATTTTCATATCTGCTATTTCTTCTGCATTTATTAGTTGGTGTTCTAATGTAAAGAATTAATTTCTCTTTCTCCCTCCCTTTTTCCTATCCCCCAACCCTCGTAGACTAATGGAATTTTTTAAAAAGTCATTATCTATTGCCATTATTCTTTTTAAAGCTCAGAATTGCCCCAGATTTGACTAGTGGAAGATGGCTTCTTTGTCCTTTAGATGGCTTCTGTATCATTTTGATATGTCCCTATAATCTTTGAGGACTTCTTTCTTTTTTCTTAAACAGTTTTATTGAGTTATAGTTTATAAACCCCACAATTCACGCATTTAGAGTTTATAATTTAGTGGTTTTTAATATATTCATGGATAGGTGCAGCCATCACCACAGTCGGTTTTAGACCATTTTCGGTATCTCAGAAAGCAACCCTGTACATTTAGCTATCACCCTCAGACCCCAGTCTGAGTCAATATTATATATTTCTGTCTATAGATTGCCCTGTTTTAAACATTTCATATGAATAGAGTTAAATAACATATGGTCTTTTGTGATGTATTTCACTTAGCATGTTTTCACAGTTCATCCAAGTTATAGCATGTATTAGCACTTCATTCCTTTTTATGGCTGGATAATGTGCCATCGTATGGATATATCACATTTTGTTTATTCTTTCGTCTGATGATGGACACTTGGGTTGCTTCCACCTGTTGGGTGTTATAAATAATACTGCTACAGATGTTCATGTACACGTTTTTGTGTGGACGTGTGTTTTCATTTCTGTGTATATGCCTAGGAGTGGAATTGCTGCATTGTATAGTAACTGTGTCTTTAATCGTTTGAGGAATGGCCAGATTGTTTCCAAAGTGGCTGTACCAGTTTACATTCTCACCAGCAGTGTATGAAGTTTCTGATTTCTTCAACTACTTGCCAACTCTTGTTAGTATTTGACTTTTTGATTTCTGGCATCTAGTGAGTTTGGAGTGGTATCTCATTGTGGTTTTGATTTGCATATTATCATTGCATCATTTATTATCCCAGCATTCTGTCCAGTTTTCCCAGCATTATTTGTTGAAAGGCTGTTCTTTCCTACTGGATAGTCTTGGCACCCGTGTTGAAGTCAGTTGCTCATAGATTTTTGGGTTTCTTTTTTTCCCCTCCCTCCCTCCCTCCCCTTGAGTAGGGGAAGGAGCAGAGGAAGAGAGAACATCCTTAAGCAGACTCCCCACTGAGCACAGAACCTGACTTGGGGCTCAATTCCAGGACCCTGAGATCATGACCTGAGCTGAAATCAAGAGTCAGATGCTCAAGTGACTGAACCAGCCAGGCACCCCTGGGTTTATTTCTGAACTCTCAGTTTTATTACATTGATCTTTATGTCTATTTTTATGTCAGTGTCAGACTGATTTGATTATTGTTTTGTAATAAATTTTATAATCAGGAAGTATGAATTCTTATCTCTTCTTCCTTTTTAAAAGATTGTTCTGACTGTTCTTGGTCCCTTGCCATTCCTATGAATTTTAGAATCAGCTTGTCAGTTTCTACACAGAAGTTATCTGGGATTTGTTAGGGATTGTATTATATCTGTCAATCAATTTGGGGAGTATTGCCATCTTAACAATGTTAAGTCTTCCAATTCATGAACATGGGATATTTTGAAATTATTTAGATCTTTTTCAGTTTCTTTTAGTGATATTTTGTAGTTTTCAGAGAATAAATTTTATACTTCTTTTGTTAAATTCATAAGTATTCTTTATGAAGCTAATGTAAATGGAACTATTAATTCTTTTTTTCTGATTGTTCATTGCAAGTGTATAGAAATATATTTGATTTTTATATATTGATCTTATATCATTGTAACCTTGTTGGACAAGCTTATTCTAATAGATTTTTGTCCCCTGTTTTATGAGCACTTCCTTATTTCTTGGCTCTGTAAGATGCTCTAGGCTCATTTTGTCTATTTCCTGTCTTAGCCCTAGAAGCAGCCATTTCTCCAAGGAGTCCTGGCTGCTTTTATTGGAGAATGGTATTAGAAAATAAGGTCTGGGTGCTAGTTGTACTAATAGCTGTAGAGGGTTCTTGCTTTCGGGCCCTCTCAGCTGACAGAGCAAAGAAATGTATGTATGTATACTAACCCATTTCTGTTGCTGCACATCCTCACCAGCATTTTAATTTAGCCTAACTTATTTTAGTGCCTGGACTGATAAACATGTTGTAGTAAGTGTGTTTTTTTAAAAGCTAACAGGCTTAAATATACCAGGCTATTTAGTTTACTACCCTTACCCGTTTTAAGAATGTTCTCCTCAACTTTCATCCCTTCTCCTGACTTCTATTTAAATTTATATTTTGGGTAGTTATATTAATTATTTGTATAGTACTTTTTAAAAATAATATGTAAAATCAACCTTGCAGGAATCAGATATATGTTTGGTACAGCATGTAGTTTTGGCGCTGTTTGTTTGTTACCCAGCTTTCATTATACTGCAAGCTCATAGTAGCAATATTGCTAATAATTCCAGGGAACAGATAGGTAATCCGTTTGCAGGAGTTACCTTGGCTTTGAAGGCCACAAAATGGATATGATGAAGACTAGGTCTGTGTCTCAGTCCAGTCTGGGGAATTGGGTTCTCCTTCCTTCTTCCCCTTCTTTCTTTGTCTTCTTTATGAATATTAGTTTTATATTATAGATAGAATGCCTGTTTTAATAGTTCTGACAGGATGTTAGGTGACGAAGTTTACTAGAAGTCGCTCTCCCAGTGGGACCTAGTGATATGTTTAGTATGTTTATGTAGTCATCACATGGCCAGTGTCCTGATGTCTTGTGTGGACCTTTTAGCTTAAGGGTACCACTGTCAGTAAATCCGCTTGCTTTGTTTTTCTTTTGCTGAGGGGCAGGAGCATCAGGTGATCCTGCTGTGACATCTGTGTGCCATTTAGGGGTTGGTTGTACTTTCTGGTTTCTGCCTGCAGAGTGAGAGGACTGGCCTGAGTGATACGGAGTCTGTCTCCCAAACAGTTTTCTGGCCATTCCTTTTGGCAGTAGCTACGTGTTTGTTAGTTCTTCATTTTTGTGTGTGTCCACCTTTATAAAAACTGTAAATGTAAATTAGTGAGCTTTTCATTACTAACTTAGTAGTTAGTGACCTGTGTGTATTTGATGTCATTCTTTAGGAAGTGAAGAAGGGTTTTGAAAATAGCTTACTGTAGCTGTCACATAAAGAAGAAAACCAGTTGTTTAGATTGGTCAGTTACTTGATGAAAGCATTTCTGACATTCAGATTATATCCTAGCCAATCTTAAACTTTGTTTCTGAACATCAAGTTGAAAATTAGCTTCTTATACAAGCCTTGTGTATTTGACCCTTCAGCAGATACCCAGTAATGGTTCTGAAATTAGTGGTTCACAGATGGCTGTGTATGTGTTTTTGGGAGTAGGGACACTCTATACTAATTTAACTTTTTCATTTCCATAGGTTGTTCTGCTGTGGTTCTCTTAATTAGTCCATTCATTTATTAACTAGTCTTTTTTTTAACTTTATGGAAACAACATGTTCATATTGCCAAACACAGCTGAAAAGCTACACTTTAATCTTTCTTCTGATTTCTTTATATAGCAAATTGCACAGAGTTTAAAAGATGAACAGAAGAAGGTACCTTCAGAAGCTTCGTTTTCAGATGTTCGGTTAGAGGAAACGGAGTCTAATAATCTAAGAAAATCCGGTATGTCATGATGCTAAACTCCAACTTTTATTCATTCGTTTAAACTTTTATTGAGGACTCGTCATGTTCTGGGCATGAGAAACAGCTTATGCCTTTGAGGAGCCCACACTTGAATGGGGAGAGATTGATAAGCCACAGATATAATTGATTGGTGACATGCTAAAGGTATTTATAGTGCACTCTTGGACCATGGTAGAAGGGTATCAGAATTATGAAGGTAGGTGAGCTTTCAGTGGTGTCTGAAAGCTGTACTATTTATAAAGGCAAGAATGAGAGAGCCAGGTGAAGTAAGGCTGTTCAAGGTAGAATAGCATGGAGGAGGGCAGGCAGGAATGGAAGACCATGGTTGCTTTGGGGAAGTCAAGTGGTTTGGTAGTGTTTGGGCGTAGGTTATTTGTAGGGAAAAGCAAGTAAAACAGGCCAGATAAGTATCAGTGATAGTCTCATGGACTTTGACTTCTTGCTAATATAGTGTATTGGCATGATTGTACTTAGCAGATTTGTATTTTATAAATACATTGAGTGCCTGGGGGTAAGATACTGATAAAAATGTATGGGATAGCTTGGACTAGGGTGCACGTTATGCAAGGAGCAAAATTGTCTAAGAAGCATGCTGGATATTTATGAATTACGTAGACAACAAGCTAGATGGAAAGCAGGGTATCCCTTCCCCTCTTCTCCTAGCTGTAAGGGAGACACTGAAGCTCAGTTCCTCATGGAGCTGGGACTAACTGGGAGTTGGTGTAGTAAGAATGGGAGGCTTTAAAGAGCCCCAGCTGTCCCTAAATCTCCAGGTTTAGGGCATGATCAGGTATTGTGTGTTACTCTGTGAACAGTTGATAACTCAAAGCCAGACTGCCAAGCAACCTGGGTATTCCCTGTCCGGCAAAGCCATTTTATCATACTTGTTCCATAGGAAGAGAGACTCATAGGGGGTTAAAATTTCCTCCTTTGAAATAGAACCTGGGCCATGTCTTCGTATACCTCTTGTTTCTTGGGTACACCTTGGTCCTAATAAACCTCTTCAAGAGTTATTGGAGAGACTAGAGTACATTTCTGTCCTATTGACCCTGGTCTTAACACATTTTCCCTTTCCCTAGTAAAGTCTATTCTTTCACCCATGCTTGGCCTTAATATAAATAAGGTATTTTTCGCAGAACTGTAGAGACTAGTTAGGAAATTGTTTTGTTTTCCATTTGAAAGATAAAGGTTTGAGCCAGGGCACTGACAGGGGGATGGAGAGAAGTGAAGAGACGAGGTATCTGGTTAAGAGCGTGAATCAGTAGAATTTGATGACATACTAGATGTGGGGGCTGAGAAAAAGACTTAGCAGGGTCCATGTGGAACAACTGAGAGGGTCTGTGTATATCGACCTAGAGCTGTGCTGTTCAGTATGGTAGCCACCTGCCATTGAACATGTGAAATGTGGCTCCTCTGAATATGCTGTTAGCATATAAAATACACACCAAATTTCAAAGACTTAATATGAAATAAAGAGTGGAAAAAACCTTATTAGTAATTTCTGTCTTGATGACATGTTAAAATGATAATATTTTAGATATATTGGGTTAAATACATTAAAACTCATTCCGCTTGTTTCTTCTTACTTTTTTTAATGTGGCATTTTAATGTGTTAACATTTATAGCTCACATTGTATATCTCTTGGACAGTACTGCTCTAGAACTATAAAGAGGACTGATTTGGAGATAAAGATTGTAGAGTAATTGACGCTTCGGGCTTGTGTAGGATCACCCCAGGACAGAGAGTACAGTGACAATAGCAGAAATCTGGGGAGAGAACCTCAGCAGATGCTGACATTAAAGAGCAAATGGAGGTAGAGGAGTGTCCTGGGCCAACAGCGAGAGAGGTCAGAAGCAAGCAAGGGGTTAGGGTGTGATTGAAGCCAGAGGGGGAGGGGTTGGCAGCATAGTTTTGGGCAGAGGGTGAGAAATAGGAAATCACATAGCTGTTGTGGTCAGAGAATGGGATGCTAAGATTTAATAATTAAGAGGTGGAATAGTTTGGAGTAAGAAGAAGGTCTGTAGAAAATAATAAAGTAATTCTAAAAGAAGGTCATGAGAAAATCTGTGTGGTAGGGAGTGCAGGGGTGGGAGTGAAGGTCTTTGGAATTGACAACCATGTGATTGTATGGTTATTGATGCTACTTAGAATGGTGATAGAATTTGGGATGGAAAACAAGACTGAGTCAAGTGGCAAGGGGAGCAAAAAAAGAGTACAATCACTTTTCTTGATTCTTGATTTCTTGGTTATGTTGGAAGTGAAAATGAGAAGCCTCCGAAGTGAGGACTTTAAACAACATGGTGTTCATGTACTAGAACTAGGTGCCAGGGCGAGCTGGTAGAGGGACCATTGTGTGAAGAGCCTGATTATCAGTATCTTCAAAAGCAGAGGCCCTGTTCTCTCCTTAGAGCAGGTAGGGGGAAGGTGGGGCTCACGGAGGGTGCAGGAGGGAGGAGCCCTGCTCTTCAGAAGAGGCAGCCAGTAGGTACTCGCCTTTTGATGGCTTGTCGTGTAAGTAGAGTTTCCCTGTCAGTTGTTTTAACTGTTAACTATTTTTCACAGGAAAATGAAAAAAAATAAATAAGCCAACTTCTGGCTTTAAAGTACTTAAATAGATTTGTTTCACTGAACTTTTATTTGGGGTACTTTTTTGGCTCTTTATATTGAAGGAGGGATCCTGCAGATATCATAATCTTAGCACCGTCATAGATACTTAATCTCCTAAATATTCTTTGATATAATTTGTCTAGTTTATTCTTTCTAAGGAACTTCATTTAAAGGAGATATTTTAGTTTAAAATAAGGCCTTATAGAATAGCTTTTAAAATTACACAAATATTGCATGCTTTTGAAAAGCAAAAAATTCAGCTTACAGAATTATAAAGAGAAAGCACTAACCCACCACATTCTCCTCTTTCTTTTTCCCCAGAAATCTATACTACAACCTCCAGACCTTCTAAGCAGAGGCCATTCTAGCTCTTAAAGAAAAGAAAAAAAAATTATGTTTTGCTTGGCTATACTTTTATTGTTTTTATTATTGAAAATAGTTCAAATATACAGAAAAGTAGAAGGAACGATACAATCAACAGTGAACACCTCTACCAACCATCTGGATTCAAGACTTAACATTTTATCACATTATATATACATACATTCTTTTGCTAATCATTTTTTTTAAGTTTATGTATTTATTTAAGTAATTTTTACACCCAGTGTGGGGCTCGATCATGATCAATGTGTAATCTTTACACCCAGTGTGGGGCACCCAAGATCAAGAGCCACATGCTCCTCTGGCTGAGCCAGCCAGGCGCCCCAATCTTTTGCTAATCATTTTAAAGTAAATTATTGACATCATTGCCAGTTTACTCTTGAGTATTTCATCATCTCTCCAAAAAATAAGGACATCTCTTATATAACCCTAAAACATTATTGCATTTCATAGAGTTTCCTAATGTCCTCTAATACCCAGTCCATTATTTCATTATCCTCTCTTGTTCCAAAGTATTATTTTAGTCTGCTATTGTAGCTCATTTGAACTTTGGTCCATTGAGCCGAAGTGATTGTGCTTTCCTTACAAAATGTCTCTGCTCAACCAAGCTCCCCATCTGCTCCTCCTCACCCTCATCAGAGTGTTTGCCCTGTCTTGGAGAGACGGGGGCAATTCTTTTTACTTGCGAATTGGATCGACTAAGTAGGCCTATAAGTAATACAGCTAAGAGCATGGAAGGCAGTCTGTCAAAACAGCTTTGATTAATTTTCCTGTTTAACATTGCTTTATTTTCTTGTCATTTCCTCACCTCCCTTGGCTCCCACTTGCTTCTACATGACTGCATACAGATCTACTTGCTTTTTTATAAGGTGTATATGCTGTTCATTCATCCCATACAGATTGTTTTGTTTGTTCTAAAGATTTTATTTATTTATTTATGATTTTATTTATTTGAGAGAGGGAGAGAATGAGCAATGGGGAGGGCAGAGGGAGAGAGCAGGAGAAGCAGACTCCCCTCTGAGCAGGAAGCCTGATGTGGGGCTCGATCCTAGGACCTGGAGATCATGACCTGAGCTGAAGGCAGATGCTTAACCAACTGAGCCACCCATGCACCCCAGATTTTATTTGTTTGTTTGTTTATTTATTTATTTATTTATTTATTTATTTATTTATTTATTTATGAGAGCGAGCATGAGGGGAGGCAGAAGGATAGGTAGGAGCAGACTCTCCGCTGAGCAGGGAGCCTGATGCAGGGCTTGATCCCAGGACCCTGCAACCATGACCTGAGCCGAAGGCAGACATTTAACTGACTGAGCCACCCAGGTGCCCCCATTCCATAAAAATTATTGATCACAGTTTTGGAATAGCTGTTTGAGTTAAGCATATATATATGAGGCCGGAATGTATATATGTATTTATATGTAGTCTCACTTACTGTGTTAAATATCAGCTGTCACGATTCCTATGGGTTCCTATGCCATTATTGATTGAAGGTGAAAAAAACTAGAAAAAAATGGATGCCTCCAGCTATAGATAACTAACGAGAACAAAAGTTTATGTTTACCATGCAAATACGACAAACTTCCATGTGTGTGAAATGTCTCTTTTTTCCTTTTGGGTTTTTAGGTTCAACAGAATCCCTCAATCCTAGACCACAGACCACAATTTCTCCAGCAGATCTTCATGGAATGTGGTATCCTACAGTTCGAAGAACTCTTGTGTGTCTCTCCAAATTGTACAGATGTATAGATGTATGTGTATCAGTTCTTCTATCTTTACTGTAAATTGCTTACTCTTTCATGTGAAATTTTTTAATTTTAAGATCTTGATGTAGTATTTTGTTTGGTATTAAATTAGAAGCATGATTTTTAGATACAGAGGTAAGTTTAAGATCAATCTAATTTAGGGATTCTCTTTAAAAAAAAAAAAGATTTTATTTATTTATTAGAGAGAGAGAGCACGCATGCACGACCTGGGGGGAGGGGAAGAGGGAGAGGGAGAAGCAGATTCTCTGCAGAGCAGGGAGCACAATGCAGGGTTCCATTCCCAGGACCCTGGGATCATGACCTAAGCCGAAGGCAGACGCTTAACCGACTGAACCACCCTGGCACCCCTAATATAGGGATTCTTAACCTGTGGATTCTGTAGACCCTTAGAATTCACTAGTGGCCTTTGGAGAGTCTATGAACACCTTGAAATTGTGAGTAAAATTGTGTTTGTATGTTTATATTTGTCTTTCTGAAAGGAGAAGGATTATAGCTTTTATTGCTTCTCACAGGGATCTATGACCACATAAAACTTTAAAACTACTGGTTAATTCATCTGTTTTTGTTTATATTAGGAAATTATATTAGTGTATATATAAGGAAAAAGACATGCTGAAAGTTTAAGTGATAATGTCCAGTGTTACATGGCTATAATACACATTTAGTATTAAATTTATTATTAAATGCATCTACTTTGGTTTTTTCTTTTTAAAGATTATTTATTTTAGAGAGAGGGTGTGTGTGTGCGAGTGGGGGGGGCGGAAGGAGAGGGAGAGGAAGAGAATCTCAAGCAGACTCCCTGCTGAGTCTGACATGGCGCTTGATCTCAGGACCCTGAGATCATGACCTAAGGTGAAACCAAGAGTCGAATGCTTAACCAGCTGAGCCACCTGGGCACCCCATTAATTTAGTTTTGTGCTCCATTTAAAATCAATGTTCTTTTTTTTTTTAAAGATCTATTTATTTGAGAGCAAAAGCATGGGGCAGGGAGGCAGGGTGAGGGGCAGAGGGAGAGAGAGAATCTCAAGCAGACTCCCCGCTGAGCACAGAGCCCAGTGTGGGCCTCCATTTCACGACTCTGAAATCATGACCTGAGCTGAAATCGAGAGTCGGATGCTTAACTGACTGAACCACCCAGGTACCCCTAAGTCATCATTCTTAATAAGTAGTATTAAGATTACATGTGTTTCTTAGACTAAGAAACCATGGACTAATTTTAGTTATTTGCTGAAATTAACAGTACCTTTTTTTTTTTTTTAAGCACTACCTTAAACATTATGCATTGATTTTAGGTCAGAGTTCCTGTAAGCACTCCAGAATGTTTAATGATATGATTATCAATCTAGAGAAAGATTAGAGTTGTCTATACTTACTTACTGTTAGGAGTTTGCTGCTGAAATAGTTTATAAGATTCAATTTTTAATGTTTTATTTATTTAAGTAATCTCTACACCCAACATGGGGCTTGAATTTACAACCCTGAGATCAAGAGTTACATGTTCCTCCAGCTGAGCCAGCGAGGCACCCCTAAAATTCAGTGGTTTTAATTTAAAATTTGTTACAACTCAAATAGCATATAAAGAGAAAAGTGACTACAACAGCAATGTAATTAATTGTCCAGATGCTACTGTTTCTTAAGAATAGAGTTCAAAGGGGGTGTTTTTGCTCCCCCCCACCCCGTAGAGATGTTCCATATCTCAGAGGCCTAGGGGCCGAACAAGGTTGCAGTTGTTTCATTGGTTCAGTAGAGTGCACAGTACTTAGTATCTATTTTAAGCTACATAGTTATTGGAGTTTGTGCTTAGAGAAATTTTGAAATTCCCAGAAAATACCTTTTGGCCTGTTCTGGGACTTCTAAGATGAGGCCACAACACCTCTACAGTTAGATGTCTTAGCCCTTTTGCCCAGCTAATGAGCTGTCTTCCAGAGGGAGGTTTGGACATTGGCATCTCCTCTTCCCCAGGATCCCTAGTAGGTGTACTGAATGATGGTATGAGGCTGGGATTCAGAAACTGCGTAGAGTAGATCCAGGATCCCAATGGGACACATGGGGGCATATTCCATATAAAATCCGTTATCATCACAGGCCCTAGTGAAGCGTTTTAGCTGCTTAACAGGGATTTAAGCCAAACAGTAGGGTAGACCTGAGGACACAACCCTGCCTGTTTTTATTTTATGTTCTGGGGCTGCCCGTTTTTTTTTTTTTTTAAACCTAGCTTATATCCAAATCATATCCCTCTCTATTTTAATCATCTAAGGCAAGGAAAGCCAAGTCTAGTGAAAAACGCATTACGACTGAGCAGGGGGAAGAGAGGGTCTTAGTCTAAACTGCCCATCTTCGGTCTTCCTCAGGCGGGGGCAGTGACCTAGCAAGAGGTATCCCTAATCTTTTCTTACTACAGAAGCCTCATAGAAAACAAATGAGAGGGAAGCAGTACAAAAAGAGAATAACATCAAGTAGAGATCAGGACCCAGGACTGTGGCCTCATAGTAAATATTTTGCTCATATTCCTCCATATCAACTCCATTGCAGGTGGAATGGAGGCAGGGAGGGAAGCAAGGGACTGGCGGGTGACCCTGCCCAGGCCAACATGCCATACCTCTGGCAAGATGTAGAAATGGCAAGAATCATATTTCACATGCTATTTGTAACCTGATTGTTTTGTTTTTACCTAATTATATTTTATAAAAATTTTACCACGTCCTTCAGCATTCCTGTATTTCATGCATAATATAATTTATATTTACTAGTATTTTATTTGTTGACTCCCCCGTCATTGAACATTTATTTGCATTTTTTTGCTGTTTTAAATAATGTAGTAAGAGCCACATGCATGAATTTTATAATACAATACTGATTAATTATCTGGGATACATTTTTAGAAGTGGGTTTACTGGGACCCTGGGTGGCTCAGTTGGCTCAGGTCATGATCCTGTGGTCCTGGGATCAAGTCCTGAATTGGGCTCCCTGTTCATGAGGGAGCCTGCTTCTCCTTCTCCCTCTGCTGCTGCTCTCCCTCTCTGTCAAATAAACAAATAAAATCTTTAAAAAAAAAAAAAATGTGGGTTTACTGAGGCTTTATCTTAAAGTTGGTTTTATTGATTTAAAAAACAGCCTACAGTATGAGGGCATATTGGAGTCATGGCTCCGTGGGGTCAGAACCACATCTGCCTTGTCCACCCACCCCTGTGCATCCAGCAGCATTTAGCACTGAGCCTAGCATGGAATAGGTGCTCAGGAAATTGTTGAAGGGTCACATGAGAGTTCTGAGAGATGTAAATTACAAAACTACGTGTTGGTCTAGACAGGTTGCATGGGAATAGGAACTCTAGGGGAATATTGCCAGTAATATAAATTCATCCAGTGGATAAGGGCAAGCAAGCATTCATTGTTCCTTGTACTCTGTTTGCAGTTTCTCTTTTTCCTGTGTTGTGAAACATTTCAGAGTAATGTTTTTCTTTTATTTCACCAGAGGGCAGTGTTCCAAGGATTATCACAGGAAGCCTTGTCTGCCTGCATTCATTCGTTACTTGGAGCATCAGAGTCTATCAGCAAAAACAAGGTTTGATGAAGTGTTAGGTGAAATCTTGCTACCTATAATAATATTGTGGAATACAGCACTTATTTACAGGCACAGAAATTCAAAACCATTTTGGCAGTAGGATTTGTTCAATATGACTTAATTGAGGCACTTTAAGAGAAGCTTTAAGAGTTGACCCTTGAACAACACAGGAATTAGGGGACTCAGCCCCCCCCCCCGCCGAGTTCAAAATCCTTGTAGAAGTTTTGATTCCTTGAACACTTAACTATTAATAGCCTGCTGTTGACTGGAAGCCTTACTGATAACAGAAACAGTCAACACCTATTTTGTCTGTTATATGTATTATGTACTATTTTCTTACAATAAAGTAAGCTAGAGAAAAGAAAATGTTATTAAGAAAAATCATAGGGAAGTGAAAATATATTTGTAATACTGTATACTATAAAAAATTAATGTATAAGTGGGCCAGTGCAGTTCAAACCGTGTTGTTCAAGGCTCAATTGTATTATGTTGTACTGCTAACTAAAGACTATACAGTATAAAAGAGTGCCAGCTTTGCTAAAAATACTGAAAATGGTACTTTGGTTATAAATTCTGTAGGGTAAAGGTTTCTTATTATAGCCTTAGCAACTGAGAAGGTGGTAGACTCCTGTTTCTGTGAAAGACCAAAACAGTGTTTATAAGGGAACATAGCAATTTATAATCATCCCTTCAGTGATGGTTTTAAACAGTTGAATGGCCTCACTTGGAGGAAATCAGCCGAGTCAGTTTGGAAGACAGACAGTTGTGGTCCATGGGTTCTGTGACCAGAAGTAGTTGCCATGACTTCGTGATTTAAAGTTTTTAATCAAGAAGGGATCTGGGACTGAAGGCTGCTCCCAAGGCCCCTGAGCATTTTTTATAGCATGGTCAAAAGTGTTGCTTCATTTAACTCTCCATTAAAATACCTGTCTCCTTTTAAATACTCCATTAAAGGGAGGAAGCTGTGGGGGCTGTTTCCAGGGAAACTTTTTTGCTGTGGCGTATTCAAACCTTGTGAAACTTTCTGGACTTCCAGATTTACAAACTTGATTTCTTACTTCAAGGCTTTAGATAAATTAGGTTAAAACAAAACAAAACAAAAAACAAATGACAAAAAAAACTTCCTGCCAAAGAATTTGGGATTCTGTTGCTAGGAAAGCTGTACCTCTGATTATGACCACTGCATTCTCCCAGTCATGGAGTGGAAGGTTGAAGTGAAATTTTCATATGCTGGAAAGAGGATGGAAAGTTAATTGTAGACAGGCAGATTTCACTTTTAAAATATTTCTAAGCTTGAGCTCTCACATTTCTTATAATACATGAAATCAGGAAACATGTCTAATGTTAGGCAAATGGTTAAGTAAATTGTGGCATATTCCATAGAGTAGACTGTTACA
Organism: Ailuropoda melanoleuca; assembly: GCF_002007445.2. Lineage (NCBI taxonomy): Eukaryota > Metazoa > Chordata > Mammalia > Carnivora > Ursidae > Ailuropoda > Ailuropoda melanoleuca. The sequence goes on along the minus strand of NC_048224.1, from coordinate 86,149,508 downwards.
CAGGCATTAATTTTTTTTAATGAAGCAATAGCATTTAACTTAAATATGTTAAGGCAAAAAAAAAAAAAGATACAAGCCAGATATACATTATGACTTTATGTAATGAAAACACGCAATAAAACATTAACATTGAAAGTTTTTGGGTGAATGTGGATGATTTTCCCTTCTTTTCTCTACACTCTTCTTTATTTTCCAGATTTTTAAGAGTGAGCATGTATTTCTTAGAAGATAAGGAGGAAAAAAATGATCTATTTTAAAAATAAGTTTATATGCTTATGTCTTCTTGTACCACCTCCTTTTTTTAGAGGGAGGAGTGAAGGGCTTTTTGATTATTTAGTCCTTAGTCTGTGAGGCTATCCTATTTTTTGTGACTCTGCTTCCTACATATTATAAGAGGTTTAAGTTTGTGTGAGGAAGCCCTCGATTTGGCAAGCATTAGCTATTTTCATTGCTGAGTTTGTGTACTTTGCATTTCAAGAAAAAAGTGATTAATAAAAATGACTGCTTAATGTCTTAGCTGAAGGCAAGAAGTCGTTACCATACTTAATTGAGCACCTAATATATTAGTAAACTAACGTGATACTATTTGCTGGATTATAACAGCTTTAGTAAAGTAAATCTGTACTATACTATTTTTGCCCCTTGGAGTTGTTAGTTTTTTAAAAAAATAGAGCAAGTATTCAAAATGTGTCAGGCTTCCTACTTATTTAATGCTCTGTGTTCCAGAGTGCAAAGTGAATTTCCATCAAATAAATCATACTTACATATTGATTATGTGTTTATTTAGAAGGAGGAAGGAGAGAGAGAGAGACACCAGAGAGGAGTTACTTTGTTTAATAATTAATAACCCTTTAAAATTGTTGTTTGCTGAAGGACAATTTTATTCTTTTCCTAATACAGTATAACGTCATTAGAAATACTTTCAAAGTGAGAGTCTGTCTTTATTAAGCAGCAAGAAAGAGTAAATGCAGCCTTGCCCTTGTTAATATACAGACTTTTTTTGGAAGTAAAAGTTATGATTATTCACTGTTTTAGGATTGGGTCAGAGCTTTGAGAACTAAGCTTGAATCATAAGACTCTTCTAGATGGGTACTGCCAGGGTAACTCTCAGGGTATAGATAGTCAGTGCTCTGTTGGTGGCAGGATAATCCAAAATGGTAACCCCAAATCACTTTTGCATTTGGAAGCTCCTTTTATGTAAATATGAATATTTCTGATATTCTGGATACTGAAACCACTTTGGCCACATAGTGAGAGCCATGTTACTTGAAGAGAAACTGGAAAGCCATGAGAGGTCACAGATGTGCTCATGCTTTGACTTTTTCTTTATTTCCTGCTCTGTGCTGAGGTTAGGTCACTTTATCTGTTCTGTTTCTAAACCAAGTTAAAATAGATTTGATTTCTTTTTCTAAATGTGTTACTTTATAACCTTTTGTCTGATTTACTTTCTTGGATTGACGAAGTAGAGTGGGTGACAATGTTACTAAGAGTTTGCAGCAAGATTTTTCCCGATAATCCTAACATGGGTAATATGGGGAAAGTTGATTGCACAACAAAGGAGTATTGGTACATACGGTTAGGTTAAGGTCCATGAACCTAGGTAGATCAATGTTGATTAATAACACCATGTGTTTTACGTGTTTTTATTTAATCTGTGATAATACCCATTTTTCTGTTTTACAATTTAGACTCAGATTGATGGACAACTTTTCTTAATTAAGCACCTTTTGATTCTTCGTGAACAAATTGCTCCATTTCATACTGAATTCACCATTAAGGAAATTTCCCTGGACCTCAAGAAAACTAGAGGTACTTCATTGTCCTGGCTGGCACAGTTGGGTGTGTTTGACCTGTCCAAATGTGCCAGCAAAGGTTATAGGTTTATTTTATGTTCATCTGCAATTTTTTTTTTTGCATGCTGTGCTTGCTAAGCATGTTACTTGTTCATACTAAGCTGAGCTATCAACATCCTAATTACATCTAACTTGCTCTATTTTCCTTATGAAAGAAACTGTTTCTGAGCATTTCAATTTGTAATATAGCATTACTTCTCTTAGACTCTGCCACATATTACCATAACCAGTTAAAAAATGAAAAATCAGTGTAACAGCTACTTACAGTGTCAGCCAATTGGGGGGATTTTAAACATCGAGTAGAGTTTGTCTGTTCATGAAAATTCAGGAAGCCAGCTGGGTAAAATGGTAAAATGGGAGTACTTATCCAAGAATCTGAAAGATTTGGGTTCTGTTCCTCGCCCATCATTTCCTGGCTCTTGTGTGATCTTGGATGGGTGTTTTAGCTCTTCTATCCCAGGTGAAATGAGCAGAGTCAACTTGTCATGATAACTTCAGGTTACTGTAATCATAAGCTTGAAAATGTATGTTAAAGTGCTTTGTAAGCGTTAAGTGCTTAAGTAAGCCTAATTGATATTATTATATCAGCTGGTTGTTAGTTAATCATCTTAGGAAAGATGGTTCATCCATCCTAATGATTTGCTTCTGACTGAATTAATAAGAGATGATTTCTAAAAGATCAAAATAGTTATTTTCTAAGATGTTGATCTTAAGCAGTTAAGGATATACTATGAATATTCCTAGTTTCTGTTACTTACTTATAAGTTATCTAAACTTTATCTTTTGTTAACCATTTCCAAGAGAATTAAGCTGTAATGCCTTAAGCCATTGTTTATATAATGGAACTTTCTCTTAAGTATTGGGGGAATTGAGAAAATAGTCATTCAAATTATTTCCTGTACTCTGGCTCAGAGGAACTCCAAATACAGGATTTCCAGGGGTAGCCAGTTGTTAGTTCCCTAGTGACTGTGCTTATAAAATGGTGGGCTTGACTTAACTCACCTGAGAACCAAAGTGGTCTCATCATGAGTCATATTAGAACAGTTTACTCTTTCTTTTTCCTAATTCTCTCTCCTTTCCACCATAGAGAATACCTTTTGGTTCTGTTGGAATTTGAATAGTAAACCTGTATGTTACTCATATATTTTGTGATTTATTTTTTATTTTGTATTTTTTAAACGATTTTAGCTATTTATTTTAGAGGGCTGGGGAGGAGCAGAGGGGAAGGGAGGGGGACAAGCAGACTCCTTGCTGAGTGTGGAGCCCTAGAATGAGGGGCTCGGGCTTGATCTCAGGACCCAGAGATTATGACCTGGGCTGAAACCAAGTCAGACACTCTACGACTGTGGCACCTGGGCACCCCTGTGATTATTTTTTTTTTCCCCCAAACAGCAGCCAGATTTCTTGGCTTTTGCCTTTATAGAATGCATAATTTTTTTTAGAGCTTATTCTCATAAGAGGCCTCTATCCCCCAACCAACCTAGTTGATTTCCTTCTGCCCTTTCAGTATGAGATGTGGTGGTAGTGCTCTAACCTTGAAGAGTGCCAGGGGCTGATAGTCCTTAACTTTATTTAAGTGATGAGACAAAGTAAGGCTGATCTACTTTCTTTCACTTTTTTTTCTAATTTATAATTTGTTGCTGCTTAGTTCTCATATAGATCCACTGAAGTGTGAGAAAATGAATTGCCCTAAAATTTTGGCAAATACTGGTTTAAAGTCTCTTTTCCCTAAAACATTATAAAGCCTGTATAATCCTACCATATGCTTATTTGATTCTATTTATGTCAAACAGTTTTTAGGTTATCTTGTAGAAAAGACAGCAGAAACAAAGCTTTACTTACTCTCAATACTGAATCTGATAGGTCTTTTTCAGTAAGATCAGGGTTAAGGCAGTAAGTCCTGTTGTGGTGTATACTTGTAAAAACCAGGGTTGGAAGCATTTCGTGGTTTGCTTCTGCAGTGTGGCAAAGCAAAGAAATGGTCTTTTCTATCACTTAAGAGTACTTGCTCTCTTTACTTTTAAACCTTTAACCTCTCATGACTAACATTATATCTTAATTGCATTTGAACATCAATGAGACCTCAGTTAGTACTTTGCATGGATTCTAGTTAGTCTGGAGGTTAAGGGGTAAATATGTCCTTTTGGTGTTTTCTTTCTGGCTGACACATTAGTTTATTCATTCTGCTTCAAATGAATAAGTTTCTGTGCCAGCCAGGATCTTAACAAATGAAGCTGGGTAAGTATATGAATTTTTTTTGGAAAAAATATTTAGCAGCATAAAAGTAAAGCAGTAAAATTTTAAGGTATCAGTTACCATTTATCTTTTTTTTTTCTGTAAATGGATAATTGAGATTAATAGTCATTTCTTAAGTCGATTTCTAGAAAATAACTGTGCGTGGGTACTACAGCTGTGGTTGGCACTAATCTCACTCTCTTCCATTCACAGAGGTGAGTTGGTGGAAATGAAACTGCTCTTGCTTTGTGGTAACAGATAACTAGCATATGTTAACACACTGAAACAGTAACTCGTCTTTTCTTTTAAAACTGTACCTGTTCACTGGATGAGTAATTTTGTTTCACAGATGCAGCATTTAAAATCCTGAACCCTATGACTGTTCCAAGATTTTTTAGGCTGAATAGCAACAATGCCTTGATAGAGTTCTTGTTGGAGGTGAGAAGGAGTCTGTTTCCTTGGTGGTGGGAGATAAACGGCCTTCTTTACATGTCTGGTAATTTCGGGGCACATAAAAACAGGAGGAAATTGTCATCTTCTTTTTAAGGGGACTCCTGAGATAAGAGAACATTATCTTGACTCTAAAAAAGATGTAGACCGTCATCTGAAATCGGCCTGTGAGCAGTTTATTCAGCAGCAGACCAAGCTGTTTGTAGAGCAGCTGGAGGAGTTCATGACAAAGGTATAGACCTTGGTGCCTACTTGGTAAAGTAATTTTGAATTCTTCCTTAGATTTCCTTTTGAATTACCCTCTTGTGAAAACTCTGGCAGGAGATAGTAAATAGTAAGCCCACATCTTAATGATTCCATCTAGGAAATCACCGGGTTTCCTATTATGGAAGCTTTTTGGCTTGGACTTTTAGATATGCTTGCACAGTTTTCAGTTTTTAAGAGAAAAAGTGCAAATATTGTCTCCTCGCTAAAAATCCATCCACCTGGCTAATGCCAGCAATGAAAAAATCAGATCATGGCTATTTTGACTTTCCTGTTTCAACCTAATTTTTTTTTAATACTTAAGTACCATTACTAAGGACTTTACTTCATAAAAATGTTTAAAAAGTCTTGAAATAAAAAAAAAAAAAGTCTTGAGGGGCACCTGGGTGGCTCAGTCGGTTAAGTATCTGCCTTCAGCTCAGGTCGTGATCCCGGGGTCCTGGGATTGAGCCCCACATTGGGCTCTCTGCTCAGCAGGGAGCCTGCTTCTCCCTCTCACTCTCTCTCTGTGCTCTCTCTGTCAAATAAATAAAATCTTTAAAAAAATAATAAAAATAAAATAAACAGTCTTGTAATTAGCTTTCATTTATTAAGCCTCTACTGTCTGTCCAGACTTGTATTAGAGTATATTATAAAATTTACTAACCTAACTGGGGAGACAAGTTGTATCTCTGAAATGACCAGGAGACAGCTAAGCAAATTGTCTGTTAGTAATTTTTTGCTAGGGCCATCAATGCTGATATGCCTGACACCGGTGATATTTGTTCAAAAGAGAGAAGATACTTGTTTTTAAAACTAGTAATAAATACCAAAAAAGCAAACACAGAAATGTTAAAGCAGTCAGGCCACTTTTGTTTATCATTGGCGTATAGTACTTGTTTTCTGGGTTTTAGTCCATTCAAAGAAGTATTTGGAGTGTGTATGGTTTTTTTTTTTGTCCCCTGCCACGTAGATTTAAAAGGGGGGAGTGGTAGAAAGGTTTCCTACTGGGTTTTGATTTTTAAAAAAGTGTGCAAGTATTGATATTTTGTAATTTAAAGATAAATCCATTACAGTTTTTACTGAAATTGTCCTTATGGGAAACCAGTCTGTAGATAGTAGTATGTATTTTTGGGAGAGCATCCACATTAGCATTAATTTCCTCAGCATCCACATTAGCACTGGTAGATGAGTATTCTGCAATAGCAGAGCTGCAGAATGTGTCTTCTGACATAAGCAAGTTGATTATAATGAAATCTAGGATTAAAGGGTTTTTCTGGAAAAGCACAGTCTTTGTAGAAGTCAAGAGAATGGAAATTCACTGATACAGTTGTCTAAATTGATGGTAGTGTAAGTTTGGTAATTCTGGTATTAACTCTGTAATTTTGTGTTTTGGAAGGCTGTGGACACTATGAATTTTTTTTTTTAAATTAGTGATATATGTAAAAAACATATATTCCAAATCCGAATTACATAGTGGCTCTCCATGGAATGCTACACACCTCCAGTGGGGACTCCTGTATAGCTGTTCACGCATCTCTCCTCATACACTCCTCCCTGAGGGATCGGAGAGGGAAAGGCCCTGCCTCTTGACATCGAGAAGTCAGTCCTGTCCACCCTGCTTAGTATGTGTTGTCCTTGCTCAGATCATTCACTGTTGCCTTTTCTTTTTTCTTTTCTTTTTTTTTTTTTTTAAAGATTTTATTTATTTATTTGACAGAGATAGAGACAGCCAGCGAGAGAGAGAACACAAGCAGGGGGAGTGGGAGAGGAAGAAACAGGCTCATATCGGAGGAGCCTGATGTGGGGCTCGATCCCATAACGCCGGGATCACGCCCTGAGCCGAAGGCAAACGCTTAACCGCTGTGCCACCCAGGCGCCCCTGCCTTTTCTTTTTTCAACCTTGGTCCCTAAGTGCTCTGCAGAGTCCAGTCAAAATATTTAGTAGATAGTACAACTTAGAGGACTGAGCATCCCTTTTACGTTATCTTATTCCAAATTCAGTCCTTTCCCCCATCCTGGTGGAGTGGAGTGAATCAGTGACAAAGACACACACACATGCACACACATGCACAGGGCATACAATGTAAGCACTAGAGTTCACACAGATTTATGTGATCGTTTAGGACATTGCTCGTTAGAATTTGTGGACCAGACATGTTTCACTTTTTATCTGCTGGATGCTACTAGTATTCTGAATAGCAGAGACAGAATAAATGATTTTGAAACTTTAAAATGATTAGATTTAAAGGTAAATCTGCAAGTGCAGAATCTTATGCCTCTTTTATTATAGTTGGCATCTTATAAGGCAGCCTGTGATTGTACCTTGATAAATGATTGCAAGAGAAGCAGCATCCATAGGTGCAGAAAGGGAATAGTATTTTATCTACGATTTGGATGTATGCTTATAGGTCTCAGTATTTTACCATTTGTGTGTAAGCCTAATCAACAAATGTTCTCAACTGAGAACCATTTGGACTGATTTTTAAAATATATGTGGGTTTGCATAATGAAACTGTGTGAGTGTAGAGGACATTCTTAGGCTGTTTGAAGACTTGTTTTTGAGCCTAAAGACTTGGGGTGTGATTCTGGTCTCCTTTTACCTGCTGCAAATTGGCCTTTTTGGTTACGTAACTCCTTCCTTGACTCTCCTTGTTGAGATGCTTTGTTTTCATTAATTCTCATTACATCCCTGGCACTTAGAGTAAGTGAAACATCTTTATTTTACAGATTGAGAAACTGAAGTTATACAGAGTGACCCAATATACATAAGACAATCATTTCTACAAACTTAATCTTACTGGTGTAAACATCTTCCCTCAATTTTTGGTGCAATTAATGAAGTTTCTTGAGAAAAATAAAATAAATTCTAGAAGAACATATATGCCCTATTGTCCTATTTCTCTAAGTATTTGGGTGACCTTAGGGAGTATAATACGGTTCTAAGTGTTGGAGGTAGAAGTTCATACAAAAATAATTTGGGTCAAATATCATCTGTTAAACTCAAAAGCTGTTGATACTTTCTTTTTATTTTTTTTTTTTAAGATTTTTTTTATTTATTTGAGAGAGATAGAGACAGCCAGCGAGAGAGGGAATACAGGCAGGGGGAGTGGGAGAGGAAGAAGCAGGCTCACAGCGGAGGAGCCTGATGTGGGGCTCGATCCCATAACGCCGGGATCACGCCCTGAGCCGAAGGCAGACGCTTAACCGCTGTGCCACCCAGGCGCCCCTGTTGATACTTTCTTTTCTTTTTTTAAGATTTTATTTATTTGACAGAGAGAGAGATAACACAAGCAGGGGGAGCGGGAGAGGGGGATGCAGATTCCCTGCCTAGCAGGGAGCCCAATGTGGGGCTAAATCCCAGGATTCTGGGATCATGACCTGAGCCAAAGGCAGATGCTTAACTGCATGAGCCACCCAGGTGTCCGAAAAACTGTTGATACTTTCTGCTGTTTAGGAATTTCATTATACTGAACGTTGCTTGAAACAAACCCTTAAGTTAGGGGGTTGGACTGGTCATGGATGTGGCAGAGCATAGAAGTTTGACTCAGGAAAGCCGAGCTCTCACCCTCCCCGCCCTTCTGCCACCTCCTGAGGAAAATGGTAGCTTAGATTCTCCAAGCCTTGCTTTTCTAATCTGTACAGCAGAGATAGCTACTGCATCCCTCTTCCCAGCTTAGGGTTATTATGAGGACCAGAAGAAGATTGTATATGTAACAGTACTTTAAATGCTGCAAGAGTGTTACAGGAAAATGTGACAAGTTTGAAGTGCAGGTTTTGCCTTAGCAAAAAATCTGAACGAAAGCATTTTAAAGGAAGTACATTTCAAGTTTATAACTAAGCTAAAATTGTTTCCCCCTGGTGGGACCGGTTTATGCTGAAAAACTCAAGACTTGTATTTAGCAATATTCATTTTTTCCCAAGCAATTTACTAAAGTGTTGTGAGTTTATGGGGGGGGTGGAGGGAGAGGGAGAGAGAGAATCTTAAACAGGCTTAGGGCTTGATCTCACAACCCTGACATGACCTGAGAGGAAAATCAAGAGTTGGACGCTTAACCAACTGAGCCACCCAGGTGCCGTACAAGTTTATTCTTAATATTCCCTCTGAAGTGTTATTAATTTCCTCAGCAACACTTAAATTTAAATTCTTTCTTGATTGTAGTGCATGTAATAGAATTTGACCTATAAATTTAATTTTTGTTCTCAAGGACTTAAAACCAAATGGGAAATCAGGATAGATAATACGTAAACATTATGAAGTGTATAGCAATGTCGTCGTGAGACAATGGGTCTATGTTTGTGTCATAGGGCTTTTGAAAAAGTTAGGGCTAATTAGGGAAAACTTTTGAAGAACATGCTCCTTGCAGTTTGACTTAAAGGTAAATATGTTACCTAGATAGTAAATGGAGATGGATATGTAAGTTTGTCTTGGTTTTTAATATAAAAATAATTAATACAGCCTAAACCTACATCATATATATCATTATGAAATTATTTAAATTCTGGAACAATCAGTGGAATAATAAGCAACCATTACTAATAAAACATAACTGTTGGACAGAGAAAAATGTCCAGAATTTAGAGTTGGGTGGGGAAAAAAGGTGTCAGAGCGCTATGTTCCTATATTTGTAAATGTAGACACATTAGTATGTTTATATATTTATGTTGAAAGAGACTTTGGACAATATATACTGAATGAACATACGTTTTTCTTTTAGCATTGTATAATCTATAATCATGTGTATGATTTGTTTTTAAAAGCTGCATCTTTCAATAAAAAGTAAAGATATGAAGAAGGATAGACTGTAGGAAAGGGGTGACTTTATACACATGGCAGCTTGAGAAAAGGCCGAGAGGAGCCCAGGATTGTGAGCTTGGATCTGACTTAACATTGTACTCCGTCTGTGCCCATCTTCTGCGTAAATATTTTTGTGGCCTTCTTTAATTGAAAGTGTTGGTTCTCAGATTTTTCTCATGAGTCTCTCTAGTGAGGCCAAGGTCACAGCCTGGACCTTCGGCACTTAACAGTTCATTAAAAAAAAATGTTTTATGCAGTTTCTGTCCTTCACCTTCCCCAACTACACCTTAGCCCCACCATGATTTGCTGTCTTGAGAACATCTTAAGAACAGACTTGTCCAAGCAACCAAAATGTACTGTTTTTCATTTGCTTCTCTGTACTGATGGCTGAGGAATGAAAGGGAGATGAATAAAATGTGGGCATCCAAGTCTGCCTGTGGCACTGGTTGGTCAAGTGTGCTTTTCGATGCTATCTGAAAATCTTGTTTGTTTTCCTAACATTCTCTCTGCCTGAGATATAATAAAGAAAAGGAATCTCTAGGTGTGTAAAGGAGATTTTGTTCTGCTGGGGTGACATTTTTCTAACAGCATACAAATTAATAATTTAATGTTGACATAACAGTTCACTTAAAAAGGCACCTGTTTTGTGTTTGTATTTTCCTAGGTCCTCAGTTTTGTCTACCTTCTCTAAAATGTTTCAGGCAGAATACCTCAGGACAATGGTGGTGTTTTTTGCAAGACAGCATATGCCTTGAAATCACAAAAGAAGTTTTGCTAAAATATGTTATTATTTGAAAGGATTATGAGTTACGATGCACTTTTTTAGGATTACACATTTGACTATCATTATGTTTTAATAGGTTCAGGTGGTGTTGTGTGTCCTTGGAGAGACACGAAGTGAAAAGAAACGTTTTTCTTTTTGTCTTGTCTAACAGGTTTCAGCATTAAAGACGATGGCCAGTCAGGGAGGACCCAAGTATACTCTTTCACAGCAGCCTTGGGCACAGCCAGGTATTCACATTTTACTATTTAGGATTTCTTTTTTTAGGATGTTGATTAATTTGCATTTATATAGTCTCTGACGGCTTGGAGTTGGTTTCCTACTTCGACTGTGGTTTGTGTTGATGCAAGGTGCAGATTGGAGCTGACAGGTCTTGATGGGCCAACACTACTTGCATTTCAAAAAGCATTCCAAGGAAATGAGAATTAAAAAGAAAAATACACACAGAGTAAAAAAATAAAACGTGGCTTAGATTGAAACGACTGCTTTTCATTGTATTAGAGCTTTGATGAAAATACTGGATTTGGTAGTCTGAAATTAGGGAGGGATTGCTACTGTTCTCAAGTATTAAATGAAGGAGTGTGTTGGGTCATTATTTTGTTTCACGTTTTATCTAAGCTACATCCTCTAACATTTTTAGAGTGTTCAAAAAAATTATAAAAACTGTGGTGTCATTGGGGAGTTGGCAGACAGTATCATTGTCTGATGGGCAAATATGCTTGAGATGTTCCCAGGTTTACTCTTTCCTAAATGTAAGGTTTTTTTGCCAGAGGGTTTTTTTCTTTCTTTTTTTATCTTTAGCATTAGACCTCGGCCATTTAGAATCACAACTTTGTGGGTTACTTCTGGTTCATTTTGTGGCATTTTAAGTTGCCACTAAGCCAGAATAAATCATTTTGGAGGATTAATATTTCTGGCTGGTCCCTGGCCCACGTCAGGATAGAGATCTTTTGAAACCAAAAAGAGCAAAATGATAGAAGAATCGTGTTTTAATTTGGGTAAGCTGTATCCAAGTTGGTAGGGCAGCTTTTTGCTGAAAGTGAGAGAGATCCAAATACAGGTTTAGCATCCATAAAATTTGACTGTCTACAGGCACCTTAAATCTAATGTTAGGTTTTTAATATGATTGGTTTTCCATATTGAAAGAATGATATGTTTGTCAGGTATTTATTTCTTTTGGGGAAAAGATTGAGGCCATTCTAAAAATTTTTGGTAATTCTTAATGGCGCAGGTTAATTTGAAGTTAACTAGAACTGAGAAGCTAAGAGTAGTTGTGCCTCTTGGAGGAGGATCTGTAAATGTGCAGAATGATCAGTTGTATTTGAATGGGAGACAGGATTTTATTTCAAAAATTTGTCATATGAACTTTGATGATGTCAGTATAGGTTTGCATTGATTTGCTTTATTGCAAATAAACTTTGTGACTGCTTTAGGTATTTTGTTTACCTGTGGTGGAGACAGTAACTTTTTTACTGTCTTCATTATTTTAAACCTTTTATCGTGTGAGATTGAAATCTTCGTCATTTTACCAAAGGACAGAGATCATTCTTGATGCAGTAGTACGTTCCGTCAGAAGACAGAAAATCAGTTTCTTTTATTGATAACACTGGAAATTCTTTTTAAGATGTATTTTATTTATTTATTTTTAGAGAGCACGAAAGCGTGGGGATGGGGTGGGGCACGGGGAGAGGGAGAGAGAGAATCTTGAGCAGGCTCCACACGGAGCCCAAGCCTGACGCAGGGCTTGTCTTGATCTCACGGCCCTGAGCCACCCAGGTGCCCCCAAACTGATAATTCTAATTGTGGTGGGCGGTGGTAGTAGCCACCTGTCCTGACCGCTCACAGTCAGGAGCAGACTTGTCTCTCCATAACGCAGCACAATTCTAGAAGGAATTCTGACCACCTCTGGATTAATTGGGACTTTGGCTCAAGGTTTCAGTCTTTTATAGGGCTTATTTAGAAATAGGAGCTGATTTTATTTTGAATGTTTATGTAAATGAAACTCTTGGGTGCAATAAATCTTTCTTAAAATAGGTAGAAACCAACAAACAGGCATAGGCGTATTTAATACAGCTAAGCCCAGGGGCTTGATGCATAATTAGTGTATTTTTCTTTCTTCTTTGGAAAGGTCCTCTTTCACTCAGAACAGGGGCTGTCATTTTCTCAAGTGGAATCCGAGTGGAGCTCCCAGTGTTAGGCGTATTGTGCTCCCCAGCATTCCTAGCACAGTCATCAGTAAAGCAGGCATGGATGAAAGGAAGCTGACCACAGGACAGATTGCAGTGGGGCTTGCTCTTCTGTCATTAACCCATTCCCTGTCTTGCTAAGGGAGGAGGTCTTGGCCAACAGAGCAGTGGCACTCCAGTTCAGTTAGCTGCTGTATCTTCTGTCCCCGTAGCCACGCGGAGCTGTGGAGTTGCTTTTTCTTCATCTGTAGTACAGGAAGCCCACACTGCAATGTCAGGGATGTTCAGGCCTTTGGGGTGGGAGCATCAAGAACAACCTAGGGACTTGTCTAGGGCCCTAGAAACCCGTCTTAATCAGGTTCCTGGGGATCATTTCATGATAAACTCAGAGGAGGTTGAGTTGTAAATTAGGGTGCCAATTTGTTAATCTATTCTGAGAAATATACCTTTATAAAGAGCCCTCAGAGGGCTCTGTTCACTAGGTTTCACACCCATTTGGTTATCAAGGGCTCTGAAAACTGACTTAGGGATTCTTAAAGTGTGTTAGTGAGGATAGAAGCAGAGCCCATGGAATTAAGTGCCCTAAAGGAGCTTTCATCTATTTTATGGAAATAAGCAATTCTTCGATTGTTTGTTCTTTCTTCTTGAGAGCATTGATACTTTCTTACCCTGCTCTACTACAACCCTTCTCAATTAAAAAAAATGTTTTTAATATAAGGTATAAAATTTGAGCTGTGAGAAAGTATAAAATGGGAGGTAATTCTATTTTCCATTCCAAACCCATCCTTTCAAAGGTAGCTACTATTAATAGTCTCTTTTCCCCAGTTGTTGTATATGTACTTGCATCTATGGATTTTAAAAATACTGTACAAATAAGATTGTACCGTATTCCTTGCCTTTTTTCTTTTTTTTTTTTTTTTTAACTTATTCTGTGTCTTGGAGCCCTTTCTGTACTGGCATATCCAGCTCTATGCATTCTCTTTAATGATGCGTGGAATGTATCACTCATAATTTCTTCAGTAATTCCGTTAATAAAGTATTTTTAGTTTTTTTCCCATCTATTCTTTAATAAACATCCCTGTATACACATATCTGGGTATTTGTTAAGTATATCCATAAGGTAAATTTCTAGCAGTGGCAGTGTTAAGAGATAGAATATATGTTTTGCTACATATTGCCCAGTTTGTACTCCAGGCAGCAGTGGATGAGAAGGCCTGTTTCTGCACACCCTTACCAAATGTGGATATACTCCAATCTGAAACCATCTCAGTTGTTTTAATATACATTTCTTTAATTATGAGTGAAGTTGAATGTCTTTGAAATTATTAATCAGTCTTTTTCTTCATGGCTTTCTAGGTAGTTTCCTCTTTTAAATGACCTCATAAAGATTACTACTCTTCCATTTGTACACCTTTTCAGACATTACATTTAGGCTACATAATTATTTCAGTTACAGTTTTCTGTAATTCTGTACTCTTTCTGATAATGCGGTATAAGACTGTAACAGATGGGGGCACCTGGGTGGCTCAGTCAGTTGAGTGTCTGATCTTGTTTCGGCTCAGGTCATGATCTCAAGGTCCTGGGATAGAGGCCTGTGTTGGGCTCCACACTCAGGCGCAGAGTCTGCTTGTCCCTCTCCCTCCCCCTCTGCTTCTCCCCTCACTCATGCAGGCATTCTCTCTCTCTCAAATAAATAAATAAAATCTTAAAAAAAAAAAAGAATGTAAGAGATGGATTTTTAGTTACTGTTAAATATGTGTGGATGTTTTCGGAGTGATCTCAAAGGACGAGAACATCTCTTGCTGTGAGTCAGTTCTGTAAATGAATAAGCTCATTCATAATGAAGTATTCTTACTAGTCTGCAAATAATTTTTTATTTTATCTTAACTTTCTCTGAATTCCAAAGGTACCATAGTATAGCCCCTGTGAATGTCCTGAAGGGTGTTGGAGGAGTTATTTTACGGCCTTACCCTTTGGGAGTAGAATTCTGTATGTAGTAGATAATGAATGTTTATAGGGCTTGTGATTAAACTTGGTAAACAGGAAAAGTGAAAGAAAATTTGGGGGGAAATAGAGTTCTTTCTTCTGCCATTTTTCTCTCCCTTTATTCCCCTCTGAATGAAAATGGAGGTGTTTCTTCTCTTTTTCTTTGTAACACTAATGAGGTTAATTCTTTCCAGCAAAGGTCAGTGACCTCATAGCAAGTGCCTACAAGGCAATAAAAGCGAAGCTGCCTCTGACGTTGAGAAGTATGTCATTGTACCTATCCAATAAAGACACAGAGTTCATCTTGTTTAAACCTGTTAGGGTGAGTATTGTGATATTTTATTCAAATGTTGTCCAGTCTCTCGAAGTTTTCTTGCCTTGTTTACCATTTTCCTCTTCCTGTAGACATTTCAAAGTGTTGGTATACTATTCTAGTAAAGTTGATTAATAATCACTGTAATTCCTGAGAGGCTTACGAAGCCAGCACCGGCCTGATTATATCCACCCCTGCCTTTGTCTTAAGTTCTTTATGTTACGTTTGGCAACAAAGTAATTTTGACCTTAAAGTACAAATTAGTAAATAAATAAGTCATCAGACCCTAACATTGGATGTGGCCCAATACTTGAGAAAGCAGCATTTCAGAATTATGCTTCATTTTACTGGTGAGTAGTGGAAATAAATGGCTTGCAGTGGCCACCAAGGGATTAAATGTCAGAGCAAATTTAGTGCTCATAACTTCCAGCTCTGTGTTGAGCTCACATCTTTACTGAAGGCATTGGTTGAGTTTTAAAGTGCGTTTTATGTGTCTGGGAACTTTATTATCTTTTGTGTAAGAAATTGCTGCTGAAGGCTCTTATTATTCTCTGGGGGGACAGGGCTTACTAGAGTTTAGCTTTTCCAGGAAGTATTATCTGATAAGGCTTAGTTGGGTTGTGCTAGCATGTGAATTATTAAGTGCAAATTATATGTCTTCGGTAATCCAATGAAAGATACATTTCCTCTGCTTCTTTGGCAAATATCATTAAGATTTAACATTGTTAGAGAGAGAGGCAAACCAAGAAACAGACCCTTAACTGTAAAGAATAAACCGATGGTTACCAGAGGGGCAATGAGTGGTGGGTTGGCTGAAATAGGTGAGGGGAATTAAGGAGTGCACTTGTTGTGATGAGCACAGGGTAATGTATGGAAGTGCTAAGTTACTGTATTGCACACCTGAAACTAATATTACACTGTATGTTAACTAACTGGAATTTAAATGAAAACTTTAAAGGTTTAACAATCTTCATGCTTCCTGTTTAAGATGACCGCATATGTTTCTAGTGACTCATTTAATGGGATTGCCTCTTCTTTCTAAGAATAATATTCAGCAAGTCTTCCAGAAGTTCCATGTCTTGTTAAAGGAAGAGTTTAGCCCTGAAGATGTCGAGATCATTGCTTGTCCTACTATGGAACAGGTAATCCATGATCTGAAGATCCTTGTTACTTTTATTCCCTCTTGGTTATTTTACTTGAGCAGGTAATGTCTTTGAGTAACCATGTTTTTAATTTTAATTTTAAAATTTGTACATTATTTTATTCTGATGAGCAAGAATTCAAGCTTTGAATTGCTCCCTCAAATTTTTAATGATGACTTTATAATTTTTAATTGCTTTTTCTTAATCCTTTCTGATATTAAAAATTTCTGTGTTTAATATGAACTATTTGTGAAAAGTTCAAATAATGGTGTTTAGGATGCTGAATAATTTTATTTACAGTATGCATGATAAGAGGCCCACATTTCACATGAAAAAAAGTTACTTTAGGGATTTGATGTTAGAAGTGTTTGTTTTCTCTTTTCTTCCTAAATTTGAAAGTCTGTATTTATCATTCATGTAATCAGTTCAGCCAGCACATTTTTATTGAGCACGTATTATGTATTAGGAGTACGCTGATGCTATGGAGGGTATTTTATTTCTGGTTTTAAGTTTGGTATAGCTTAGGAGGTTCATATATGTAAGGACTAGAGGGTGTGGGAGAGAATAGTAAGGTATGGGAGCCTGATTAGAGTGGGTGGAGAGTTGGGGAAAGGGACGGGAGGCAGTGAGTGTGGGTGAGTCTTTTGGGAGTGTTACCACATTGGGAGAGAAAAGATGTAGTTGGAAGGGAAATGGGGTCTTTTTTAAATTGAGGTAGAACTCATATGCCATAAAATTCACCCTTTTAAAGTGGACAATTCATTGGTTTTTAGTATATTCACTAAGTTGTGCAACATCCCCACTATCTAATTCCAGAACATTTTCATGCCCCCGCCCAAAAGAAACCTCATACCCATTAGCAGATTCCCCATTCTTCCATCTTCTATAATTTACTTTTTGTCTGTATGGATTTGTCCATTCTGGACATTTCATTAAATGGAATCACACAATACATGGCCTTTTATGACTGGCTTCTTTCTCTTATCAGAATGTTTTCAAGGCTCTTCCATGTTGTAGCATGTATCAGAACTTTATTCTGGGGCGCCTGGGTGGCTCAGTCGTTGGGCATCTGCCTTTGGCTCAGGGCGTGGTCCTGGCGTTCTGGGATCGAGCCCCGCATAAGGCTCTTCCACTGGGAGCCTGCTTCTTCCTCTCCCACTCTACCTGCTTGTGTTCCTTCTCTTGCAGGCTATCTCTCTCTCTGTTGAATGAATAAATAAAATCTTTAAAAAAAAAAACTTTATTCTTTTTTATGGCTTTATATGTTCCTTTGTATGGATAGATGGGTCATATTTTAAAAAGATGTGTCTGTGGTTCCAGGATTGTAGTTAAAATATTTTATAAGTCACTTGAAGTAATCATCTGTACCACTAACTTGATATATAGTTAGGTTTGTTGCAGTGTTTAGAGATTTTTCCCCCCACATTTTGATATAATTTTGTTTTTTTATTATTAAAAAAACCACGGTTCCCAAGTCAGAATTCTAGAACAAGGTAGAATTGGAGGTGTCTTACTTCCCTTTCAGTCCCCTCCAGCCTTTTCCTTCCTTTATCCTATAAATATTACTTTTATTTGTTATTGGGCTTTCTTTCCTTTTTTTTTTTTTTTCTTTTAAAGATAGGGGAAAATGCATGTTTTTGTATTCATGAATTGGAGCCAAAGAGAGGGAAAAATTGATGCTGGAAAAGTGTCTTTGTGTAGCAAAGAGGGGATGGAATCTCAGGAACAGTCCGAGGGAGGAGCCTTTGTTAGGTGCATAGGGGAAGGGGGCGTTCAGTCGCAAAAGGAAAGAAAGCCCAGTGTTCGGGCGCACGTGGGGAGGCGGTGGACATGCTAGTGTGATGGAAGCTCTCATCTGATTGCTTCATGTTTGTGAGTGATACAGGAAGAGGGTCATCACTAAAAGGGAGGGATACTGAAGATCTGGGGAGCAAGGCTCAGTTGAGTTCAGTGGTTATGAATCCAAGAGAGACCAGTCAGCACGGTTGTCTGTTTTTTTCTCCAGTTACATGTAGTCAGCTGCAAGAGTGTAGATGTGGAGTAGCCAGGTGGGGCTTGCCGAGAACATGCAGGATTCCTGGCTCCTGCTGGACTCCTGCTAGCAAGATACATGTTTTAGTGTGTGTGTGTATGTTTGTAACTTAAAAGTTTGACGGTAATCACTCACATTATGTGCAACTCAAATTGCTTTGCTCTGCCTCTCTTTCCTGTTCATTCGATGAACCACTACATTGTTCTCATGGTGTACCAGCGGGTTGCAACCTATAGTTTGAAAAACACTGATAGAGACCATCATTCTGTGCAACTTGGTGTTGTCTTTTTCATCATGATTAGATTGAGGTTTTGTATTTTTTGCAGGAAAAATACAGAGGTGATGGTGTGTCCCTCTCACAGACGATACACATTTATAGAAGAGATTAGGTGGCGATTATTTTGATTACCAAGACAGTTCATACTGTATAGAAAGGTTCACTGCCAGGTTCATTTAACGGCACGTCTTCTAGGGCTTGGGTGCCAGATTGGCCCTGTGCAGACTGCAGTTCCCCTATCCTGTCCCATGGTGAGTTTCTCTGCTTCTCCTGGGGGCTGTTTCCGTGTCTGCCCCCTTTACAGCGTGGGCAGGGTGCTGTAGGGCTCAGTCAGAGTTAGTGAGCTGAGATGCACTCCTTATGCCTGTTCTTACGAATTTAAAATGGTCATTCAAGGAATTCAGCTTACACGTAATTCTTCCCACAATGCACTCTGCACAGAAAAAGGTGAAATTGATAATTGAGATCTATTTCTATCCCTTGTCAGGTTGGTATGTAGTTTTTTTCCTCCTGTCATTTTCATTGCATTCTGAAATAAGTTGAGGGCCTCGATTCGGTAATAGAGTGTGATCCCCCTCCCAGGACCACCCAGCAGCCCAGTGGCCGCTTCACGAATCTGACGAGCCTTGCAGTCCAGCTGTGTTCATTTGGCTTCTTAAAAGCCTTAGACTTTTCTGTCATTCTGTCTTTGAGGATTGGTATTCCATGGCAGAACTAACATAGCCTTTCACTTTGCTTTTCAGCTGAACCTCCTACTGTCCATTTCTAAATAAGCAGGCTGGCCGGGCTGCACGTCGGTGTCTCTGCAGTCGGGGCGGGCTGGGAAGTCTGGCAGCCTGCGGGACGCCGAGGAACCGTATGTGGGAGTGTCCCCGAGAACCACACAGGTGTGCTGCTCAGTGCTGACTGCAGAATGAAATAGAAACAAAGTGTTTGGAAGATTGGCGTTTCCCTTTTAAAAACATCAAAATGCCAAAGATTAATCTAGGAGTGTGAGAACTGCCTTCTTGAAAAGGTCACGAGAAATGTGAGTTTTTTAGAGGTAGCTATGGTGGGCACACAGAGAAATGGTTCTTAGCAAAAGATGTGCAATGAAACTAGGTTACAATAAGTAGTGCAGAGAAGAACTTTACAGAAGTACCGTTAATTAGAAAGCTTCTACGAGGAAGGTTTGTTAAAGCGTGAAACACTGCAACACTTTGAGCCACGGAGATTCCACGGCGGCTATTTTTTACTTCCAGAAATCTTATTTCTACACTCTATTTACTGTAATGTTTCTCCTATCACTTTGAAATTTCGTTTGGAGTAGATTGGGTGCATCTGAGAACACATTCTGCTTTCCTGGGAATTCAGGGTGTTATCTTTCTGTGTGTTTGATGTGAGGTAGTTTCAAGATGCGAGGACCCCGTGAATTGCTGAGGTGCAGAATGTTCAAACGCAGGGGCTGGAGCCTTCTCATAGTGGATGGCTGCAGCATCTTTAATGAGAATCTTCATGCTATTATAGTCCGTGTTTGTGAGTGGGAAGCACCAATTAAGGTGTCTTAAATCTGGCACTAAGGGAGGGGAGGCAACCTGCTGAATAGCATCTCGCGCATGAAGATTAGGGTTACCAGCTTTCTATACACTGCCTTCGGTTTTAGTAGTTCTTTGAACAGTGACCACTTTCGTGTCCCGTATATTCGTGCATTGGCTGTGCTGTGTACCATCGTCGTGGGGCTCTAGCCCTGTCACAGCAGGATACATTTTACTAACAAAGACAAGGAGGATGAAGATGGCCCACCCCTTTATATCTCCGGTGTCGTATCAGGGATCATCAGATAAATTATGCACATCTATGAGTTTTCCTACAAAAAACTATTTCCTGAGTGGATTGGTTTTGCCTCTGATCTTGTAGTAAACATAAGCTGCTTTTCGGTTCAGAAGGAATTTCGAGTTAGTTATTCAAACACTATCCAGAGATGGAACACTGAAGAAGGTTCTGGAGTGTAGCCAACACACCTCTTTCTACAGGACTCATCCCCTTGCAGCAGACTCTTGCAGTGTGTAGATAGGTTACATATCCTGATGTCTGTCATTTTAAACAGGTCACTTGTTTTTCAGCTCCATTTAAATTGGTGATGAATGTGGGTTGAGAGACCTTAATGGTCTATTTTGGGAAGGTAGAAGGGAAGGAGGGTCCATATTCATTCCTTGACATGAAATGAATGAATCAGGAAGATTTTATTTACTTCCACTTACTATTTTAAATACATCTTTAATGAAATAAACTGTAAAATATCCTGTTTTCTGTATTATATGTACATTTGATTTTTTTAATAGCCTTTCCAAAGAAATGAGGGCATGATTATTGTACAATACTGTAACTGATTTAATTTGATGTACAGAGCAGGCTGCATTCTTAAGGATAAAAATATTTGATGGCACTAGTTCTTGTGTTTTGAATCTTTTCTTTCTGAAACACTCAAACATCTTACAAAGTGCTGAGTAGACGATAGTGATCCAACTTGTTGGCTAAATGAGTATTTGTTTAAATCTGTACAGTTTCAAGTGTTTACTTATACAAAACGTGTACATACTTTCAAATAATTAATTTAAAATGCTTTATATTATTTGGCTAGAAATTGCTGTTTTTAATAAATGTGAATTTTTTAAAAAATAAAGATTTTGCTTCCTATTTTGTCCTCACATGTCTGTTGTGTATATGGATTCTTTTTAAAAATAATTTTTAATTGAAATTTTTATTGAGCTAGCCTGTGATTCACATGCGGTTGTAAGAAGTAATACAGGGAGACGCTGTGTACCTTTCCCCCGATTTCTCCCAGTGGTAACATCTTGCGAAAGTAGAACACATTATCACAAGCAGGATATGGACATTGGTACCCTCCGCCAGTCTGTTCACATTTCCCCAGTTTTACTTGTACTGTGTGGATTTTTTTGGTAAGATAATTATTGTGGAAAGACATTTTTGAAGCCTCTTAATGCTTCATTAGTTGAAAGATGATTTAATTTTTTCTTTGTTTGCGAAACTGCCAGTTTCCTGAGTACTGTCAGCACACACAGTTGTGTTGAAATTTAATGTTATGGAAGTAGTAATAAAAACGAGTTTGTATTTTCCCCCTGATTTAACAATCCCATATCTTTAAATTCTCTTCTGCTATTTATTACCTTTCAAGAAAGAATAGTCAACCTTCATTTTTAAAAAGGGCCATTCATTAGAGAAACCTGGGTGCGTTGGTGAGAGAATGTTACTTCTCAGAAAGGAGGAACTCTATTGCTTCCTTTCTGGAGCACTTTTCTCCCAGTAGTGGCTCGGCCCCCAGCTTGTCTGTCTGCTGATGGCATGTGGGGCCCCTGTGCGTCTGTGTGTCTGGTCTAGGCTGCTCCTCCGCTCCTCCGGGTCATGAGTGCATGCGCCAGAAGACCTCAGTGTCTCACTTGGGCAGGAAAGGGCTTTGTCAGAAGGAAAGGGAGGACTGGGCGTTGACCAGAGGAGGGATAAGAGCAGGAAATACCACCAATGTAGAGACTTCTTCCGAGCAGAAGGAGTTGGTGCGGGCTCCGCTGCTGTGGCAGGTCCTGGACTGAGCGTTCATCTCTGGCAGGCTCATAACAGTCTCTGTACCAGTTACTGGTTTAGGGCCTCTCAGCGACAAATCCACCTTTTTTGGCCCTGCTTTGAGACTCTGGGCCTGGACCCCGAGAACATTTCTACTTTGCCAGCGGGTGCAAAGTTAGGCTTTGTAGCATGCTGGAGGTACACTGCAAGGCACGGGGGAAAGGGGTCTCCCGTTGCTGGTGCCTCTCTTTTTCCTTCTACATGGCCGCTGTGGCAGTTGGGGGGCTTTGGAGGTACTCGCTCTGTAGTGCGTTCTGATATCCAAATAGGAAGCTGGCAGCCCCCCAGAATCCAGTGAAATTCCCCCAACCAGCGGGCTGCGGTGCCATCCTTACTTGGTGCTGTTGGGGGCTCTTCGAGGTTCTTCGTTCCCTCCTGGGTACTCCCAGCATGCACCCTCGCCCCCACTCTTCATTGCATGACCTCTTCCCTCTCACCCAGGGGACTCTGCTGTGCTGTGCTCTTCCACAAAGCCACAGTTGCATTGGTTTGCTATTGTTTGCCTTTCTGACTCGCAGTCCGTAATCCCCCTGGGGGCAGGCAACCTGTTCTTTTCTTTTCTTTTCTTTCTTTCTTTCTTTCTTTCTTTCTTTCTTTCTTTCTTTCTTTCTTTCTTCTTTCTTTTTCCTTCCTTCCTTCCTTCCTTCCTTCCTTCCTTCCTTCCTTCCTTCCTTTCTTTCTTTCCTTCTTTCTTTCTTTCCTTTCCTCCTTCTTTAATGATTTTTTATTATGTTAGTCACCATACCGTATATACCCGGATCCCGATGTAAAGTTCGATGCTTCATTAGTTGCGTATAACACCCAATGCACCATGCAATATGTGCCCTCCTTACTACCCATCACCGGTCTATCCCAATCCCCCACCCCCTCCCCTCTT